>NC_092334.1:389785000-390385000 GCF_046630445.1 Rutidosis leptorrhynchoides
TAATGTTGTATTGTCGTGATGTAGCTAACACTCCAGGTGTAGCTTATTGGCATTGTTCACATCGTTGTTGGTGAACTTATATTTTGTTGATGTATCTTTAGCTCGTTGCTTAGTGATCTTACGGTATGCTTAGACTAGCTTGCCTTTATGCTTGGATGCTCCGGTATGCGGTATTTGGTTTTGTGTGGCGTGTCCATTTTATGCATATATATGTATGTAGTATATTCTCACTCACTAAGCGTTAGCTTACCCTCTCGTTGTTTACCTTTTTATAGATTTGCATGGATGCGGTGGCTCGGGTAAGCGTGGGACTAGTGGACTCGCGTTGTTGCTTTAGAAGGCTTGCTTTTGGATTGATTAGGATTGGGTAGTGTATCCCCAATCGTCATGCTCGGCTTTATTTTGTGTTAAAAGTCGTGTGGTCGAAAACTTGAAATTGGTACTTAAAGGGTAATTTGAGCATATGTGGGCCCGGTGTCGTAAAATCCTTTTTATTGATGGAACGTGTTAGTTTTAACTATTATAATATGTTGTGAAAACCGTTTAGTCTAAATGTGTCGGGAAATGGTCAAACATTTTCGCATTTGGGACTTTTTGGGACAGCAGCCTGTCCATGCCCTTTTGCGCGCCGCGCGCGGTCATGGCGCGCCGCGCGGGGTCATGGCGCGCCGCGCCATTTGCTGCACAAAGAATTTTTTTTTTTATTCCGCGTTATTGGTTGGTTAACGGGTTGGGTTGTTACAATATATATATATACCTATTACGTAGGGTAGAAGTTGAAGAGGTGGTTATAAATGGTTTAAACTAGCCTGGACCAGCCCGCGTGTTGCGGCGGGGGCTTTCGGCCTGCGTATTCATATTTAACGTAGCGTTGTGTATTTACAGAGCGGAACACGGCCCATGTTTTAAGCGCCGTTTTAGATGTGTTGTGTCAAGCGTTTTTTAAAAAGTATCCGTTTCGAACGTAGTTAGTTTTGTTTTGTCCAATAAATATTTTTGAGTGTAACGGTGTTATCGAAAAAGATTTAACTCGCGACGAACAGAAAGATACGGGCTATCGTTGTGTTTAGCGCTTTTTTAAAAGTGTCCGTTTCGAACGTGGTTAGTTTCGTTTTGTTCATAAAATTATTTCGAGTCTGATGTTGGCGCCGAAAAATTTAACTCGTGGCGAGCGGGAAGATACGGGTTGTCGTTGTGTTTAGCGTTTTTTGAGAATTATCCGTTTCGCGTATAGTTAGTCCCGTTGGGTTCGTAAGATTTTTTCGAGTTGAATGGTGGTCTCGGAAAAATTTAACTTGCACCGAGCGAGAAGATAGGGCCCGTTATAAATTCGAGTGGAATTAGTTTCTTTTATTTTAATAAGATTATATATTTACACATTTTATCCCTGAAAAAGTGTAAACTTGAGGGGCCGTTGTGTAAATATAGTCGAAATTGAGGGACCGTTTGTAATGTGAACGCAAACTCAAAACGACAATCCGATATAACTGACGTAAAACGCCACCACTTTTAGTATATACGGAGTAAGTGTTAATTAATCACGTGAGAGTCATTTGAATGGAACTTAACGGACTATTAAATGTCGTTAGATTAAGGGATTTATTTTTTAAGACTAAAATGTGAATTTAGTAACTAAGAGTTGTAATCACTTGAATTCAATAATTTGCTTGAAATTCAACGGATCAATAAGAGCGCGAAACGTGGTGCGACAATCACATTTGATTGAAAAAAAAATTCAAAATTTTTTTTTATTTAAAAAAAATTATATTTTCGAAAATAAAAAAAAAATTCGAAATATAAAAAAAAAAAATTTAATTTTTAAATTTTTTCCCTTCTAAATTTAGCATGTCAAATCCAATCACATGTGATTGTAAAACTCAATCACATGTGATTGTAAAACACAATCATTTGTGATTCTGCATGTCAAATCCAATTACATGTGATTGTAAAAAAAAATTCAAATTTTTTTATTTTTCAAAAAAAAATTCAATCGAAAACAAACTTTAATTAGGTGATTTGAGTTTGTTAGCGTTTCGTGATCATATTTTCAAAATTTTAGACTTTAATTCGGTGATTTGATTAAGTTTTGATCAAAAACTTGGTGTTTAAAGGTTTTAGCACAAACTTACTAAAATTCGTTATTGTACTAAATTTTTTTTTCAATCACATGTGATTGAATTTAACATGCAGAATCACATGTGATTGGCATTCAGAATCACATGTGATTTACTGCAAGTCAAATCCAATCACATGTGATTAAAAAAAAAAATTCGAAAAAAAAATTTCGAATTTTTTTTTTTTAATTTTTAAAATTTTTTTCTAATTTTTTTCAATCACATTGTGATTATCGCGCTACGCGTCGCATTCTGATTGGTCCTTTGAATCTCAACATAAAAGTTGGTTTCATTTGGCCGTGCTTTGGATCAGTTTCAAGGTTTCCTCCCGGGCAGCGATGGGGGCGGGCTTATTATCGCTGCATCGGCATAGTCGAAACAAGAGATGATCGCAACGGGTGGTTTAGTTCTTCTCGGGTGATCCCAATCGCTGTTAAAAAAATAAAAATACTTTTAATAATTTTGTCAAGAGAATAACTGAATTAATTGTTGGATGTTAATTTATTTATTTTATTTTATTTTTTTTTTTTTTTTGGCAAAAGAAGGGATATATTGATATTTTCACAAAGAAGTGAAAAACTATTACAATGAAAAGAGCAAACTGCTAGAGCCCAACCTACAATAATTTGGGCCATTACATACACCATAAATGAAATACATTACAAGCCTACTAGCCCAACACTCAAAATGACTTATCAAAACAGAAAAGTACCAATAAGAACAACAAAAGCAGTAGCAGCAAACATTTAATCACTCGAGCCTGATCAGCCTGTTTCGAAGAAAAAGTCAGCAGACCTCCCACGGTTGGGATTGCCACACGTAATATTGATGACTTTCAACCTTGCGCGCATTTACCAACCATTGAAAAACTTTAAGCTTGATACTTTCCAAAACCACCATCCACCCTTTAGACACACCATTAAAAATTAAATCGTTTCTTGCAAGCCAAATAAACCAATACGCGGCCGGACCAATCAATCTCCAAGCTTTTTTAGCCTTAATTCCTCGAAAGCCCATGAGCAATGTAACAAAAGATGTTGTATGGATTCCACTTTCATCAAGCACCTTGAGCATTTATCATCAACACCTTCCCTAAGACAATGTCTATATTTTAAAACTTCTTTAACCGGGACCCCTCCACGAATCGAAAGCCAATGAAAAATAGCCATCTTTGAAGGCACGAGCTTGTTCCACACCACCTTAATCCAATCGAAATCTATAGCTAAATTTGCCCCCAACATGATTCTTACACCCTCCGCCACCGAATATACATTATCACCCGAATGCACCCATAAAATTGTATCTTCATTATCAAAATCAAGAACCTTATTTCTCAACAAGTGTTTAAGAATCAAAACTTTCGTTACTTTGTTGGTCATTACTTTATTACTTTATTCGTCGCGTAATACTTCCATCGGAATAATAAAGATTCACGTAAGAATATTTAGCTTGCGTAAGAATATTTAGCTTGCGTAAGAATATTTAGCTTGCGTAAGACTTCTATGGGGTAATAAAGAAAGATTCGCCTAGAATATTTAATTTATTCAATACAAAACCTTGACCTGATCTAGGGATTAAAACACTTTACGGTTCTTGACAACAAGCTTAATTTCATCTTTACTACTTTATCGTGTGTTTTAATAATATTTGTTCTTCTTTCGCCAAAAAAAAAAAAAAAAAAAAAAAAAAAAAATCTCTACTACTTTAATATAATCTCATCATCATCATCATCATCATCATCATCATAAACTAATTAATTATCAATGGCTGAAATCATTGCTTATGATCTCGTGAAAGCCGTTCTTGAGAAGTTGGCTTCTGAAGCTTTCAAGAAAATTGCTCGGTCTCAAGGAATTCAATCCGAGCTCAACAACCTGAAGAGGAGATTGTTCCAGATCCAAAACGTTCTTAATGATGCTTCTCAAAAACAAGTAACTAATGAAGCTGTTAAACAGTGGTTAAATAGTCTCCAACATTTAGCTTACGATATTGATGACGTACTCGATGGTTTAGCAACCAAACAAGATTCTGTTGCCAAAACCAGCAAGGTAAGAAAACTCATCCCAACTTGTTGCACAAACTTCTCATTAACTAAGAGGGTGAGTCACAAGTTAGATCCTATTATTAACAAATTGCAAGATTTAGAAAAGGAAAAAAATGATCTTGGTTTGGTTATTGTGAAACACGATAAGCCAAAAAATATGATCAGTAGGAAACTTCAGACATCTTTGGTGGATGAATCTAAGATTATTGGAAGGCAAACTGAAAAGGAGAAATTAGTCCACAAGTTATTGACAGAAGAATCACGTGGTGATGAAAACTATAGCATTGTTCCGATAATTGGTATGGGTGGGGTTGGTAAAACAACTCTAGCCAAACTTTTGTATAATGACAACCAGGTGAAGGATCACTTCGAACTCAAGGCGTGGGTATGTGTTTCGGATGATTTTGATAGCGCTGGTATAACCAAGGCTATCTTTCAATCTATGGGCGGAGAAAACAAGGAGTTTGCAAATTTTAGTCTACTTCAAGAAGCCCTTAAAAATCAAGTTTTAGGAAAACGTTTTTTGTTAGTGTTGGATGATGTATGGAGTGAAAGTTATGAGGATTGGGAAACCCTCGTACTTCCATTTCACGCATGTGCTCCTGGAAGTAAAATCATCATGACAACACGAAAGGTAGAATTGCTCAAGAAGCTAGGCTTTAAACATATAGAGCAAATGAAGAACTTGTCAGATGACGAAGCTCTATCTTTGGTTGCTTTACATGCATTAGGTGTAAGTAACTTTGATTTACATCCAATGCTAAAACAACATGGTGAAGATCTTGTGAAAAAATGTGGTGGCTTGCCTTTGGCTTTGATAGCACTTGGGAGGTTATTGAGGACCAAAGAAGAGGAAGAATATTATTGGAAGGAAGTGTTGAATAGTGAGATATGGAAACTAAAAGATGGAGGTGGAATAGTTCCTGCCCTTAGATTAAGCTACAATGATCTTTCTGCGTGTTTGAAACGGCTGTTTGCATATTGCTCTTTTTTTCCGAAAGACTATATATTTGATAAGAGGGAGTTGGTTCTGTTGTGGATGGCAGAAGGATTTTTGCACCATTCGACTCTAAACAAATCTACAGAAGAACAATTTGGTTATGAATGTTTTGAAGAGTTGTTTTCAAGGTCGTTTTTTCAACATGCGGCAAATGACAACAAATCGTTGTTTGTGATGCATGACTTGATAAATGATTTGGGGACATCAATTGCAGGAGACTTTTTTGTTAGGTTAGAAAATGAGATGCAGAAGGATAAAGGGAGTGAAGCATTGGAAAAGTATCGCCATATGTCGTTTGTTCGTGAGAAATATGAAGTCTATAATAGGTTTAAGGCATTCGAAAAAGCTACAAGTTTGAGAACATTCATGGCAACGTCTGTTGGGGTGATAGGTAAGTGGGATCGCTTCTTCTTATCTAATAAGATTCTTGTTGATTTACTTCCAAAGCTTCCATTGTTAAGGGTTCTCAATTTAAGTAACTTTGAGATACGTGAGGTACCAGATACCATTGGTAGTTTGAGGCAGTTAAGGTATCTTAATTTAGAAGACTATACATGCTTGAAAGCAACAAACAAGCTCTGGTTGCCGATCGTATCACGTCACAAAACTCTACTTCCACCGGATTATGGAATTGGTCGAGAAACCCATATGGACGTACCCTCAACGAATTAACGGAACTCAACAATCTTATTGCCTCCATTAATTTAACTGATAAACCTGACACTTGGAAGTGGGCCTTAGATAACGATGGTATCTTCACAACAAAGAAACTTGCTTCTATCCTCGACAACACCATACTCGCCACTCCACAACACACCTTCAAAACTCCGAAAAACAAACTTTTACCCCAAAAAATTAACATATTTATCTGGAGATTAATTTATGGTAGAATTCCCACTCGCATTGAACTAGACAAACGTAATGTTGACCTTAATTCGATTCTTTGCCCATTATGCAACTCACACGTCGAAACCATTGAACACATTCTTTTTCTTTGTCCGAAAACATCAAGTGTATGGCTATCTATACTAAAATGGTGGAACCTTCCTTCTAACACCCTCACCACCTTTACCGACATTACCATCTCGGAGCAACCGTTCCCTACGTCGAAATCCGGTTCATACATATGGCAAGCCACTAAATGGGCATCTACATACATTATTTGGAAACATAGGAATCTTAATGTCTTTAGCAAAAAGGAATGGTGTGTTGCTACAATTTTAACCGAAATCCAATCACAATCTTACGCTTGGATCTCCAAAAGAGCAAAGAAGTCTATAATCGATTGGCATCAATGGCTCATCAACCCATCATCATACACCTCGGATCAACAAAGAACGGGCATTGGCTAATTTACTTCACGTCCTAAATAGTCCTTTTGTACTCATGCTTCTCCATGGATAGGTCTTTGCATTTTGTCACTTGGTTAAACGGATAGTATTAATCAACTTTGTCACCGAAAGTTCGGTACTGTTCGGTTAATTCTATCCTACTTGAATCCTCAAGTTCCGCGGTGTCAAAATGTGTGATTTATTCATGAAGGCGGCATTTGCTTTTTTCCGTTATCATCATATTGTATAGAATTTATAGGGCTTGTAACTTTCCATTATATAAATAAAATTTCTTGCTTTTCAAAAAAAAAAAAAAAAATGTATGCAATCTCTATAATTTGCAGACACTAATCTTGTTTGGCTGTAGAAAATTAGCCGAGTTGCCTAGTAACTTCTCAAATCTTAAGAATCTACGCCACATTGACATCAGAAAAACTGACTCTCTGAATGAGATGCCCTTAGGGATCGACAAGTTAAAAAACC
This sequence comes from Rutidosis leptorrhynchoides, assembly GCF_046630445.1. NCBI lineage: Eukaryota > Viridiplantae > Streptophyta > Magnoliopsida > Asterales > Asteraceae > Rutidosis > Rutidosis leptorrhynchoides. The sequence goes on from NC_092334.1 coordinate 389,791,973, forward strand.
TGCAAACACTCTCCAAAATAAAGATTGGAAACAGATTTGGAATTAACGAGCTTAAAGAATTAAACAACTTGTGCGGGGAGATCTCCATTGAAGGGTTGCATGAAGTGCAAAATGCAATTGATGTACGAGAGGCAAACTTTTCGCAGAAGAGGATTAGCGAGTTAGAGTTGATATGGAGTGATGTGTTTGATGATTCTCGTAAAGAACAGCTTGAAAAGGAGTGCTTAGAAGAGCTGAAGCCTCATAGTGATACTTTAAAAAAACTCAATATAGTGTCATATGGAGGAATAGAGCTTCCAAATTGGGTTGTGGGTTCCTCTTTTGTTAGGTTGTCAAATGTACATATACGAGGCTGTAAAAAGTGTACGCGTTTACCGCCACTTGGGCAGTTGGTGTCACTTGAGGAGCTGTTTATTGAAGGCATGGATGAGGTGAAAAATGTGGGTATGGAGTTTACTGGTACTACTAATGGTGTGTCATTCACATCACTTAACGTTCTAAGTTTTGAAGATATGAAGGGGTGGGAGTCATGGTCAATTAATTGTGGGGATGTGTTTCCATGTCTTGAGAAGCTTTTTATAGAAAACTGTCCTTCTCTGGTCAAAGTTTCACTCGTAGAACTACCTTCACTAAGACAACTTGAAATAAGGGCGTGTGATCACAATGTCCTGACAAGTTTGGTTCGTATAGCTTCATCGGTCACCGAGTTAGAACTAAATCGTATTTCAGGTCTTACTGATGAGGTGTGGAGAGGTGTTTGTAAGCATCTCAGGGCAGTTGAAGAAGTAAGCATATCATATTGTAATGAGATAAGATACTTGTGGGAATCAGAAGCAAAGGCAAGTACTGTTTTTGTGCGTTTAAGGAAGTTGGAAGTATTTTCTTGTGATAATTTGGTGAGGCTTGGAGAGAGAGAGGGTGATGATGATGACGTACATGATTGTGGAAGCAATCTCCTCCTCCTCACATCTCTTAGTATTTTATACATATATGATTGTGAGAATATGGAGCGTTGCAGTTGTCCAAACAACATTGAGGCATTGACCGTTGAACGTGTAAGAGATGTTTCCTTTTCAAAAGGAGGAGGGCAGAATCTCAAGTCAGTTCATATTGAAGGCGAAGACAAGAGTCAGATTATCAACAGCAACAACAAAGGCATGCCATTGCTTCAATATTTAAGTATATTATATACGCCAAATCTGAGATTCATCCTTGAATTGAATTGCTTCCTTCATCTCACCAGTCTGGTAATACATTCATGTGAAAGTCTGGAATCATTTCCTGATCAGCAATTGCCGGATCTCCCCTCCTTAACAACTCTGGCAATCACCGAATGTCCAAGAATGGATGATGGTTCATTTCCTCGCGGTCTTTGGCCTCCCAATTTGGTTTTTTTAGAAGTAGGTGGGTTAAAAAAACCCATATCAGAGTGGGACCCACAAAATTTCCCACCTTCACTTGTCGACATAACCTTACATGGGGAGTCCGAAGATGACGTGAACAGTGGTTGTCAGTTGTCTAGTCTTCTTCCATCATCTCTTACTTCTCTCACGTTGTTATATTTTAAGGAATTGGAAACGATATCAATGGGACTGGAACACCTCACCTCCCTCCAACATCTTCAAATTAAGTGGTGCCCAAAGATGAAAGATCTACCAGAAATGTTGTTGCCTTCACTTCTCAGTTTGAGAATCCTTGAATGCCCAAAGCTGAAAGAAAGGTGTAGTGAAAGTAAAAGTAAAAGTCGAATAGGAGGAGGAAGCCACGACTACTGGCCCCTCATCTCTCATATCCCCGCCATCATCATGGACTACGACTAAGGATTTTAATGAGATATATACTTCTTGATACCATATGTTTCAGGTGCATCTCTTCTTTTTCTATATCTGCATTTTAAATTTAGTTATATTTACCATCAAACGAATATTTTAAATGCTATATCATCTCAGTATCTTAGTTCCTTAACTCTTTGGGGAAATTTCAACCTGTTTAACCCTTCCTTATTTTTATCAAAAAGTTCTCTTGAACGATTTTGTGGTGAAACGTAACATTGCCCAAATTGATCAATTCATATGAGAAATTGCCAAATCTAATGCTAGTTATTGATTTTGTGGTGTAACAAGTATGTTACAATTGATTTTATCAATGATTTATAACTAGTTTCACCTGTTAACTAAGGAACATCCAAAAATGCTACACATGACCTGCGTCATGGATCCAAAAACAGCAGTCATCAAGAGAATACTGTCTATTGATTGTTTGTTCAAATCTGTAAGAAGTATGTTATGTTTTTAGCCCAAATAAAAATGTTAAAACAATGAACTAATGTATAAATTATAATGGCTTAATCTGTTTATGGATAAAGAACACAATTAAATTGTTCAAGATATTTGTGTATCTGATGAATGTGTTTATGTTGAAGAGGCTCAAATGGTTTCATGATTCCTTATGGATTGTTTACTGCTTAAATATCTTTGTGAGTTAGTCACAAGTTACAAGTATATTCATTTTTGTTTGCAAACAACATAGCGTTAATGGGTTCAGCTCAAAAAATATCATGCATTGTTAGAAATCAATCCTTCTTTCACTAAAATTCCAAAATTAGCTCTTTCTGATGTCCAAAAACACTTGCATTTCCTTTTTGTTTTCGAGATTTCATCAACAAATAATCGTTTCTGATTTTCATTGTTGATTCATCATCTATGTGAGGCAACTGAACAATGGTTATTGATTTTCATTGTATACAGATGTCAGCATTGAATATGCTAGGTAATCATACATAGCAAAATATTGATTTGACTTTGAAAGTGGAAATTTTGACCCATTCATTTGGGTTATGTTCTTCTATCTTTAACGAGTAGAATTTGCGATGTTAAAAAGTTTACTTGAAATGAAAAGGGTTCAAATGGTTTTTAACTGGTGCGGAGTTGTTTCAAAGCATATTTTTTATGTCTATAACCTCTTTTTCAATTGCTTTACTTAAGTAATCATTAGATTATTAATAGGATACTTTATCATATGTTAACTAACTAAATTATTTATTTAAAACAAAAACTAAATTATTTATTAGCATTCAAAATATGGACATAATGTGCTCAGTGTCGACCCAGTCCAACCTGACCTGATTTGATCTCATTCAAAAAATTGTTAATATGCAGGAGGAGACGGGAGCACACTTCGGTCAGAGTCAGAGACTGGAGGAGCATCGGTCAATTTGAAAAAATGTAAGCAGGAGGGTTAGCTACGGGACCCCGGAAAATTCAACCGCAGCAAGAAAGCTTTATTATAAGTACATTATTATTATTATTATTATTATTATTATTATTATTGAAAGTTCACCTTGTAAAGCCCCATGGTTGGAAGCCACCTGGTTTTTCTGGATTGTAATTACATACCATTTGTGGTTATACTAGTATAATTAAATAACATTTGTGGTTATTCGAATTATTGAGATTCTAATATATTTATCCGATAACTCAATTCAAATAAGAGTCGGCTTATTTGAATCCGGGATCTTTATGCAGGTTTGGTTATTTTTGACACCCTAAGACTATGGATGCTCAAAAGGTGTTTGATACAACGATTTCCTAAAGAATCTGCAGAGCAACACGCCAACACATAATAAACAATGAGATAAAAAGTGCATAGATGCTAGTAATGTGGTCCGCTTTTGGTGAAGAAAGACGTCTTAACATAAATGAATCATACCTTCAAAACCTGTTTTTGTCAGTGATCAAAAACTAGTTTCAGCTATAAACTAAGAAACACCCAAAAATGCTACACTTGACCAGCGTCATGGATTCAAAAACAGCAGTCGAGAGAATACTGTCTATTAATTGTTTGTTCAATATAGACAGGACCAAGATTAAATGATATGTCAGAGAGAATTCGTAAAATCTAATGAACAATATATAACTCAATTAGATCACTCGATCTATTATAGTTTAATTTATGTTCTTTCACCAAAAAGTTGAACCAAAACTCCAAAATTGACAATTAATTCTTCTTTAATTTAAATTAAATATTTTTAGCACATTGAATTATAAAAATAGTTCCTACTATAACCGCAATTTTCTCAGCTTTTGACCTCTTAAACCGTTCCAAAATGCAGCTGCGCTTACCACTTTCTTACCCGGTAGCTGGACTTCCAAAATCTAAAAGTCAGTGACATCAATATAAGCTACAATCTTAGAATATGATTTTACATTTAAAATTGATTTGAAAAAGATTATACAAGAACTTTAAACAAATCCCATAACGATAAAATGCACATGGATGCTTACCTCAAGTGCCGTGTGACCGCCACATAGTACGATCAGTGACCCTTTCCTGAAGGTCACTTCATCATCATCTTTGTTAACATTACCCTCCTCATAAACTCTTGAAGTTATGACTTTGAGCTCAAGCTCGGTATTCTTATCGGTCTTCTCATCAATTACAATAAATTTGGCTCGGGTTCCGGGCCAACCTGCAAAAGCCCGCACCTACAAGGTTACATTATGTCATGATAACAGACTTGGAATAAGACATCTATCTATATATATAAAAGAGAGATTTGATTAGCTTACATGTCATTAGCTCCATAAATATTGCATATTAAGCCAAGTGTAATTTCCACATGTCACAATTATTCATATATACCCTTATGAACCTTTAAAATCAAATATTTACCCAAATGAATAACATAATATCATATATACACAATTTGAATACTAAAACTGCCATATGTACCCATTTAATTTAAAAAATTCACTAAACCCAATTTTACACAATTTAGTTCCTATTTCATCCATACTCCTATATACTACTACGATAATCAGAAAAACTACAGACATTTGTTCATACACACATGTCGTAAGAAAAACTACCAAACAATTTTTAATACTAATTTTGAGGGAATAGTAACGTATTACTCCTATTAGTAAAATTATGCCATTACATAATTAGATTCAGCCGATTTCTTAAATCTGATAGAACTCGAGCAATTTTTTGTTGTTGCAACTACACGCAATATGAAACATATATGTATTTTATAGTCCCGTTTTACCAACGAAACATACTAACATACTAGAAATGCGTCATTTTTTAACAATTATGACTTATTGAAACTAGAGTACGGGCTCAAATTAACCACACTTAAGCTATTGGGTTGACATGTCGCCCAACGCAACCACAAATTGCTTGAAAATGTAGATCAAACGTCATAAAATTAAAATAAGTGACTTATTTAAAGCGGATTTTGAGTAGTCGTGCAACGCACGGGCTCAAAACCTAGTAAAATATATATATGCAAGGGAATAATACCTTATTGTGTAGAGTTGTAGCTTCTTGGTCAAACGATAACCAAGACTCCTCTTGATTTATCTGTTCGAAACACCATAAATACACCGATAAATCATAAATTGGATCGGTAAATTAGCCAATCAGGTGTAGTAAATTAGTGAATCAGAATCAGTAAATTAGGTGTAGCAAAAGAAATAATGGAACTAGATATACCTTGGGAGCCAAAGTAGCTTTTGAGTCATCCTGTTGTTGAGCTTTTGTCCTTGCCGAACCATCAAATATAGAGGGAAGTTCTTGAAGCAGAAGTTCAGATCCTGCATCATATATATATATATATATATATATATATATATATATATATATATATATATACAGATCAACCAGGCCCAAGTTGATAGTTAGGGTTTAGGAGTTCATCTTAGGAATGAGCAAAAAGAACATTGGTCTAGAAACGAATAAGCAGAGAAAAACAATCAACCTTTTGCAAATAGCAGATCAAGCAATTCTGGAGCCTGCACAAAAATATTACGAATTTACGATATATGTTATCCACTTACGATAACTTATACATCTTGTACAATCAGAAATGTGAAAGTGACGAACTTTGCTACTTAACGTAAGTAAGAACATTACCCTGAAATTGATCATCACATAAGTCATGGTCTGCAAAAATTAATTTTTTTTTTTATGCAGGTGAAGTGGTACCAACTCAAGTTTCAACCGACACTGAAGTAAATGTGCACTTTTTTTCTTGAGCATTAAAAGTAACTAAAAATGCCTATTTGCTTTTTGCCCCTCATTGAACCTAATTCTAGAAATTATACCAATACTTCCTGATTATCAGTAAAATCACATGCATACAAAATCTCATACTTACCCTTTTTATCAAAGCTAAGTATCAAACCTTCCTTCATCGTTGGTAAGGAGCAAGACCGCAATGGATGAAATAAAATACGGGAATTTTGTTTTTTTTTAAAATGACATAGTGAATTTTGAAAAGCACATTCAAACACCACCACCTACATATATGACCTTTTTTCAAGCTTGGAAAAAAAAAGTACTAACTTTCAAACTTGAAAAAAGAATGTGAGAAATTAATTACCTTAATATGGTCATCTATATCCATTTTTTGGGATGCAATAATGGGTCCAGCATCCAATGCCCGGACAGTGAATGCCAATGATACGCCACTTTCTTTAACACCATCCTGATGAATGATGAATTATGTGTTTCACTTACAATGGGCATACAAAACATTCTACTTGTTAACTCAAAATGTAGTGAAGGAATAAACCTGCAAAGCTCTTTGAACAGGAGACGCTCCACGGTATAAAGGCAGCAAACTTGGGTGTATATTGACAGTCCCTAAAAATATTCTAAAATGATCATCCCTTGTATCAGACTCAACTAAATCATCAAAAACTTCTCATTGTGTGGCTAAAAAGACCATGACATATTTACAAGTTAAAAAATCTCGGATAAAGAAAACCAACCTAATGGCGGAATCTTCAAAAATTTGTTGGGCAATATGTTTCCGTATGCTGCAGTGATGCAAAGTTCTGGCTCAATTGCACTAAAGTCAGACAAAAATGCTTCCTGCAAAAAGTCACATATAATTTCCATTTAATAAAAGAATACTATAAGAGAAAGATCATTAACTTCTATTGAACATGTAATTCTCATTTGAGGTACAAGAGGACTGAGTTATCGGTTCCCTTAAGTTAAGGGAACTGATAACTCAGTCCTCTTGTACCTCAAATGAGAATTACATGTTCAGTAGAAGTTAATGATCAACATAAACAAACCACATGTCGGGTAAACGTTGTCCCGACTAATGTGGTAAGAAAGAGTAGGAAAAATAGGATTAGACAATCAACATTAATGTCTTTGTTTTACTTATTGTGTGCCTCTTTGTCTAATCAATTTTAAGATACTAGTGGTTAAGACAATGTGATAGGTTATAGAACTCAATGGTGATTTCCTTTTGATGATTATGATTGGTTACTATGAAGTTGATGTAAATTGAAATCGTTAGCCTTTGCAGTGACCCAAATTTATTTTGCTTATGATAATAACAAATGTGAATTGGTTAAGTTTAGGAATAAATGGGGCTAAAAATGCATTCCATCAACTCTTCGCAGGCAGGTATTCATTAACTAAAGTTTTGACTGAAGTTGGTGATCATGTAAAAAAAAAAAAAAAAAACTGATTACCTCGGTGGCTTTAACAGGTGTGAATATAAGATGAGCGGGGAAACCTCTATCAAGAGCATGCTGCGCAACAGGTGACGGCATCACCTTTCGTCCCCTATCTCTTCCTGAAGCTGGTTGAGTAACAATTGCAGAAACCTAATTTACAAAGCCATTAACTAGTCATCTAGTCACAAATATCACAACACAGTAAATGCTCTGGCATCATAAGTATGGGTTTATATAGATACAGAGAAAGATAATTATAAATGTACATAGGGCAAGGTTCAAGTAAGCAAAGTTTAAGGTAAAATAAATACTCCAAATATAGGGGAAGTGACCTGACAATTTGTTTTATCATTAGGTTAAGTTCATTAGCATCATGTGTATATACATTGTATTATACGTACATATATTTAATGATAATTAAAATTGACGCACGGTAGATTAAATATAAATGATTGCAAAATGAATTGAAGTACCTCGAATAGTGAATCCGGAGCGGAAGAAGCATCTAGAAGATTGTCGAGAACAGAAGCAGAAACCTAAAATAATTAAATCGAGATTCATAATAAACATTAATTCGTAATTCAGTGAGGAGTATTAGCAATTTATAGGAATAGAGTAGAGATTACCGATGGAGAGCCTAAGAATACAAGTTTTTTTCTTGTTAGCAACACAAGCAGCAGTTGAAAATTGGACGGCAGAAGCTGAAGAACAAATGCGGCGGAGCATTAATGAAGACGAAGATGATGATGATGCTAATGATAAGTGCTGCTGCATTTTGTATTTATTATTTTAGTTCCGGTGAATGAAAATCGGTATCACAGTCTGCTTTGGTCGTATTTTTAAGCCATCCGATTATCGGATGGGTGTGCAACTTTTCTCTATCGTTTTCACTTAAAATTAATTTAATATTTATATTTATATTAACATTCATTAATATATTAAATATTATTTATTAATTCAAATTAAAATTAAAATTAAATTTAAAGGCATAAACATATATTATCATCTATATAGTCATATAATGCTCCAAAATAATGATATTATCATCAAACTAATTACCCTTTAATTTTTATAATAATGATGACATAATTATATATTAATTTAATTAAAAAATAATACGAAATCTTTTATAAAAGAAAATACTAATCTCTCCTAATTGTAATTTTAATTTTTTCTAAAAAAAATTAAAAGGCATTTATTATTACTACTAATTATTATTATTATTATTATTATTATTAAAAATATAAATACTCAACTTTGAGCGAACTTTATTATTATTATTTACTTTTAATATAATAATTATAATTATAATCACTATTATATTATTAATATTCAAATATGGATTCTTTTTACGAAATTAATTACGTTACATATTTATGTGAAAATACATATCTCTATATATTTGTAAAAACAACGACAAGTTTCTTAGTCAAACGGGTTATTAAAATAAATGACTTTAGCAATTACATTCAATTAATACCTAAAATATGTCATTAAATTGTTTCGTTTAAACAAACCCGTGATTTCACGGGTCATTTTATTAGTTATTATTATATCATTAATTATTATATTTTTATATATTAATAAATACAAAGATTGTAGTTTATAGGTTTACTCACACGTATACTTTTTATATACACCACTTATATTTGAAATAATTGTGTAACATAATTAACTCTTAAGTTATTTCATATATACTAAATTCGGCACACAAAAGAAACTCGTCAAAAATATAACAAAAAAAAAAAAAAAAACAAAAAAACAAAAAAAAAAAAAAAAAAACTCATAATTTGATGAAAGATAAAAAAAAAAAACTATAAATATAAATAATATGTAGTATTAATTAAGAAATATATGGCCATTAGTGTCCTATTTATTCCGGTAATTTTTGAGACAGATTTTGTATATAAAACAACATACGAATTTAGTTTACTTACTAACTCAACTTCAATACATGTAGCATAGAAACTAAAATAGCAAAGTCGTTTAACTTACATACTAGTTAAAGACCCGCGAATTCGCAGGATTCTTCAATGACTTTTGTTATAGTAAAGTAGAATCGGACAATTATTTTATAAGAATTGAGTATTACACATTATTTAAAAAAAATGACACGATGAACTTGAATAAGATGAAATAGTAATGAAATCAAAGTTTAACACTTATGAAATGCAAACTTCTAATTAAAAACAAAGAAACTTCTAAAAAGAATAAAATAAATGTTATATAGGTATAGCTTCCCATTGATGATTAAAGGACTATATTTTGTGATAGTTGTGAAGTGTCTTATAGTGAGTATATCTTGGACCTTTCTCAAACTTACAAACCCGCAAAGTAGGCCCGAGTCACTTTGACAATTTTATCAAAATTGTATAAAAGTTCTTTTAAGAACTTAAACATAAAAAAAACATGTGATGGAAAAATTTATACCACAAGTACAAATTAACATTATTAACTTGTTGGTGGCTTCGTTTCTCTAAGTAATAAGTAATGTATATGAGTCAAAATAGGCCAGAATGGCTCTAATGGGTCATTATTTTCTGTTTTATACCAAAATAGACCTAATTTTTTTTGAAAAAATTGATACTTGTTAACTTATTTAACTAAAGATAGTGAACGTGATCATATTGATAAAAACTCATGTTGACACTTTTTGACTCAAAAGAGTCATATGTCAAAATAATCAAATAATGACTTTCCATCATTTAGAATATAATTACACTATCTTCTCCTTTTTCAATACTCTCACAATTCAACAAATTACTTAATTGATTAATTATGGCATATAAAATACAATTTTACTACTTGATATCCATGATTGGTTCACTATGGTTTCTATTAAATCCTTCCAACTTCATCTAACTCGATACGTGCCTTATGAATTCTTCCTTGGCAGCCTACACACATAGATTTAATTGACATAAGGAAATGGACAAAAACTAAATTATTATTACTGACATAATATACTTATGATCATATCTGACAAACCAATTGTTAATAATAGGTGACTCAGACTCTTTTGACCCATTACAAATGCAACCTGACCAGTACAAAAAAACTATCAAAATATTTATGACCCTTATCCAACCCACCCATCCCTCTCATGTTTTCACCATGCTTCACACCATCCATGATTTTATCCGGATCCTCAACCCATAACATATGAGAGCAAGCATAAAAGCTATGGAATATCATTCAAGAATAAATTATATGTCGATTTCAATCAAATTTATGAGAGAAAACATAGCATTGAATGAACTATTATTTTAGTATATACTCCGTAAAAGTTTATGAAACAACTGTGTAAAATCATTACTCCATACTAAATACATGATCTAACTTTGTGTCAATAGATGACCCATTTTACGCAAATGCGATTATACCCCTTCGTCCATATATCCTAACACTAAATGAGCACTTACACTGTAACTATTTTCTTGCATCATAAGCTCTAAGGGTGAGTACATTTTGGCCATAATGAACCATACAATTTTTTAAGGTATTATTATAACCAACCTTTCAGCTTCAATGAGCTTAATTTAAACTTTTCAATAGACACTAAAATATTGTAGTCATTAACAAATCACCTAAATTTCAATGTTACGTTCGGATGTGCATTTTCATAGGGATTTTTGTAATTTCAATAATTATAATCAAATACCATAAAACATCCATTTTCGTACAAATCCACGCCTCATCTAATTTAATTTTCCTAATCCTGAATAATCACAAATTCAAAAGCATAAATCACCTGATCCAATTCAAAAAGATAAATTTCATCTCACATCCTTACACAACAAACAATAACACCATACATTCATTACATACAATGGAAGTTTTAAAGAACTAACCGGATCCAGGAACTTCATCGTAATACAAGACTTTAGATCTTTCTTTTCCTTTGCCATCCTGAATTCATCATTACAAAGGTCCTTCAAGGAAGTAGAAAACCTGCATTGAATCAAATAACAATTTAGATAGATATCTATATATTTGTAAACTCATGTTATTTGACACGAACCATTATTGCAGTTGAACCTCACCCATTTGAACCTGAAACTTCATAGTTTTCTCATGGCTTTACCAAAATACTGTGGTGAAGACAAAAATATCAGCATCATGGTACATAGAAAATGTTCAGTATACAATCTTATTGTCCCAACGCAACCATTATTACGATTCAAAGACGATTCTTGTGCAAGAAACGTGAAACTGACAAAAATCTACTGTACAATTGTAGTCCTATACAAACAAACAAAAAATATCAACTAAAAGAAGAGACCAGCATTCATGAAGCGAGTCAGCAGACCAAATAGTGTGACTGTTAATAGATGAACATTTTCAAACTTAACACGTAATATTTCAAAAGAAGTTCACACGTTTTATTAACTAAATCCATACCCGTTTCATACATACGGTGTTTCCGGACACGTCGATGCTCAATCGGAACCCTACACGAAGAACATAAAATCAATTAACACTTATTCGGAACCCTAAACATGCGAAAACTTTTCGATCAGAGATTCCAGTAAGTAACGAATTAAAACGATAAAGTTAATATGATGATAGATTGCACCTGTAAAAGAAATAATCGACTCGGTACCTATTCCATCGATTCATTGCTATGCGGCTATATAAATTGTAGATCCATTAGAATTAATCACGCACATGCGAATCAAAAGAATTATTTTATACAATTCCATTTAAGCAGTAGAAATCTATATCTGAAATTTACACAATGTTCATAACAGTAGAAAATTATAATTTATGAATACCTATTCATATAGAAGTAGATAGATATTTTACGCACCTGATAAAGAAATAATTGCATTGTACCCTCAACGATCAAATCGTACGAAGGAAGAGATTGAAATTGATTTTGAATAAAACTTGTATTTGGAAGATTTGATTAGTAAACGGCCGTTTTTTATGGAAGGTAACGATTTCGTATTAATTAATTGTAAAACCCCGGTATTAATTAATTGCTAGTTGTAATAATAATATGGTTTAAGGGTATAAATGACTTTGCATAAAGAATCCTAAAAATCATTAGTAATTGAATTGAATTTGGTGAATTAAATGAAAATGAATGGTTAGATTTGATTGTAGAATCTTGATCCAATGGATATGAATTAATTTAAAGGTTGAATTTGAAAAATTATTTCTCATTTAAGCTTTTGTTTTAGGAGGTGATATTTCCAAATATGATTTTGATAGATCCACACATATATGTTGCTACTTTCTAGTTATACCCTCCGATAATTTGAAATGAAAAATTTATATAACACATCATTAAGGGTAATTTAGTGAATTTGTGTGGATCTATCAAAAATAAGTTTGGAAATATCAATTCCCGTTTGTTTTAATAAGTAGGGAGATATTATAATCCCTAATTATAATTATATTGAATAAAATTTAAAGACAAAACTCAAAAATAATTAGCAATTTGTAAAAGTTAAATGTAACTGGATTGTGATAGAATTGTAAAAAATATTGGAATCGAGAGGAGTTGATAAATTTTAACCTTATTCTATTGTATACTATTCGCCACTCAGTCACGTATCGTTTTTTACTATGAAATTTTTTATTTTGTTTTTTGGAACGGCATAAGTTTTTGCTATGAAATTATTGTTCACTAGAATCGCAATATAGTAATGTTCTCTACAACGTCAATTTCCCACTTATTTTTTTTTTCTCTTCTTCGAAGCAAAGTCCAACTACCCATTAGTTTGTTACCATATCTACTTAAAGGTGAATATTCAAAAAATGCTTCACCCACAATCAAATATGAGAATAGCGAGAACCCCTAAAAAAAATATAAGTCACCATAAAATCTATTTATATGCCACAAAACCAAAAGCAGTTTAAGTCAATAGTCAATAGTTGGACTGACATCCTATTCATAAGTGCCACATAAAATGCACCTGAAGCAATTTAAGCCAATAGTTGGAATGACATCCTATTCATAAACGGCACATAAAATGCACCAGAAGCAATCTAGCCAATAGTTGGAGTGACATCCTATTCCTCTAACGGGTCTTTGGTTCTAGACGGTAAGATATGTTAATATGGCTAAAACATGACATTAAGTAGGAGTAAGATAATTATATATAAGTAGACTAGGAGTATGATTCATTTTAAGTGATGTCCTCTTCTCTAGAACCAGAACACGTTACAAGTAACATAAACTATATTGAACATCTAATTTTGTGTTCAAGACGGAACAAATGTTAACATGTTTAATCTACATTTTGCTTGTAAGTTGTAATTCATAAAGTATACAAACTCAATTATTATCTATCAAAACAGCACTTGAAACAAAATAGATCAACTCAAGTTTCCAAATATTTGATTGCTATATTACATGCAGAAACCACAAATAGCAAATGTTTTACATCAATCCTTCCTATAAAATCAAAAAACCGCAAGCTTTAATATCTATGTACTTATAAAACTTCCTCCAGCAGAAATTTATAAATATAAATACAAATATGCTACTCTAAGATAAAACAAAATAATGACTTAAAACTTAAGGAAAACTCGTCCATTTTTAACATACCCCAACTACATACATCCCTAAACCTCAGCAACAGTAATAAGAGCCAAGACTTCTTTCATAACAACTCAGGTTACTTTTCTTTATAACAACATATCAATTTGTAAAAAAAGATGGGATTTTTAAGAAAATGTAAAAAAAAGGCCATTTTCTTTTCAAGATTTGATGGTATGCTTGAAAAGTCAACGCCTTTTTTATTTTTTTTATAAGAAAAATGGACTTGGGGTATCAAACTTGACACCTATATATCCGAATGGTTCCATATACAAACCTCCAAATTGAGCTCCCCGGACGAATTAAGATACCCAAACGGGACCAAAAGAAAATCAGACGGAGGAATACCTTCAACTCTACCAGGAAGAGTTTGTGTATACGACTTTAATCTTAACGAACTATTTCCCCTTTCTGAAACAAGACAGTAAGGAAAACTACGGCCATTACTAGTGGTGGGCCCAATACAAGTTACCATAACGGTATGACCAATATTTTCAGTCCCTTTATTCAGTAAGAAGAGAACGCCGTCTTCTTCTGCTTGAAGAACAAGGAATGTTTCATGCATGCCTAGAGATACGGGTAATGGAGAATTATACTGAAAACGTCTTCCAGAATCCCAATGTTTAGTGGTGAAATGATCTGATAATTCTTGAAATAAACCCGTGAAGTTGCAGTTCAGAAGAGGACATGTGGATTGAACTGTGTATATACCTCTATTTTCATGAAGGTTGTTTGAGTTGTTATAATTTAATGGAGTCTTGTAGCCGTAATCGATTCGAACAGGGGGTGTATTCTCGTTCTTGTAAGCAAACGGCACATTTTCCTGTGGTGAATTACCAGTTATTACACAAAACAACAACAACAAAACCCAATACCACATGAGTGGTGTATGGGGGAGGTGAGATGTAGACAACCATTCCCCTATCCGAGAATAAAAACAAGTCATTTCGGCACCCAGAGTGACACACTCTCAAAAGTAGAGAAAGTCATCCATCTCTCTATTCGAAGGATAAAGAGATTGCTTCCGAGTGAACCTCCAGCCAATAAGTAGGAAATTTGTTTTAAAAAAAATTGTAAAATAAAATTAAAAATAATATTGAGACGCCATGAAAATGGTAGAATCAAATTTCCATGAGTTTTAAATCATGCCTGTAATTCAATTTAGGCTCTAAACGGCAATCAAGACGCCAATAAATCGACGTTTGTTGTTGACTCAAAAATAGAGCCGATTACCGGTTATTAGTATCAAGTTATTATTATTATTATTATTATTATTATTATTATTATTATTATTATTATTATTATTATATTATTAGGAACTTTAAGGGGTGGTGATATATCCTTATCCACCATCTTTTTTTGACATATCCACCATGAATTAACATGTTGTAGTGTGCAACACTGCAATAATCTATTAGTGCACAGTTGTGAAGCGGTGGATATATCAATGCCCAATGCTAATTTTACTAAATGATTTCCAAACAATGATGTGCACCAATCAAGTGCACCCAATCACTCGATGAAAGAGAAGCAAGACATTAAAAAAAAAAAATCTGATCGGTCCGCAAACTTGTCCACATCATTTTGTATTTATTTGAAAATACATTATGAGTGTAAGATTTCTTTATTATTATTACTATGAAAGATGAAAGATTAAAGATGGTAGATAGAACTATTAAATTAGCCTAACAAATAATCTAACAAAGTGAGCATGACGCATCGAAAGTTCAACAAACGGAATTGGGAACAAACGGAATTGGGAGATCAAAAAGTATCAACCAATTAGTAAAATAGTCCTATTTTTTAGGGTTATTTATTTTTCTACTACTATTTTGAATTATGAAATTATGATCATACCATTTTATGCATCTTAGAATGATTATGTATGCCAAAATTTGTGGTTTTATCTTACCAGGTTTTCGTCCTGGCGAACGAGAGTACCACGATTAACTCTATCAGCCACCTCTCTTAATGGGAGTACGTCATCACGATCCCTTCCATTTAACAACCCCAACCCAAGACCTCTCTCCCTGCAAATTACCTGCACAAAGACTAATTTTTTAAACCAATGTATTCAAGACTTTTAGTATATACGTTCAAGTACGTTGAAAGTTGCCTAAGTCTACTTTAAATGCATACAAGTATACAACCTCATAAATCATTTCATCTGTAAAATTAAAATATCATTCTATGAACAGTGTCTTGGTGATTGACTGATCATAATTAATGCATATGTAAATCTAAATTTAAATTATAAAAGGATACATATAAAAATGAACAAAAAAGGAAAAATTAATTGCCCAAGGTAGTAGCCAACTATTAATAGCTTCAATTTACCATATGACTATGTGCTTTTAGCGTATACCATATACTATTCTTGGGTTTTCTCTTGATTAAAGAGGTCACAAGTTTGAGGATTTGTGTCTGTTCGAAACAAAAAGTTCCTACTATTCTCAGTGTTGTAAATGACGGTCGTCTCGGCCGATTAGTTGGTTTGGTGACTAGCCGTCCTGTTTCGCCCAAAAACGTCTCGGTCAACACTAAAAATTCAGGTTAGAGTCGGTCAAAATCGGTCTGACCTCTGAGTCAGTCAAAATCGGTTTGGTGACTAGCCGTCCTGTTTCGCCCAAAAACGTCTCGGTCAACACTAAAAATTCAGGTTAGAGTCGGTCAAAATCGGTCTGACCTCTGAGTCAGTCAAGGTTGATCAAAGTTTGGTCAATTTTTTTAAATTTTTTAAACTCGGATTTTGTGCCCTATACATATGTTTGAAATATTTATGTTTAAAACATTATGTGTAACGTATACATGTTACTAAAAGTCAATGTTAGTCAACGACTCAACGTTAGTCTAGTCCCCAACGCGACCCTGACTCGACCTACTAGTCATTTCAATGTCCACACACACACACACACACACACACACACACATAAATGTTACACTCCATCTTTCTTACCATTATCTTCATTTTTCTTAATCAAGTATAGATGTACATATATCAACCTATAATATCACTTCCTTCATTAGCCGATAGGTCATTTAGTCCGGTTTATAAGAGTTTGAATGGACACTGTTGATGCCCTTACTACCGATTCTTGCAACTGAATTCATATGTTTAGGCTAGAATTCCCACACTAATCTAATTTGATGCGGTCCCTAAACGAAACTATCCTAATAATATGTAGTGTGATCACAATTAGGTTGTTAGATTAGAGCATAATATCTAAGACAGTGGTTTATTTTTCTGTTAAGTATATAATGTTACAAAACATTTTAACATTTGGACTTATGGTATATGACTATTAGAAGTTGTGCCAGTAATTATCATATTATCATATACTCGTATATATAATATATAAATAGATATATATTATATATACTTTCTATACTTAACTACATAATAAACGTTTAATAAAACTTTAGTTACGAATATATACATACAGCTTACCTCACCACATCCGTAACCACCAAGCTCTTTTTCCTGTTTTTCTCTTTCCGAAATAGCTTCCTCTGTCCACAACGATAAACACGGAACAACAACGGGGCCCGGTTCACAACTACTTCCAATAGCAATACACTCATAGTAAAAAATCTGTAAAATTAAACACACATGTTTAATTTCCAAACAAAAACTTAAACCAACAATCAAAATTAAATCAAAATACTTATAAAAACGCATTCACATTCACCTGAAGAAATAGTAAACAACCACCAACCGCACGTTGTTTCCCTTGCCGATAACGAGACACTTCCCTAACAAGCCTATCAAGTAAGAATTTCGCCCAATTGTATTCATGGATAGTATCCATATCCGTTAATAAATGAAGAAACGAAGGGCTAACGTCTAGCCTTGCGGTAGGACACAAAAGTGTCCCTAAAACATACAAAAGAAACGCTCGTTTAAAATCGTCTCCCGCTTCGGGTTGACCCAATCTTTCTTCTAGAAAACGCACCGAAATTCCTCGATTTGAAGCGTTGTACTTTTGACGCAATTCGGCTACTAAGTCATCGGGACCCGCGTTCACCACGTCCTTTCCACTAGCCGGTAATCCCATTACGAGTTCCACATCATGAGGGTACATAGGAATACGTTCACCGCAAATCTCTAAACTACGCCTTATGGTATTAAATCTTTCTAGTAACCATAAACACAAACTACGCCTTAATGTTCTACATTTAAGAGCAAGAAGACTACCGAATCCCATACTTTTAACGGCTTCCTTTTGTTCGGTTGTAAAGTGTTTTAACACGTTAACTAAACGGCCTGGAGAACATCGAGTGACTAAGTTGGCTTGTTTTCTAGGTTTAGGTTCACGAGCGGGAGCCGAACTCAAGTAATCGTCCCACACTTCACGCGCACGTTTTGTGTATTTTGATTTTTCTTCAAGTGTCATCACTTTCCAAGCATCCGAAGCTGCTTTTGTTGCCTAGAAAACATAATAAGATTAACCTTAACACTAATATATTAAAAAAACTAACCCTTTTTACATAAGACAACATATTTGAAATTATAATTACAATTTAAATCATAGCCGGTATGCTTACAACTTTCAGACCAGAGGATTCGGGATGTGAAGCACTGTACTCCTTAATAAATTCCCGGCTAATAAACATCATTAAAAGTCACTTGTCTCAGTAATACATACATCAAAAGCCAATAAAATTGAATACAAAAATAAATAAATAAATAAAAAACCCCAAGGGGTGGCCTAGTGGTTAGGAGCTTGGAAATCTCCAAAGGAGACCAAGGTTCAATCCTCACTACCCACACTTGGGGGGCTTGCCTTTCAAAAAAAATAAAAATAAATAAATATAAGTATTCTGTTTAGTACCTAAAATGTACCCAGGAGCAAGCAGGACGAGGTGTACCGCCTTGCTTCTTCTTTTTCTTCCTCCTGCTTCCTTCAAGTTCATTGCCCACAATTTCTTTTCTTTTTCCCATCATCGATTCGCTTTCACTTGGCATCTAGTTCAAAGTAACAATAACAAATTAACAAATATCGTCAATTAGCTATAAAATTCTATACTACCAAACTAATTTAATTTATGAAATGCACTAGAATTCAGTTATGACAACACCAAATGATCAAACAATTCGAATAATTTATTTCTAACAAACTTTTGTAACCTAGATTGTGACCATATTTAACAAAAGTAATTGGTAACAAGAACAACACTCATCAGTCATCACTCACTCCAATCAATATCAACATTTTTATTTCTAAATAAAAATGAAAACTAATTTAACGATAATATAATAAATAAAATTTATGAAAGCATTCTGTTAGATATATTAGAAAACTAATTTCAGATTGACAAATTTATTAAAGCATAACTTTTGCAATCAAAATCAAGAATCAAGGATATACATACATCATTACCATAAACCGATCAAAAAGTTTACACCTTTACAGATCAACAGCCACAAATGTAAGATGAAAATTAAAAAAAAAAAAAAAAAAAAACTGAGGGGAACGAATTAATACCATTGGAGAAAAAATGTCAGCAGCATCATCAAAATTGGGGGAGCTATCAGTAATAACCATGTATTCAAGATTGTATAGAAATTAAGGTCAAATTAGGGTTGTGAAAAAAAGATAGAAATTGAATAAAGTTTGGGACTTTATTATAGGTTTAGGGATTGTGATCAAGTTTATTCAATGAATCGATACTGAAGAAGTTTGGGTTATTGGATTAGGGTGAATTGTAAAACGGATGAAAAATAAAAATAAAAATAAAAATAAATTATTGTTATGATTCTTGATCAGATGCCTACTTAAACGGACCCCATCTTTGCATTTTACTGATAGTGGTGAACTTTACATAATTCGTCCTTATGTTATGGACCAAACATCCTTTTGACGTTTGCTTTGATATCACTAAATGAGCTCGAGCCTCATTGGCGGATTACAAGGGGGTAAGGGTGGGAGCTGGTAAGTTATAATATTAATTTTAGAATTTTTTTTTTTTTTTTTTTTTTTTGGCGAAAAACGTAATAATATAAATATAAATAAAGAAAAATAGACCCGATGATCTAGGCCGTTACAAGAGTTGTTACATTGACAGATATTAATCTGTTTGACGATATCACAAGTGTTCAAACGTGAACTTTGACCGTGAAAATTACCCTATTACAACAACAACATTGACCATTAGTACAATAACAATGACCAGATGTTGTTGCTTCGTGAAGTAACCGCCGCCTAGACCACCGAATCGTGAAAAAAGTCCTCACCTGAACCGAAGTCAGCAACAGCGAACAACAATTCACGAGCCCACCCACCAAACCGGATTAACCCCAAACAAATAACACTGAACCCAAATCGCTCGCCGGGCAACCCAAGAACACCCACCCCGAGACCGCATCAACCAGAAACCCAAATCATAACTCCATTGGCCAGCACAACCAAGCAAACCCAAACAGCAATCAGCTCGGAAACCCTAACCTGTCAAAACCCTACCATACGGATGATCGGGCACCAACCGAGAATATTACTCCAGGAGACCAATCTTTTGGCGCTTAACAACCCTAAAGTCACTAAGGCAGCAACAACACCGGACCGTTCCGAACCGAATCCGGCGACGAGGAAGATGGAACGAGCGGGATCAGACCCAACGAAACCGCCAAGGAACAAACGAACATAAGGCCCACAAAATCGAACAACCCCACACAAAACCCAAACCAACTAGCCGAACGACCGACCAACACGCCAGACTCCAGCGAGAGTCAATCAAGGATGCAGACCCAATGAGGTGAAATGAGGGTGAAGCAAAACCGCCATTTTGTAAAAAAAATTAAGGAAAAAAAGAAGAGAGTGGTGGTGAACCAGGGAAAGTTCACTGGTACGACCACCAAGAACAAACCCATGGCGGTCAGAAAAAAAAAAGGCGACAGTGACAAAAAAAAACCTTATCACACTTCCACAGACCTCTAAAGGAGGTCGTCGCCTGTAGAGAAGGAAGGTAAAGACTGTCGCCGACATCGAAGAGCACGACCAAACCCTAACCCGCCGAAATCACAACGACCAATGATCTCAGTAGCACCTCCGACGAACAGAATGCACGTGAGAACCCTCACAGCACTCGCCGCCTGCTGCCAGAGGCAACCGGAAAACACCATCGAAACGAAAGTTGCCGGAGAAGAGCGAAAGAAGCATGGATCTGAACCGGGAAGGAGAGGAAAGCATTAAAAAAGCAAGAAAGTAAACGCCTGACCTCCGACGAGCTGCCGGAGGCCGTAACGACGGCGGGAAAAAAGTAGGGTCTGCAAAAGTTTTTTTTTTGAAAGGCAAGAGAATATATTTCATTAATAGAACAAGATACAAGAGAGGCTAAAATTAGCCACAATACAAAACAGTTATGTCACGAATTAAAATCTAACCCGAAGGAAGCAACCGTATAAACCCGACTAGTACAACAAATACACATTTGGATTAGTTAGCCAAGTTAATCAGTTATCAGTTGATTTTCTTTTTACTCGAGCGATGCGATATCCATTCGAATGATTTAGCTTGAATCTCATTTAGAGCAACCGAAGGACTCCACGAAGAATCGAGAAAAACCTTATTATTGTGGTTTTTCCGAATAAAATACGCACTAATCCATTCGATAGCTTGCCATATTTTTTTCCCGAAGCTCGACGATGAGGTTGTGATGTTTCCTCTGAGAATTTCGTTGAAACTAAAGTGCGTGAAAGAGCCAGGATGTAGTGACCCGAACTTTTCCATGTTTATATATATTAAATGAAATTGTTATTTACATGATTAAATGTTTCCAACATGTTAAGCAATCAAACTTGTTAAGACTTGATTAATTGAGATAGGTTTCATATAGACAATTGACCACCCAGGTTGACCGGTGATTCACGAACGTTAAAACTTGTAAAAACTATATGATGACATATATATATATATATATATATATATATATATATATATATATATATATATATATATATATATATATATATATATATATATATATATATATATATATAGTTAACATGATATTATGATAAGTAAGTATCTCATTAGGTATTTTAACAATGGGTTATATACATAAAAATGAGACTATTGAATTAAGAAACTCGAAAACGATATATATAACGATTATCGTTATAACAACATCTTACTAAATACATATGAATCATATTAAGATATTGATACACTATGTTTAATCATGATAAATAAGAAAACATGTCATTAAGTGTATTAACAATGAACTACATATGTAAAAACAAGACTACTAACTTAATGATTTCGAAACGAGACATATATGTAACGATTATCGTTGTAACAATATTTAATTGTATATATATCATACTAAGATATATTAATATATCATAATATCATGATAATGTAATAATTTAACATCTCTTTAGATATAATAAACAATGGGTTAACAACATTTAACAAGATCGTTAACCTAAAGGTTTCAAAACAACACTTACATATAACGACTAGCGATGACTTAACGACTCAGTTACAATGTATATATATGTAGTGTTTTAATATGTATTCATACACTTTTGAAAGACTTCAAGACACTTATCAAAATACTTCTACTTAACTAAAATGCTTACAATTACATCCTCATTCATTTTCATCAACAATTCTACTCGTATGCACTCGTATTTGTACTCGTACAATACACAGCTTCTAAATGTATTTACTATTGGTATATACACTCCAATGATCAGCTCTTAGCAGCCCATGTGAGTCACCTAACCATGTGGGAACCATCATTTAACATCTAGCATGAAATATCTCACAAAATAACAAACTAATGGAGCATATATGATTGATCAAAATTCACGTGAATGTTGGTGTACACAAACACTTTCATTTTGCAACTTACATGCATCAAACTACTCTCTCTCAAGTGTTCTTCCATTGTTCTAAGTGTTATTCATCATCTTCATCAAAATCTAGCTCAATCTAGTTCATAAATTCATACATAAACCAAGTTATAAAACAACTACTCAAGAACACACCAACAACACTTCCAAGTTTGCTAGCTTACTTCCAATCTTGAAAATCCACTTTGAGTGATCATCCAACCTCAAAAAATCTTTCTTATTTACATTAAGATATCTTTCTAATACAAGGTAATACTCATATTCAAACTTTGATTCAATTTCTATAACTTTAACAATCTTATTTCGAGTGGAAATCTTACTTGAACTTGTTTTCGTGTCATGATTCTACTTCAAGAACTTTCAAGCCATCCAAGGATCCTTTGAAGCTAGATCTATTTTTCTCATTTTCAGTAGGTTTATCCACAAAACCTGAGGTAGTAATGATGTTCATAACATCATTCGATTCATATATATAAAACTACCTTAATCGAAGGTTTAAACTTATAATCACTAGAACATAGATTAGTTAATTCTAAACTTGTTGGCAAACAAAAGTTAATCCTTATAAATTAACTTTTAAAATCAACTAAACACAAGTTCTATATCTATATGATATTCTAACTTAATGATTTAAAACCTGAAACACGAAAAACACCGTAAAACCGGATATACGCCGTCGTAGTAACACCGCGGGCTGTTTTGGGTTAGTTAATTAAAAACTATGATAAACTTTGATTTAAAAGTTTTTCTTCTGGGAAAATAATTTTTCTTATGAACATGAAACTATACCCAAAAATCATGGTTTAACTAAAAGTGGAAGTATGTTTTCCAAAATGGTCATCTAGACGTCGTTCTTTCGACTGAAATGACTACCTTTACAAAAACGACTTTTAACCTGTATTTATAACTATAAACTTATAATTTTTCTGTTTAAATTCATAAACTTAAGTTCAATATGAAACCATAGCAACTTGAATCACTCAAAACGGATTTAAAACGAAGAAGTTATGGGTAAAACAAGATTGGATAATTTTGCTTGTTGTAGCTACGTGAAAATTGGTAACAAATCTATATTAATCATATCCTAGCTAACTCATAATGTATTATACATGTATTCTAATATATTATGTAATCTTAGGATACCATAAACACGTATGCAAATGTTTTGACATATCATATCGACCCATGTATATATATTATTTGGAACAACCATAGACACTCTATATGCAGTAATGTTCGAGTTAGCTATACAGGGTTGAGGTTGATTCCAAAAATATATATACTTTGAGTTGTGATCTAGCCTGAGACATGTATACACTGGGTCGTGGATTGATTCAAGATAATATATATCCATTTATTTCTAACTGTGGACAACTAGTTGTAGGTTACTAACGAGGACAGCTGACTTAATAAACTTAAAACAGTAAAACGTATTAAAAATGTTGTAAATATATTTTGAACATACTTTGATATATATGTACATATTTGTTATAGGTTCGTGAATCGACCAGTGTCCAAGTCTTACTTCCCGACGAAGTAAAAATCTGTGAAAGTGAGTTATAGTCCCACTTTTAAAATCTAATATTTTTGGGATGAGAATACATGCAGTTTTATAAATGTTTTACGAAATAGACACAAGTAATTGAAACTACATTATATGGGTGAATGATCGAAGCCGAATATGCCCCTTTTGCTTGGTAGCCTAAGAATTAGTAAACCGATCTACTAATTGACGCGAATCCTAAAGATAGATCTATTGGGCCTAACGAACCCCATCCAAAGTACCGGATGCTTTAGTACTTCGAATTCGTTTTTATCATGTTCGAAGGATTTCCCGGAATGATAGGGGATATTCTTATATGCATCTTGTTAATGTCGGTTACCAGGTGTTCACTATATGAATGATTTTTATCTCTATGTATGGGATGTATATTGAAATATGAAATCTTGTGGTCTATTATTATGATTTAATAAATATATAGGTTAAACCTATAACTCACCAACATTTTTTGTTGACGTTTAAAGCATGTTTATTCTCAGGTGATTATTAAGAGCTTCCGCTGTTGCATGCTAAAATATGGACAAGATTTGGTGTCAGCATGCTTGTATAATATTGTTTAAAACTGCATTCGAGATTTACTTTGTTGTAACATATTAATATTGTAAACCAATATGTATTGGTAGTGTGTAAGTGTGATATTTATAGATTATCATTTCTGGATAATCTAGGTGGTGTCTTTTTAACCTTGTCGATAAAATAAAGGTTATGATTTGTTTTAAAAACGAATGCAGTCTTTGAAAAACGTCTCATATAGAGGTCAAAACCTCCCAACGAAATCAATTAATATGGAACGTTTATAATCAATATGAACGGGACATTTCACAGGACCCCACCAACGATAAACCCGATTCCATATATCCAAAGCGTGAGAGCAGAAGATTAATATATGGTCTGTCGATTCCAAGTCACCATCGCAAAGGAGACAACGGGTACTATGTAGATCAATATTCCTTTTTTCGAGCTCGATCCGGACAGGAAGACGTTTCCTGATTAACTGCCAAACAAACACCTCGATCTCCTTGGGCACTAATCTGTTACGCATAGTTTCCTGAGCAAAATAACTCACATCCAAAATCTTCTCATCAATTAAACCCGAAAGCTTTTTGACTGTGAAAATATTGTTTGTCGCAAGATTCCAGGACCAAGAGTCGTCCCGCAAAGGATGAAGATTGAAACCTGCAAGCCAAGAAATCAAATTATCAAAATCACTGGTCGATCATCCAGTAGGCCTGCGAGTCCAGTTCCACGAGAAGTTGATCAAAGAATCAGAGTAGACGATTCTGTCACTAACCGACGCCTCACTGTAACCTTCAAGCCTGAATAACCTAGGGAAAAGCACACTGAGATTGTTGCCACCGATCCAAATATCGTTCCAAAAGGACGTTGACGCCCCGTTTCCAATATCTTTGACGAAGGAGTTCCTGAAGGGGATATCTATAGCATCCAAATAAGTACCTGCGAGAATAATGTTCTTCCATGTACCAAGAGTCAAAGGGCGGAACGAGCCGCCTTCCACCCCTAGTCCACCGCAAGAACCATGAACACTACGAATAGTTTTAGCCCAAAGTGAGTTGGTTTCGGTTTTAAACCTCCACCACCATTTACCCAATAACGCGAGATTTTTACTTTTAAGAGACCCGATGTTTAACCCCCCATTCCCATAAGATGAAAGAACATTGTCCCATTTAACCCATGCAATTTTTGAACCCGAATCCGACCCGTCCCAAAAAAAATTACGCCTCAACCACTCAAGGGTATTCAACACACATGGCGGGACACGAAAGAGCGAAAAAAAGTACAATGGGAGACTCGAAAGAACCGACTTAATAAGGATTAATCTTCCTCCAAATGACATCGATCGCATTTTCCAACTTTCTAGCCTCCGTTTAAATTTATCAATTACCGGATTCCTATCTTTTAATTTTTTCATCCTCGACCCGATCAGGAGGCCAAGATAAGTGAAAGGGAATTCACCCACCCGGCATCCTAAATGGTTTGCAACCTCGGCAACTTCTTCGTTTCCAACGCCAATACCGTATAAACAACTCTTATGAAAGTTGACTTTTAAACCAGAAGCAAGCTCGTAGCATTTTAGGAGGTTTTGTAAACTAGAAGCGTTTTGTCTACTCCATTCACCAATGAAAATGGTGTCGTCCGCATATTGAAGGTGCGAGATAGGGATCTTATCCGCACCTACCTCAATTCCTTTGAATAACCCTTTTTCAAACGCCGCTTTAGCCATTAAATTGAGACCTTCCGCCGCAAGGATGAAAAGGAAAGGGGAGAGCGGGTCTCCTTGTCTAACCCCTCTACCCATCCTGAACTCTTTTGTATGGAATGTCCCGTTCATATTGATTATAAACGTTCCATATTAATTGATTTTGTCACTAGGTTTTGACCTCTATATGAGACGTTTTTCAAAGACTGCATTCATTTTTAAAACAACCACAACCTTTATTTTATCTATAAAGGTTTAAAAAGCATTACGTAGATTATCAAATAATGATAATCTAAAATATACCATTTACACACGACCATTACATAATGGTTTACAATAAGAATATATTACATCAAAAATAAGTTTCTTGAATGCAGTTTTTACATAATATCATACAAGCATGGACTCCAAATCTTGTCCTTATTTTAGTATGCAATAGCGGAAGCTCTTAATAATCACCTGAGAATAAACATGCTTAAAACGTCAACAAAAATGTTGGTGAGTTATAGGTTTAACCTATATATTATCAAATCATAATAATAGACCACAAGATTTCATATTTCAATATACATCCCATACATAGAGATAAAAATCATTCATATGGTGAACATCTGGTAACCGACATTAACAAGATGCATATAAGAATATCCCCTATCATTCCGGGAAATCCTTCGGACATGATAAAAACGAATTCGAAGTACTAAAGCATCCGGTACTTTGGATGAGATTCGTTAGGCCCAATAGATCTCTCTTTAGGATTCGCGTCAATTTGTAGACCAGTTTACTAATTCTTAGGTTACCAAGCAAAAGGGGCATATTCGGCTTCGATCATTCACCCATATAATGTAGTTTCATTTATTTGTGTCTATTTCGTAAAACATTTATAAAACTGCATGCATTCTCATCCCAAAATATTAGATTTTAAAAGTGGGACTATAACTCACTTTCACAGATTTTTACTTCGTCGGGAGTAAGACTTGGCCACTGGTCAATTCACGAACCTATAAAAAATATATACATATATATATATATATATATATATATATATATATATATATATATATATATATATATATATATCAAAATATGTTCAAAATATATTTACAACATTTTTAATACATTTTGATGTTTTAAGTTTATTAAGTCAGCTGTCCTCGTTAGTAACCTACAACTAGTTATCCATAGTTAGATGTACAAAAATAAATTGATATATATTATCTTGAATCAATTCACGACCCAGTGTATACACGTCTCAGGCTAGATCACAACTCAAAGTATATATATTTTTGGAATCAACCTCAATCCTGTATAGCTAACTCAAACATTACTGCATATAGAGTGTCTATGGTTGTTCCAAATAATATATATACATGGGTCGATATGATATGTCAAAACATTTGCATACGTGTCTATGGTATTCCAAGATTACATAATATATTAGAATACATGTATAATACAATATAAGTTAGCTAGGAATGATTTGTATAGAATTGTTACAATATTTCCCGTAGCTACAACAATCAAAAAATATCCAATCTTGTTTTACCCATAACTTCTTCGTTTTAAATCCGTTTTGAGTGAATCAAATTGCTATGGTTTCATATTGAACTCTATTTTATGAATCTAACCAGAAAAAGTATAGGTTTATAGTTAGAAATATAAGTTACAAGTCGTTTTTGTAAGAGGTAGTCATTTCAGTCGAAAGAACGACGTCTTGATGACCATTTTGAAAAACATACTTTCACTTTGAGTTTAACCATGATTTTTGGATATAGTTTCATGTTCATAAGAAAAATCATTTTCCCAGAAGAACAACTTTTAAATCAAAGTTTATCATAATTTTTAATTATCAAACCCAAAACAACCCGCGGTGTTACTACGACGGCGTATGTCCGGTTTTACGGTGTTTTTCGTGTTTTCAGGTTTTAAATCATTAAGTTAGCATATCATATAAATATAGAACATGTGTTTAGTTGATTTTAAAAGTCAAGTTAGAAGGATTAACTTTTGTTTGGGAACAAGTTTAGAATTAACTAAACTATGTTCTAGTGATTTCAAGTTTAAACCTTCGAATAAGGTAGTTTTATATATATGAATCGAATGATGTTATGAACATTATGTAACAACCCAAACCAACCCTCGACCAAATCACGCGAAAATACAAAATAAAAAAAAAATTTCCTGTGCAGCATACCCGCGCGACGCGCCATATAGGGGCGCGGCGCGCCAAAGTGGACTGTCCGGAAAGTCTCAAAATGCGAATAAGATTGACTAGTTCTCGACACATTTAGACGAAACGCTTTTTACCATACATCCAAATATGTAAAACTAACTTGTTTCAAATATAAAATCAATGTTTTACAGGCGGGGCCCACAACGGCCGTTTTACGAGTTTAATACGATTTACGAGTTTCGACCACCAAAAAGTTTAAGTTCCAAACTACACAATGAGCATGGCGTTTGGGATTAAACTACCCAACTATCGGTCAAACTCCAAGAGCTACTAAAGCCAAAAGCGTCCCCCTAGCATCAAGCGGGATCTCTAGTCCAAAACGATGCCCTTACCTTTGTCCAAAACCGAACCTATAAAATGGTAAACAACGAGAGGGTAAGCAAAGCTTAGTGAATGCAATAATTATACGAATATATATATAATTATACCTAGTTGCATACACTTACACAACCGCAAACGCGCTAGCAAACAACATTAGCTTACCGTCGCAATAACAAGCTATAATTCACCAATACCCCCAAGCTAGCATAACATCCGCATATAAATATAACTCGAATAATATAATATGCTTACAACACAAATAACCATGGTTAACCAATAGTACAAGGGAACGGCGCTCGCGAAAACGCCATCGGTGTTCGTAACATCCGTTAGGACACTTAAAACCTCGCACCACTAACCCCTAGGGTGGCACCTTAACACCTCGGCACATCACCCCGAGTGGCATCTTAACACCTCGATGCATCACTCATTATTTTTACGGAGTGGTGTCTTAACACCTCGACACTACACTCCTAGGTGGCATCTTAACACCTCGATGCTACACCTGAGTGGCATCTTAACACCTCGATGCTACACTCTTCACGTGAAACGTGGTGTCTTAACACCTCGACACTACACCTTTCACGCTACAACAAATAGATACATTATATACATACGCATATAATTATTCCACTCACCTCGAAGTCTTCGTGTAAGATAACCGAAATTGCAACGTCAATGTAACGTACCTATTACATTTTAGCACATAATCAATTCACAACTCAAGTCGGTCAAGCAACTCACTTAACAATCTAGAGTCTTTTGACCCTAAGTGCAATCCCGGCCCATTTTGCACCTTTAACCCTAATAATGGGTTAACTTCACCAAAAACCCTAACTTTAGCCAATTAAGGTATTAACACACTTTTAACCACAAAGTTAACTCGTTTTCATACATGCAAGACAACCTAGGTCATCAAAGACCCACTTGACCCATTTCTAGGTCAACACACCCATTTGGGTCACCCACAACCCAAATCACACTCACAAACATTAACTATAAGTGTATTAGTATTTACTTAGGTCTTTAAGACCCATTTACACCATTTACCCCTTTCAAAACCCTAAGTTAGTCACCAATTGGGTCTTCATGACCCAAACTTACCCAAAAACCCCAAATTACTCACAAATGGGTTTTATGTGCAATACTAACCCAAACCCTAACCCTTAAACACATTAAACTAAGGTAATCAAGTTTAGGGCTTACCACAACAATCAAAACGTAGCTAAGGAGCAGATGAACAACTTTAACTCCCGAGTTCTAACCCGAAATGAGCTTCTTCTTCCCCGATTTAAGCTTTCTCACACTTAACCACCCCCTCTCTCTCTAGAATAAATGGATGATGTTTGGTGGTTGAGAAATGAAGTAATGAGCTCACCAAACTGATCCTAAGGCCTTTAATTCGGACCCCAAGGTGATTTTACCAAAATGCCCTCAAAAAATCTATTTTAAAAGAAGAGGAGAATCTGTCGCAGACAGATGGCGCGGCGCGCCACCAGGCCGCGCGGCGCGCGACACCTCCAGTTCAGCTTCTTTCTTGCTTTTAAATATATAACCAAAACCCCGTTTCAAGTATCGAACGTTACACTTATATACACTACAAATATTCGGGTCTTACAACTCTCCCCCACTTATTCGGATTGCGTCCTCGCAATCCAAGCCGCATGACACGAGGGAAGATAAACTAACACGAACTCTTCGGGCTCTCAAGTGAACTCGGAACCTTTACTTAGTCGCCATTGAACCTTGAAAGTTCTCACCTTTTTATTTCTCAACATTTTCACCTTCTCGTCAAGGATAGCAATCGGTTCCTCGACATATTCTAACTTGTTATTTAGCTCGATCTCGTCTAAGGGCATCCATGAGGAATCATCCGCAAGACACTTATGGAGGTGGGAAACATGAAATGTATTATGGATCCCCGCAAGCTCTTCGGGTAATTCCAATCGATATGCAACTTCACCAACACGAGCTAAAACCTTGAATGGCCCAATAAACCGAGGAGCTAACTTTCCCCGTTTTCGAAATCGAATAATACCCTTCCATGGCGAAACCTTAAGCATCACAATATATCGCCTTCTTGGAACTCAATCAATCGCCTACGTCTATCGGCATACGACTTTTGCCTATCTTGAGCCTTCTTCAAATGTTCCCGAATCAAATCGATCTTGCTATTGGTCTCTAAAACCAAATCGGTACTCCCGATCTCTCTTTGACCCACTTCTCCCCAACAAACGGGAGTTCGACACCTACGCCCATAAAGCATTTCGTAAGGTGGCATCCCGATACTAGTATGATAACTATTATTGTACGAGAATTCCACCAAAGGCAAATGCTCATCCCAACTACCACCGAAGTCAATGATGCACGCTCGTAGCATATCTTCCAAAGTTTGATTCGTACGTTCGGTTTGACCGTCCGTTTGAGGATGATACGCCGTGCTCAGCTTCAATTGCGTACCCATATCTTCATGAAACTTTTCCCAAAACCGAGATGTAAAACGGGTATCTCGATCCGAAATAATAGATATAGGAACCCCATGTCGCGAGACCACTTCCTTGATAAACAACTTAGCCAAGGTCTCCGACGATATCGCTTCTTTAATGGGAAGAAACAAAGCGTTTTTTGTCAATCGGTCAACTATAACCCAAATCGAATCGAATTGGGTTCTCGCCGTTTTAGGTAACTTTGTAATGAAATCCATGGTAATGTGCTCCCATTTCCATTTCGGGATTTCTAATGGTTGCAACTTACCATACGGCTTTTGGTGTTCGGCTTTTACTTGTAAACACGTGACACATTGCTCAACATACTTCACAATATCACGTTTCATGCCCGGCCACCAATAATCTTTCTTCAAGTCAAGGTACATTTTCGTCGCGCCCGGATGAATGGAGTATTTTGACTTATGTGCTTCATCAAGTAGCACTCGTCGGTAATCACCCATCTTAGGCACCCACACCCTTCCTTGAAAGGACAACAACCCACGTGGACCCATAGTAATAAACTCCGATTGGCCCACGATTCGCTCCGTATGCTTGTTGTGAACATAAGCCTCTATATGAATCTCACCAAGCTTTTCAAGAAAATCGTTGGTAATAATCAAACGTAACGACCCCACTTTTATCGCCGGATGTTGACTCTTTCGACTCAAGGCATCCGCGACCACATTCGCCTTACCCGGATGATAAAGTATTTCACAATCGTAGTCTTTCACCACATCCATCCACCTACGTTGGCGATAATTCAAATCTCGTTGATTAAAGAGATGTTTCAAACTCTTATGATCCGAATAAATCGTACACTTGACATCATACAAGTAATGGCGCCAAATTTTCAACGCATGCACTACCGCTGCCAACTCAAGATCATGAGTCGGATACCTCGTTTCATGTTCCTTTAATTGTCGAGAGGCATAAGCGATAACCTTACCCCTTTGCATTAGAACACACCCGAGACCATTTAAGGAAGCATCGCAATAAACCACCATGTCTTCAACACCTTCCGGTAACACTAACACCGGAGCTTGACACAACTTCTCTTTTAACAATTGAAAAGCAATCTCTTGCTCGTTCTCCCAATTAAACCTAGCATTCTTTCTCGTCAACTTCATCAATGGAGA
Source organism: Rutidosis leptorrhynchoides (assembly GCF_046630445.1). Taxonomy (NCBI): domain Eukaryota; kingdom Viridiplantae; phylum Streptophyta; class Magnoliopsida; order Asterales; family Asteraceae; genus Rutidosis; species Rutidosis leptorrhynchoides. The sequence continues at coordinate 389,824,816 of NC_092334.1, forward strand.
AGCAATCTTAGAAAAGTCTTGGATAAACCGAGGATAATAACCGGCCAATCCGAGAAAACTTCGGATTTCCGTAGGCGTAGTCGGTTGTCCCCAACTCTTCACCGTTTCGATCTTCCCCGGATCTACTTGAATCCCGTTTTCGTTCACGATATGACCAAGGAATTGAACTTCCCTTAGCCAAAATTCACATTTGGAGAACTTTGCATACAACTTCTCCCTTCGTAGCGTCTTCAATACATCACGCAAATGATGTTCATGTCCGTTCATACTTTTCGAGTAGACTAGTATGTCATCAATGAACACTATTACCGACTTGTCCAACATCGGTTGGCACACTCAGTTCATAAGATCCATGAATGCCGCCGGTGCATTCGTAAGACCAAAGGGCATAACTACAAACTCATAATGCCCGTAACGCGTTCGAAAAGCCGTTTTCTCTATGTCTTCCTCACGGACCCGCATTTGGTGATAGCCGGGCCGTAGGTCGATCTTAGAGAAATACGTTGCACCTTGAAGTTGATCAAATAAATCGTCAATCCTAGGTAATGGATAACGATTCTTGATCGTCACTTTATTCAACTCACGGTAATCAATGCACATACGCATACTACCATCTTTCTTCTTCACAAATAACACCGGAGCGCCCCATGGCGAAGCACTCGGTCGAATAAAACCCTTCTCGAGCAACTCTTGGGTTTGATTTAACAACTCTTGTATTTCCGTTGGTGCTAAACGATAAGGAGTTTTAGCAATGGGAGTAGCTCCCGGAACCAACTCAATACGAAACTCAACTTGTCTTTCCGCCGGAACACCCGGTAATTCGTCCGGAAAAATGTCTTCGAATTCACTAACAACCGGAATTTCACGAATAGGTGGTGGCTCATTGCGAGTATCAACAACATGAGCAAGGAAAGCCATTCCACCGGTAACAACAAAACGACGTGCCCGTGCAAAAGTGCATATCGGCACCGGTCTCCTTCGCTTATCACCATGAATAATTAACTCTCCCCCACTTAGGGTCTTCACACGAATAAACTTATCATGGCATGCAATATCGGCTCTATAACGATCGAGCCAATCCATACCAATGACAATATCAAAGTCGCCCAAGGTCATTAACAACATCACAATTTTCACACACATCAACCACTAGCACCGTCTTGCCGTCCGCTATTTCGACTTCTATCGGACGACTTAACTTAGCTAGCGGTCTATTAAGTTTAGGCACAAATTTAGGAGACACAAACGACAAATTTGCACCGCTATCGAAAAGAATCCTTGCCGGATTAGAATTAACCATGTAAGTACCTGAGACAACTTCGTGCGATTGTTTGGCTTCATCATTGGTCATCAAATAGTTGCGACCCCTAGCCATACCCGCCGCCTTCTCTAACCGTTTCACATTGTCGTTTCGCAAGTCGGGACACTCCGGCTGCTTATGCCCTTCTTTGCCGCAATTAAAACAAGTGACTTTGTTCCCGGAACGTGGTTTCGGACACTCACGAGCCATATGACCCGGTTGCCCACAATTGTAGCACGTATAAGAAAACCCGCCGGTAGTGCCCTTCTTTGCACTATTGACACTTTCGGCCCCCCTCTTGCTCTTGCTCTTCTTGCTTGAGGCGTTAGAGTAACTAAAACCTTCAAATTTTCTTTTGGAAAACATGAAATCACTCTTTATTGGAACCTCCGGCTCAAAACCCCGAGCCAACTCGAACAATTCATCAAAAGACTTAGCCATACCCCGACTAATCTTCCCCTTGTACTCATCATTCAAAGTACGGTAGAAATCCTTCATGAGCTTATGATCGTCACCAACATATTCCGGGCAAAAACGAGTCTTTGCCAAGAATGTAGACTTAAGAGTAACTAAGTCCATTGAGCCTTGTTGCAAATGGTGCAACTCGTCCCGGATTCTATCGAGATCGGAAGAAGTTCGGTATTCCTTGAAAAACTCCTTCTTAAACTCTTCCCACGTCAAGCCCATACATTGTTCCTCACCATACAAGTTGATTTTATCATCCCACCATAACTTAGCCTCTTCTCGTAGCATGCTAGAGCCATACCTCGCCTTCTTCTCGGGAGGACATTCCGAGGTACGGAAAGCTCCCTCGATGTCGGAGATCCAACATGTACTTTTTAAAGGATCTCGTACCCCATTAAACATCGGGGGTTGAGCGTCCTTGAAATTCTTGTAGTGGAAGTCCCGCCTTCCTTCACCTCCTTCACCACGATGATAAATGTTTCTAGCATCAAGGGCCTCTTCGATAGTGGCCTTCATTCGTTCATTTATCAAATCGGTCACTTGCCCATCGACCGAATCTTGGAAGACTTTTCGGACGTCCGTAAGAAAATCCGCTTTTAACTTTTTAAAGACGGCCTCAACCTTGGCCGAAAACTCGGCGTCCTCACTTGTACTTCCGTTATCATGATCGGGTCCGTTTCTCGTCTTCATTCTATAAAACGAAGTAGGTTAAGCGGCGAAACAAAAGACATAACTCGTATGTATATACATATACACCACACTACCCCATCTTGCTCAACAATCATCGTACATTGCTTGTTCGACACGATTTGCGCCCGTAACAATGGTAGCTAATCATTGTTACGCGAGCACGTCGCATTAACTTGCTAGTACAACGTCCATCTCGCTCGATGCTCGCTAAACATACATAACGAATAGCGCATGATTAGTTTATATAAACCTATGCACAAACCAATCCCGATCCGACCCAAAGTCCTACAAGTCCCGCATAGCGCACACACAAAAAGTCTAAGTCTAGGCGCCTATCTCAAGTCACCTAAATCCCTTAGACCATGCTCTGATACCACTTGTAACAACCCAAACCAAACCTCGACCAAACCACGCGAAAATACAAAATAAAAAAAAATTTCCTGTGCAGCATACCCGCGCGGCGCGCCATATAGGGGCGCGGCGCGCCAAAGTGGACTGTCCGGAAAGTCTCAAAATGCGAATAAGATTGACTAGTTCCCGACACATTTAGACGAAACGCTTTTTACCATACATCCAAATATGTAAAACTAACTTGTTTCAAATATAAAATCAATGTTTTACAGGTGGGGCCCACAACGGCCGTTTTACGAGTTTAATACGATTTACGAGTTTCGACCACCAAAAAGTTTAAGTTCCAAACTACACAATGAGCATGGCGTTTGGGATTAAACTACCCAACTATCGGTCAAACTCCAAGAGCTACTAAAGCCAAAAGCGTCCCCCTAGCATCAAGCGGGATCTCTAGTCCAAAACGATGCCCTTACCTTTGTCCAAAACCGAACCTATAAAATGGTAAACAACGAGAGGGTAAGCAAAGCTTAGTGAATGTAATAATTATACGAATACATATATAATTATACCTACTTGCATACACATACACAACCGCAAACGCGCTAGCAAACAACATTAGCTTACCGTCGCAATAACAAGCTATAATTCACCAATACCCCCAAGCTAGCATAACATCCGCATATAAATATAACTCGAATAATATAATATACTTACAACACAAATAACCATGGTTAACCAATAGTACAAGGGAACGGCTCTCGCGAAAACGCCATCGGTGTTCGTAACATCCGTTAGGGCACTTAACACCTCGCACCACTAACCCCTAGGGTGGCACCTTAACACCTCGGCACATCACCCCGAGTGGCATCTTAACACCTCGATGCATCACTCATTATTTTTACGGAGTGGTGTCTTAACACCTCGACACTACACTCCTAGGTGGCATCTTAACACCTCGATGCTACACCCGAGTGGCATCTTAACACCTCGATGCTACAATCTTCATGTGAAATGTGGTGTCTTAACACCTCGACACTACACCTTTCACGCTACAAAAAATAGATACATTATATACATACGCATATAATTATTCCACTCACCTCGAAGTCTTCGTGTAAGATAACCGAACTTGCAACGTCAATGTAACGTACCTATTACATTTTAGCACATAATCAATTCACAACTCAAGTCGGTCAAGCAACTCACTTAACAATCTAGAGTCTTTTGACCCTAAGTGCAATCCCGACCCATTTTGCACCTTTAACCCTAATAATGGGTTAACTTCACCAAAAACCCTAACTTTAGCCAATTAAGGTATTAACACACTTTTAACCACAAAGTTAACTCGTTTTCATACATGCAAGACAACCTAGGTCATCAAAGACCCACTTGACCCATTTCTAGGTCAACACACCTATTTGGGTCACCCACAACCCAAATCACACTCACAAACATTAACTATAAGTGTATTAGTATTTACTTAGGTCTTTAAGACCCATTTACACCATTTACCCCTTTCAAAACCCTAAGTTAGTCACCAATTGGGTCTTCATGACCCAAACTTACCCAAAAAACCCAAATTACTCACAAATGGGTTTTATGTGCAATACTAACCCAAACCCTAACCCTTAAACACATTAAACTAAGGTAATCAAGTTTAGGGCTTACCACAACAATCAAAACGTAGCTAAGGAGGAGATGAACAACTTTAACTCCCGAGTTCTAACCCGAAATGAGCTTCTTCTTCCCCGATTTAAGCTTTCTCACACTTAACCACCCCCTCTCTCTCTAGAATGAATGGATGATGTTTGGTGGTTGAGAAATGAAGTAATGAGCTCACCAAACTGATCCTAAGGCCTTTAATTCGGACCCCAAGGTGATTTTACCAAAATGCCCTCAAAATATCTATTTTAAAAGAAGAGGAGAATCTGTCGCAGACAGATGGCGCGGCGCGCCACCAGGCCGCGCGGCGCGCGACACCTCCAGTTCAGCTTCTTTCTTGCTTTTAAATATATAACCAAAACCCCGTTTCAAGTATCAAACATTACACTTATATACACTACAAATATTCGGGTCTTACACATTATTACTACCTCAGGTTTTGTGGATAAACCTAATGGAAATGAGAAAAATAGATCTAGCTTCAAAGGATCCTTAGATGGCTTGAAAGTTCTTGAAGCAGAATCATGACATGAAAACAAGTTCAAATAAGATTTCCACTCGAAATAAGATTGTTATAGTTATAAAAATTGAATCAAAGTTTGAATATGAGTATTACCTTGTATTAGAAAGACATCTTACTGTAAATAAGAAAGATTTCTTGAGGTTGGATGATCATTTTACAAGATTGGAAGTAAGCTAGCAAACTTGGAAGTATTCTTGACTTTATGAAACTAGAACTTATAGAATTATGAAGAACACTTAGAACATGAAGATAGAACTTGAGAGAGATCAATTAGATGAAGAAAATTGAATAATGAAAGTGTTTTTAGGTGTTTTTGGTCGTTGGTATATGGATTAGATATAAAGGATGTGTAATTTTGTTTACATGTAAATAAGTCATGAATGATTACTAATATTTTTGTAATTTTATGAGATATTTCATGCTAGTTTCCAAATGATGGTTCCTACATGTGTTAGGTAACTCACATGGGCTACTAAGAGCTGATCATTGGAGTGTATATACCAATAGTACATACATCTAAAAGCTGTGTATTGTACGAGTACGAATACGGGTGCATACGAGTAGAATTGTTGATGAAACTAAACGAGGATGTAATTGTAAGCATTTTTGTTAAGTAGAAGTATTTTGATAAGTGTCTTGAAGTCTTTCAAAAGTGTATGAATACATATTAAAACACTACATGTATATACATTTTAACTGAGTCGTTAAGTCATCGTTAGTCGTTACATGTAAATGTTGTTTTGAAACCTTTAGGTTAACGATCTTGTTAAATGTTGTTAACCCATTGTTTATTATATCTAAATAGATGTTAAATTATTAAATTATCATGATATTATGATATATTAATAATATATCTTATTATGATATATATACAGTTAAATGTTGTTACAACGATAATCGTTACATATATGTCTCGTTTCGAAATCATTAAGTTAGTAGTCTTGTTTTATATATGTAGTTCATTGTTAATACACTTAATGACATGTTTACTTATCATTTATCATGATTAACCATAGTGTATCAATATCTTAATATGATTAATATGTATTTAGTAAGACGTTGTTATAACGATAATCGTTATATATACCGTTTCGAGTTTCTTAATTCAATAAACTCAATTTTATGTATATAACTCATTGTTAAAATACCTAATGAGATACTTACTTATCATAATATCATGTTAACTATATATATAATCATATATATGTCATCATATAGTTTTTACAAGTTTTAACGTTCGTGAATCACCGGTCAACTTGGGTGGTCAACTGTCTATATGAAACCTATTTCAATTAATCAAGTCTTAACAAGTTTGATTGCTTAACATGTCGAAAACACTTAATCATGTAAATAACAATTTCATTTAATATATATAAACCTGGAAAAGTTCGGGTCACTACATTGTAGGCGACCCGTTGATGAGGATCGAAATGGAGACCGGACTAAGACAAGAATATATCCATTTACGCCATTTAGCCCCGAAACCCATACAATTCATAACCTCTAATAAAAAATCCCAATCGATACAATCAAAGGCCTTCTCAAAGTCAACTTTAAAGATAATGCCCTTACGCCTCGAGTTTTTGAGAAAATCAATAACTTCGTTAACGATTAGAGCGCCATCTAAATAAATCTACCTTTTAGGAAGGCACTTTGTTCCTGGCCAACTAAAGATGGTATGACCTTCCTTAGCCGATTCGATAACATTTTGGCGATTATTTTGTAGAAGCTACTGATAAGACTTATAGGACGGAAATCACCAAGGGATTGGGGGTCATTTATTTTCGGAACAAGAGTAACAAATGAGGCATTGCAACCCCTAGAAAACTCCTCGTTTTCCCAAAACCAATCAATAGCCACGATAAGATCATCTTTTATTAATTCCCAATATTTTTTGAAAAACCTCATGTTAAAACCATCCGGTCCCGGGGCCTTTGTGCTACCGCAATCGAAAATAGCATCGTTGTAAGACCCTAATATTTATTAAACAGAGATGTATATAGAGTACATGAAGTGTGGGTGACCTTGTGTATTTAAACAGAGGTCAGAGAACGATCTGAGCTTGGTGCGCTCAACGCACACATAGGGGTGCGCGTGGCGCACTCTTCACTGTAGCCGGATTCTGTTCCTTTTTAATCAGATATTTTGAAGGGCTTTTTGGTAATTTCACTTGTGGACGAGTTAAGGCCAGTAGATCAGATCTTGGGGTGTCATTCACTCTAATTCCAACAACCTTATCCTATCCACTTCAATTTTAGAGAGAGAGTGAGATTCTTATGTAAGAAAGCTCAAGCAAAGGAAGAAAGAGCCTGTTTTGAGTCTTAGCTCGAGTTTTAAAGTTGTTTATCTCCTCTCTAGCTACGTTTTGGTTGTAGTGGTATGTTATAACTTTGATTTCCTTACTTTGATTTATGTATGGGTTAGGGTTTGGGTAAATGAAGAACATAAAAAAACCTATATTTGGTGATTTGGGTGTTCTTGGGCAAGATTGAGCCATGAGGACTCAAGAATGACTAACCTAGGGTTTCAAAGTGTTAATTGGGGTTTATGAGCCTAAATTGGTTAGTAAATTACTAGCACACTTAGATGTTTAGTAAATGGGTGTGTAGACCTTAAAGTGGTCAAATGGGTAATAATTGACCTAATTGAGAAAGAAGGGTATGAAATACCCTAAATGTGTATTAGTTAGGGTGGTTGGACCTTAATCACTAGCTTTTAGTGATGTATGATGGTCTTGACCTTAAATGGTCAGTTTTGATGTAAATGGCTCATTTAATGCATCTAAGTCATTAAATGCACATGTGTAAGTTGTTGGTATTTAGTCCAACTAGTTTGTGTGTTGATCGAGTACTTATTGTATTAGGTACTTTTCTTTGAAGCTCACGGAAGTATAAAACCGTCACTGAATAGTTAAGGTGAGTGGAATAATTATGCGTGTGCATATATAATGTATTTATTTGTGTAGTATGAATGTGGTATTGTCGCGGTGTTTAAGACACCACATTCTACGTAACGAGTGGTATTATCGCAGTGTTTAAGACACCACTCATTGGTTTGATTGACGTGTGGTATTGTCGCGGTGTTTAAGACACCACATTGTCATGGGAGTGGAATTGTCGCGGTGTTCAAGACACCACTCATTGTTTTGATTGACATGTGGAATCGTCGCGGTGTTCAAGACGCCACATTGTCATGGGGGTGAGTTAGTCGCGGTGTTTAAGACATCACCCCGGGGATTAGTGATTACGCGGTGTTTAAGTAACACTAATGGATGATATGAACTCCGACGGTCTTTTTCGAGTACCGTTCCCTAGTATGATTGGTTAACCATAGTTGTGTGAATTTTTGTACTAGCATATTTAATTGTGAACTATATGCTTTTGGAATCGCTAGCTTATTATGATTGCGGATATTGGTATATGCATAATGTTTGTATAGTTGTCGAATTTCTAGCTTGTATGCGGTATTGTGTAAGTGTTTGCAAGTAAGTAGGTTATATATGTGTATGTATAATTATTGCATTCACTAAGTTTTGCTTACCCTCTCGTTGTTTACCTTTTTATAGGCTCGGGTGTTGACAAGGGTAAGGGCATTCGATTGGATTAGAGATCCCGCTTGTTTGATAGGGGACGCTTTTGGATGTGTTAGCTTTTGAAGTTTGACTGAGAGTTGGTTAGTTTAACCCCCAAACATCATGCTCTAGTGTCGTTTGGAATTTAAACTAATTCGGTTGAAACTTATACTTTTGTACGAAACTCGTATTACGGCATATGTGGGCCCGGTTTCGTAAAACTTATTTTATTATTGAATCGTGTGAGTTTTAACTATTATATCATGTTTTGAAAAGCGTTTCGTCTAAATATGTCGGGAAGTGGGAGATCTTTATTTGAAAATTTACAAATCCGGACAGAACTGAAATGGGCCTGTGCGCGTCGCGCACCCTAAGGTGGTGCGCGTGGTGCACCCTTCTGACATAAAAAAAAATATTTTTAGCGTTTTCGGTTGGTTATTGGTTTGGGTAGTTACAATCGTGAATTTCTTTTTCTTCAAATCTAACCTCTAGTCCCACACGCTCGGCTTCTGATAAACTTGGGTAATCGAAATCCTCTAAACTCGATCTATCCGTGGAAGGTTGTTCAAATCGCTTTTTAAAGTGATGGAAGGCCTCTGACTTAATGTCTTCCGGTATTTCGCTCCAAATCCCATTTATTTTTAACCCCCGAATCGTATTTTTGTTGCAATTCTTTTTGAATATTGAATGAAAGAATTTAGTGTTTTTGTCCCCTTCAATTATCCATTTGATTCTTGCCTTTTGCTTTAGCATGTTAGACTTAGTTTTCTCCTTTTCAAACCAAAGCTTCCTAGATTTTCTCCACAGGTCCAACTCCGAATCATTTAAAATTATTTTTTCAGCCTTCAGTTCAAGATTTTGAGCAGTAGACTTGTGCATTTCGATTTCACCTTCAAGACCTTTGAACTTATCTTTGCTCCAAACTCTAAGCTCATTTTTGACGTTCTTGAGTTTATTTCTAAACATACAATCCTTTCAGTAGATGTCAGGGACCGGTAAATTCCATGCGTTTCTAATGACATTATCAACATCATCTTCGTCTAACCAAGCGTTGAAAATTTTGAACGGTTTGGGGTCAAAATTCCTTTCGACCTCTTTCAAGACAATTGGACAATGGTCCGAAAGATGCCTGTCTAAAACTACCGCCGATAAATCATTCCAAAGATGTTGGAATTTCTTCGAAGCTAGAAACCGGTCTAATTTGCTATATTTGAGTCCATCGTCGCTAACCCTTGTGAAGTTACAACCTCCCAAAGGAAAATCAATCAACGAATTATTGGCAATGAACTCATTGAACCATTTAACTCTATACTCGATAAAGTCACAATTGAATCTCTCCGCTTCATTCCCGGCTTCATTAAAGTCCCCACAAAGAATCCATGACTCCTCAATACCCGAAACTAATTTAGAAAGGTCGTCCCAAAGTTTGAGTTTTTTGGCGTCATCATGTGGCCCGTAAACATTCAAGATATTACATACTTGACCCGAGGACTTCCAAACCCCATTGATACCAATTACTCAATCGAAATTATAAATCGAGATTTCCTCAAACAACGATGTATCCCAAATCAAGAGTTGCCCACCCGAGTTACCAATCTTTTCTTTTTGGATAAAATTACACTCCATCGAACCCCAGAGCTTTTGAATCCAGTTGAAATCGACCGTGTTTAACTTAGTTTCTTGTAAAGCCAAAAAAGAGGGCTTCTCCCTTCCAATAAGTTTTCTAGAAGAACCTAACTTACAATCCTTCGACCCAAGCTTAAAACCCCTAATATAGGTATATTGCTATCATTTTGGTTCGATGGTTACGAAATAACGTGTCAAGGCATTTTGAGTTGAATTGGTGGAGGTTCAAGACCTTTTTACTCCTTCTTTTATTTGCTTATACACAGCTAATATGGAGCACTAATTATGATTATACTATAATAAAAATAATGGTTAATGAATTATAATAGCTCTTTTCTATTTACTTCTTACAATAGCTAAGACCATTCCCAACCATGACGCCTTCCTCAACATTTTTCAGCGCCACATCAGCTTTCCCTTTCCACATTACTCACCACTTCCTCCCATAACACACCATTGACAACCATGACATACTTCCTCCCCATCACATACCCCACAAAATTAATTAAATAAATTAAGTTACAAATGTATAAGCTATGACACTATGAGTACAAGTGAAAATAACACTTCTCTCTCTTTCATCCGTCCTCATTTATGCTTATACATAACAAATTCCAGGGCGAGAGAGGTGAAGGCAAGTGAGGGCTAGGTGAGGACTTGACATTGCCAATGGTGCCCTCGCATGACATGGTTGATGACACTCCCCAGTGACCATATACATACATATGTATATGTATATTTTTAGTGCGAAATGCTGCTTAAAGGAAAAAACGCAAAACTGATGAACCGCGGTAAATGTTAATGAATGTGGTGAGATTACGCGGAATATTAAAGAGTGCGTAGGATTCTCGCAGTACTTGTGCGGAATGCCTAAGTGCGCGCACATCTTACTTCCGCACAGATCTCAAACCTATAAATAGGGAGCTTGGCCTCTCATTTTAGGTTGTTGATTCTGGAAGAATTGCTTTAGCCATATTGATCTCTCTCGTGAGTTTGCCCGAGACTTGATCTTTGTTGGTTAAGGTAATTTACGAAGACCGGGACATCGTTGTTGATCGTTTAGCACTTAACGAAATATGACAATAATGTCCCAAAATCCTAATCGACATCCATTATACCCCTCATTGCACTCAATCCTTGATTAGCCTTTATAGGATAATCTAGGATTGATCAAGCACTTGCCGCTGGGAGTGGTCTAATACGGAGTACTAATTATGATTACAATGCAATGAAAAATAATAGTCAATTAATCATAAGTCACATACAGATGAAATTTTAGAAGGTAATAACATCTTAAATGGTATTGTTTGAAATTACTCTAAACTACAACATTTATACATTATAGATATTGGTCGTTAATAAACTACAACATTTATACACTATAGATATTGGTCGTTAATCGTTATTCTCGATTGACGATGTTACTATATTTTGAACCATTTAAAATGATATTTAACATATATATTATATTGGCCCCTCTAGTGATTGTGTTCAAGATCCGCCACTGTCGAGCCTCGACTAAAACTCGGCTAAGTTTGAATCAGGCTCCTGGTTGGCTCGTTTAAAATTCAAAAAGTTCGTAATCTTGGCTTGTTACGAGCTTAATTTATTAAGTTCAAGCTTAGCTCGTTTGAAAATATATATGTGTTTATCCGAATTCAATGTAAGACGCTCGAGTTGGAGCTCGTTTAGTAAACAAGCTATAAATATGTTCAAGCTTAAGTTCGAGATCGTTTAAATTCGAATCGAACTTTTAACGAGTCAAACAAAAGTAGCACTTGATTAGTTCGGTTCATTTAATTTACACCTCTAATTACTACCAAGGAGGAAAATCGAGTTGTTCAACAACCAAATAAACAGGTAAATACATTAAACGGGCTTTTTAACTAGACTATGAGAGTGAAAAGGACTATTTTGGTATTAATTTTAAGTATAATAACAACGGTATATTCAATTATGCATATGTGTGGTTTAAAAAAGATATGATAGTAATTCGTATTTGACTTTTCAAGTATTTATTTACCAAATTTGACTTAAAATATCTTTGTTTATGTTATGTATTAATTGATTTAATTTCTATGAATGTATTAGACTTTAAACGTGCTATCATTTATAAAAAATTTATTGAATAATATATAATATAAACAAAGATATGTTAAGTCAAAATTGCTAAATAAAGATTTAAAGTCAAACATGTTGTAAATTTAGTAGTAAAATATGGATGGTAATTAGTCAAATATGGATAGTAAAATTTGTACTATATATATGTGGATAATGAACACACATATATACACCATTTTCTTACATATAAGAAATATACTCTCTCTCTCTTCCATTACTACTCTCTCATATTTAAGGATTGTATAGGCTTAGGTCAAAATTAGTTATAAGCCTACTGAATTATAACACGTTATCAGCACGAAGAGCTTAGTGTAATCAAAGGATATCTCAAACGATCACGAGTCACTAATCAAGGTATGAAATTATTAAGGTTTTTCAGACTCGGACATATCAAATTTTGGACTACTAACATTTTGAACTACTAATTTTTATTAAGTTCTTAGTGCATTTGTATTGTTCTTATTATATGGTTGGCTCTGCCACCTAAATTATATATGGTCGACACTGTCGCCTAACTATCATTTATGTTTACTAACTTTTATTAACTTCACTAACATTTATATTTATGTTATTTAAGTTATATATGCCCGGTTATACCGCCTGAATTATATTTTCTGTAATCTAACTCTTATTAACTTCACTAACATTTATATTTATGTTAATAAGACCTCATGATTGTACGCAACATGTCATTTGACAACACGGTACTTTATGTACGCAACACGTCATTTGACAACACGGTACCATGGGTCGAGATTAATTCCGATCAATACGAATACGACGGGGTCATTATATGTTATCTAACATTTATGATTACTTATGCAATTAATCATTATTTATTTCATGCATACTAATGTTTATTCTTAAATTTATAATTTTAAAAGTTAAAATAAAAAAATAGTTTGTATTTTTATTAAAAGTAAATCTTAAAAGTTAAAATAAAAAAAAGTAGTTTGTACTTTTATTAAAAGTAAATCTTAAAAGTTAAAATACAAAAAGTAGTTTGTATTTTTATTAAAAGTAAATCTTAAAAGTTAAAATAAGAAAAAGTAGTTTGTATTTTTATTAAAAGTATATCTTAAAAGTTAAAGTAAGAAAAAAAGGGATGGTAAAATGGAATAGTTTTTTTTTGTCAAAAATAAAGTATTGAAAATGAAGTGGTCTCCTTCTATAACTAAAAAAAATATATATACTTTTATCAAATGAATTTTTTTGTGGCCGACAATTTCAAACACGAGTCCGTGTTTAGTTTATCACGAATATCTCTTGTTTTGGTGAAAGGTCACGATCACGATATCAGGTGTTGTGAAAGAATTAAAAAATTGGTCAAGTGGCCTTTTAAAAACTAGAAAAAAATTTAAACAAAAAGTTTTTTTTATATATTTATAATTTACGGGTAACGTAAAAAAAAGGAAGTTTTTTTTTAGAAAAAAAAAAAAAAAAAAAGTGTTTAAATGAGTTTTACAGAAAGGGGGAAAGCAAAGTAAAAAAAAAACTTTTTTCCAAACAAAGGTAAATGAAAGTAGGACTTAATACAAGAAAAAAGTAAACATCTCCTAGACGTGATAAAATCTATCAATGATAAGTATTAGACTTGATGAGCTAAATGTGACAAAAATGTTTCAACATGTCTTATGTTAATTTTCTAAAATAAGTTATTATTATTCCGAGTTTAACACATATACATATGTTAATTAAAAACAACCTTTTTGTTCTTATGTAGTGTTGGGTTGCAATTTTGGTTGTATGCCATAATTCCATCCAGTAGAGTGACAATAGAAAACTTTTGATGATAATCAATAAAAAACTTTTTTCCAAACTTGTCAAATGTTTTGTTAAAAACGTGATCGTTGAAAAAATGAGGTTGAATAATAAAACTTAAAAAACAAATTATTTTTTTTAAGAGTGTGCATCAAAATGGCCCGTTTAATAATGGGGAGTAAAAATATAGTCAAATTGTTTCAACGAACAAGGGTTCAATTGGATGTCTCTTAAAAAAAAAAATTCGCGGGTACGGGTGATGGATCCAATGGATCCGCATCCACGACCCGCGGGTGCTATCCCTAATTGTGACAAGTACAAATCAACTAAAAGTCTAAAAAATAAATGCTCTTATAGGGACCAAATGTTCACAATAATTGCCTAAGCTAGATATGAAACAAATAGTTCATAAAAAAAAAAAAAAGGTCGTTGTGCGTTTTCGGGATGATAGCCGAAATACACTTACAAAAGTAGGTCAGCCGTCAATTCTTTATGACCATATCAACGTAGATCAATAAAATCATTTATGGTTTTGATAAAAGATTAATTAAAAATTAATTTTTTTTTTTTGGTCTTGGATTCTCGGTAACAAAAGCAAAGGTTGTTTTTGGTTGTCACAACAAACAAGACAGAGGTTGTTGACTTTTGTTGTTAAATATGGCACAAGTGAACAATAACAATAGATTATTGTTTTTGAAAAGAATAATGATGCGTTAATTTTATTGTATAAAATAAAATTAAAGAAAATGGTTTTCATTGATGACTATGAACAAACGCAAACAAAGTGTTTGTGGTATTTGGTGATTAAAAAAAAAAGTGCATCTAAAGCTTCTACTGAAAATAATATGCATCTAAAGCTTCTACTGAAAATTAATGTGCAAGGTACAACGTATAACTATATGGTCAAATTCATTTGAGCCTTCGGAGTCACAAGTATATGATGTATATATATATTACTCAATTAACAAAATAGTAAATCTAAATTAATTCATATGAATAGTAAAACGAAATTAATTAATTTACTATTCACATAAAAAGCGCATATGATAAAAAGCGCATCGCATATGATAAGCGCATATGATAAAAAGCGAATATGATGAAAAGCACAACGCATATGATGAAAATCGCATATGATTAAAAGCGCATATGGTGAAAAACACAGCGCATATGATTAAAAGCGTATATGGTGAAAAGGATATATGATAAAAAAAAAAAAAACACATATGGTGATTTATAAAAAAAAAAAAAACACATATGGTGATTAATGGAAAGCACATATGGTGATTAATGAAAAGTATATTGTGAAAAAGAATCACAAATGTTTCTTGAAAGAATTCAAGGTAAGATATATGAACCAATTCATCCATCATGTGAACCATTTTGATATTTCATGGTTCTAATAGACGCATCTAGCGGATGGTCTCATATTTGTATGTTATCAAGCCGTAATATGGCATTTGCAAAGTTTCTTGCACAAATTATTAAATTGAGAACACATTATTCTGATTACACCATTAAAAGGATGAGACTTGATAATGCTGGTGAGTTAACATCTCAAGCATTTAATGATCATTATATATCTACAGGGATTGTTGTTGAACATCCAGTTGCTCATGTGCATACACAAAATTGGTTTAGCTGAATCAATAGATAAACGCTTACAGCTAATAACTAGACAATTGATAATGAGTACAAATCTCTCAATATTTATATGTGGACATGTAAATTTACATGCTGCGACATTAATTCGCATTATACCATGTGGAAGTCGTAAATATTTTCACTTAATACTTGATTTTGGCCAAGAGCCAAATATTTTCTATCTTAAAACATTGGTTGTGCAGTGTATGTTCCAATTGTATCACCACAACACAATAAAATGGTTCTTCAAAGAAAGATGATAATATATTTTGGATATAAAACATCTTCAATCATAAGATATATTGAACCCATGATGGGTGATGTTTTTACAGCACGTTTTGCTGATTGTCATTTTAATAAAACATTGTTCCCTAGATTAGGGGGAGAAATAAAAATAAAAAATAAAATGATGCTTCATGATGCGAACATCAATTAAGGTATATTGAACTCGCACAAAAGAATGTGAAACGAAAGTTCAAAAATAATGCATATGCAAGAACTTGCAAATTAATTACTTTATGCATTTACAGATATAAAAAAGTGACTAAATCATATATACCAGCGATAAATGCTCCAGCTCGAACTGAAATTCCAAAAGCTGGCAATAATGTCACTGTTGAGTCTTTGCCACGCATCAAACGTGGAAGATCAATTGGTTCCGAAGATAAAAATCCTCGAAAAAGAAAATCAGCTGATAATGAGGTAAGAGAAAGTGTTCAAGAAGAACCACAAATCAATATTCCTTCTGCAGAGGATATTGATAAATGTAAATACTAAAATTGCGATAAATTATGCAATATTATGGAACCGAAATGAAACTAAAATCTCTATGAGATATTTTCATATAATGTTACAATGACATCATGAATAAAGATGATGATCTGGAACTAAAATCTGTCATTGAATATACAAAATGGACATGATTGAGCTCAATGGAAAGGAGCAATAAGAGTTGAATTAGAATCGCTCGATAAAAGAAAAGTTTTCGGATCAATCGTTATCACTTTTAAAGATGTGAAACGTATGGGATACAAATGAATTTTTATCCGAAAAGAAATGTGCAAATGAAGTTACAAGGCAAAACTAGACTTGTAACTCAATATTTCTCACAAAGACCGGAAATGAATTAGGAGGAAAAATTATCCTCCTGTAATGGATACAATTACTTATTAGATACTTAATCAACCTGGTAGTTATTTAAATGCATCTCATGAATGTTGTTACTACTTATCTGTATGGATCACTTAATAGTGATATATATGAATATACCTAAAGGGTTAAGGTATCATAAGCATCTAATGTAAAACCCAAGGGAATATATTCCATTAAATCACAAAGATTTCTAAGTGGGTTTATACAAACGGGACGTATGTGGTATAACCGATTAAATGACTACTTGATAAAAAAAAGGGTATAAATATAAACTTATTTTGCACGTATGTTTTATAAAAACAATGTTCGGATATGAGATCGTAGTTGTTTATGTCAATGTTCTTAACATCATATGAACAAATAAAGAGATCTATGAAATCATTCAACTTCTAAAGAATTATTTTGAAATGAAAGATCTTGAAAAAACCAAGTATTACCTTGGATTGCAAATTGAGCATATGCCTAATGGTTTACTTGTACATCAAACAACTTATACCGAAAAGATTTTAAAACATTTTTTTTAAAGACAAACTCATTGTTGTTAGATCACTCAATATTGACACTGGTCTATTTCATCCCTGCGAAGATCATGAAAATTTTAACAGATCGGAAGTTCTATATTTTAGTGCAATTGAGGTTCTTATGTATCTTATAGATTATACAAGATCTGACATTTCTTTTGCAGTTAATTTGTTGACAAGGTTCAGCTCAGCCCCTACCAAAAGACATTGGAATGGGATCAAACAAATAGTTTGATACCTTCGGGGAACTACTGATTTATAATTATTTTATTCTAACAACTCGAAACAAGATTTGTTTGGTTATACAGATGCAGATTATTTATCCGATCTACATAAAGCTAAATCTTAAACTGGATATGTATTCCTAAATGGAGGCACCGCAATATCATGACGTTCTCAAAACAAACACTTGTTGCAACATCATCAAATCATGCCGAAGTGATTGCATTACATGAAGCTACTCGGGAATGATTTTAGTTAAGATCAATGATACAAATCATTATTGATTCTTGTGGACTAGAACGCTATAAAAGCCTAACAACTATCTATGAAGATAATACAGCTTACATAGTACAAATGAAAGAAGAGTATCAAAAATGATAGAACAAAACATAAATGCTGACGAGGCGCTAAAGTTATAAACAGTCTCAACGGTCATAAGTTTGATGGAAAAGAATGGTATATTAGTAAGGCTCAGAAAAAGACTGAAAGGGAATAGGAATTGAAACAACAGTTTGAACAAACCATGAAGGAGACTGTAGACAAATCACGTGGACCAAACTTGTACATAAAAGATTTAGATGATACAGTTTCAGATGAAAACCTCAGATTCTTCTCATATACTCAAGATCTCGTAAAAGACAACCAGATTAAAATGAGATACGTTCAATCAACAACTCTGTTGATCTTTATACCAAAGCACTGTCAATCGCTGTTTTTCAAAACATACATTCACAATATTGGCATGAGGCAAGTTCAAAAGATGTGACGACTCAGCGTTGTCTACTTGAGGGGGAGTCAACTCTATGCTGCACTCTTTTTCCCTTAGCTAAAGTTTTATCCCACTGGGTTTTCTTTAGCAAGGTTTTTAACGAGGCAGTATTAATTGCTCTTTAAAAAAAAAAATTACCATCCAAGGGGGAGTGTTGTAAATTTAGTAGTAAAATATGGATGGTAATTAGTCAAATATGGATAGTAAAATTTGTACTATATATATGTGGATAATGAACACACATATATACACCATTTTCTTACATATAAGAAATATACTCTCTCTCTCTTCCATTACTACTCTCTCATATTTAAGGATTGTATAGGCTTAGGTCAAAATTAGTTATAAGCCTACTGAATTATAACAAAACATGAATTATTAAATTGAGACTAATAATATTTCAAGTCAAGGGTAAAAGGAGTAGATCATCTACTCGAGAATCGAGCAAGTCATCCACATTCTCATAGTAATGATGGAATTCAACATAACAAGTTCTTAATGTCAACATTATCACAAAAACATTTTAAGATAGTTAAAGTGTAGCGACCCGACAAAATCGTCATTGAAGGCGCCGTCTACTTAGGTCCCGTTACGTGGTCATAAGTCTTTAAAACAACGTTTGACCAAAAGTATGTCGCATTCATTTCAAAAGTAAAGATGTTTTAAGGTTTACAAAGTAGTTCGACAACTAGTTACGTTACAAAGTTTAAAGTACAAATGAAACATATGCGACACAATTTGAAAGTAGTCAAAAGACGCTTCACGTATGCATGTATACTCGATATCCAAGCAAGTATCAAAAGTAATGAGCGAAAGCATGTATCACAAAACGTTCAAGGACCTGAGAAAAACATAGAAAATCTGTCAACGAAAACGTTGGTGAAATCATAGGTTTAAGTAAGTAAGTACAAGTGAACCACAAGATTTGTAACATTGATATAATAGTAATACATTCCAAAAGTTAATATTCACGAGCACCCAATTATCAATGCTTAACATTCCTTCCATAGAACCCCATCACAATAGTGTTAGAACATACACTGTTTCTCGAAAATATATTCCATTCGTAAACGGTAGCGAACCGTTTGAATGAGGGTTTGTCAAACCCATATGGATCCATACAACATAAGTTCACGCTTACACCCGGCAAGTGTAACTAATGATAATCGAATTGAGGATTTTGTTCTAAACTCGTATGTAGAATGTTTGTTTTCCTGTACTTGTGTTCACTTAGTAAAAGAAACGTTTATGTTTTCTCATCCCAAATGTAAGTTCAAAAAGAGTAAAAGTGGGACTATGATCTCACCTTGAGTGCACGAGTAATAGAGTACTTCAACAAGTAAACGTGTGCAAAGAACAATGCTAGTCTTGACCTAAACAAATATGTCGTATCAATAACGGTAAACACGATAGGTCAAAGTGTTCAATTAGTCCTATGGCTCTTTACGACTCGATCATTATAGCATGCGAATCAAATTATCAAGTTTCATGCAAGGTACAAGTATAAAAGCATGTTAGAATGATTGCATAAGTATTTGGTTAAGTTTGATTAAAAGTCAACTTTGGTCAGGTCAAAGTCAACGAAAAAGTCAACACATTCGGGTCGGGTCCCGAACTATTTTTCTGAAGTTTTTATTCATATATAAGCATGTTAGAACAAGTTACATGTGAATCGGAGGTGCATAGCATAGCAAACATTTTTCAAATTTTGACCATGTAGGTCAGAACCCAAACACGGCGAATGCCGCGCCGCGAACAAGGAGGGCCACGCCGCGACATTTAACGTGGTCTGGTGCCTGGTCAGTTTCAATTGTTCAAGTCAAAATTCAATCTTCAATTTAGCACAATTCACAAACCGTAAACACTTAGAACACGTATCTTATATCATTGGAAAGGTAATTTGACGAGGAACACAACTAAACACGTTTCATCAATCAAAAACATCATTTGCAAATAACGAGTTTCCAAATTAAATGATCAAATAAATTGTAAAGACCCGTCCTAATCCATCCGAACGATGTCCATATCGATTATAAACAATTCACAACAGTTGATTACATCGCGAGGTACTTGACCTCTATATGATACATTTTACAAAGATTGCATTCGTTTTTGAAAAGACAATCTTTCATTACATCGAAAGTTGACGGCCGGCATACCATTTCATAATATATCTAACCATAATTGACTTAATAATAATCTTGATAAATGCAACGACTCGAATGCAACGTCTTTTGAAATATGTCATGAATGACTCCAAGTAATATCTCTAAGATGAGCAAATGCACAGCGGAAGATTTCTTTCATACCTGAGAATAAACATGCTTTAAAGTATCAACCAAAAGGTTGGTGAGTTCATTAGTTTAACATAAATAATTATTTCATAATTTTAATAGACCACAAGATTTCATATTTCCATTTCTCATAAACATACGTCCCATGCATAGAGACAAAAATATCATTCATATGGATTGAACACCTGGTAACCGACATTCACAATATGCATATTAGAATATCCCCATCATTTCGGGATCCTCCTTTGGACATGATATAAATTTCGAAGTACTAAAGCATCCGGTACTTTGGATGGGGCTTGTTGGGCCCGATAGATCTATCTTTAGGATTCGCGTCAATTAGGGTGTCTGTTCCCTAATTCTTAGATTACCAGACTAAAAGGGGCATATTCAATTTCGATCATTCAACCATATAATGTAGTTTCGATTACTTGTGTCTATTTCGTCAAACATTTATAAAAGCAGCGCATGTATTCTCAGTCCCAAAAATATATATTGCAAAAGCATTTAAAAAGGGAGTAATGAAATTCACCATACTGTATTTTGTAGTAAAAATACATACGACTATATTGAATAACTGAACAAAGAAGGGTTGGCATCGGATTCACGAACCTATATCATTCATATATGTATTAAAACATATATCAAGTTCATATAATAACAATATTAATATACTTGTTATATTTAATGATTCATATGTCATGTTTAATAATTATCTTAGATATACTTATTTTATATATCTTGAATAATTAATTAATACTTATTAAAAGTATATTAATAGAGTTGGGTTATCTGTTCTAAATATGGTTTTATATATATCTAATTATTATTTTAATAATAATAATGATACTAGTAATAATAATAAAAATGATAATACTAATTATTATTAATGGTAGTGTTAGAAATAATTTTGATAAACATGATATTAGTAATTAATAGCTCATTTAAATCATAATTTTATCCATAGTTTTTAAATCCATAATTTATATATATACCTAATATTATTTAGCAAAAATATTATTTTCATATTCGAAGTTTCGAATTAACATTTGTAACAATACATTTTAAATCATAATTTTTACTTAAGTTTGATTATATTACTTAAATCATAACTTAATTTTAATACTTTTTATTTCATAACATTCTTCATAATATCATAATATCTTAAGATTTTAACGGTTTATGTCTGTACATACATATATATAAATATTATGTTTATAAATTTTCATGACCATAGCGATGTTATTCACATCCTAATCAATATAAATTTTATAGTTATATACATACTTACCTATTCAATATCATAAAACTTTAGTTCATAAACTTTTAATATTTAATATTAACGATAATCTTAATTGTAGCTACATTCATAATAATAATAGTAAATGATCTAAATAATAAAGATTTTTAATAATAACAATACTTATAAGGATATTAATAATAATAATGATATTATTAATGATTATATTTATGTTAATACTAATAATAGTGATAATCATAATAATAGTATTAATACATATATTAGTAATAATAATGATAAAATTCATTATACCTAATTAACAATAATAATAATAATAATAATAATAATAATAATAATAATAATAATAATAATAATAATAATAATAATGATGATGATAATAAATATAATGATAATAATAATGGATAAATAGATAACTACCTCAATAATATGCCTTTTAAAAAAAAAGCTGCCTCCTGCAGGGATCGAATCTAAGACCTCTCAAAAACCCGAACCCACAACAAACCATTGAACCGCTCATACTTTTCTGTTATTTTACAACACCCATTTATTTTTAACCCGTTATTTCCTGTCCGATTTCTACCTTCATCTTCTTCCAAAAAAAAAACTATCGATCCAAAACCAAAACCAACATAATCAAATCAAACAAGGATCGTAATTAATCCATAAGTGTCTTGTGTTAATCATTAAATGAAAGAGATAAAGAAAGAAAAAAAAAATAAAATAAAAACAAAAACAAAACAGCAAAAATGTTGCTGCTGCTGTATCGCGTTTAAAAAAAAAACTCACATTTGATTCTGCTTTTGAGATCGATTTAGACTATACTTTCAACATGAATTATGTTCTAAATCACACCTAGAAACTTTCTCCATTATCTATTGTTCCTAACCTCAAAAACAAAATCGAATTTTTGACAAGAACACTCGAGTTGACTTTTTGAAATAAAGCTTTGACCTTGAAATTAAGATTCGATAACAAGAATTGGAAGCCAATATTTTGCAGATAGTTTACACAACCGATTTCTAACAAAACTGTATTTTTAGATTTTGTCAATTCATTCAATATCGAACTTTTGATTTTAAGAAGACAAAACAGAGTTTTTCGAGCTGTACAATATATAAAAAAATTAATAGCTATAATTAATCTCAGGCATTTGTAATTTGATAAAGATGGTGAAAAGGATTTGAGATGTCTGAATTATATCATAATTTAGTCGATTATATAGTGAATGTGGTATTAGTTTTCTCAATAAGACAACGAGGTCAGGAAAAAAAATAAAAAGTGAGTACGATTGTTAACAGATTTTTGGTTTCTTTCCTATAATCCAATACTGATTGTACGACTTAATTTGGCAGAAAGACAATTCACCACAGACTGAAAACGATGGGGCACTGATTACGTTCATTATTTGTAGTAAATGTATTTATATATTTAAATATCTATATAAATGAAATCTGCATATATCTGTATACTGTATTTATATATAAAAATGTGTTTCTAAATATATAATATATATTATGTATTTATATTTATATATGCATACTTGTATTTCGTATATGCATATGTAATTACGTATATATCTGCATTTGTATCCTTATATATCATTATATATGTATATATATTTATTTGTGTATTAATTATATAAAGAAGCAAAATAATATTCATTATATAAACATTAGTATTTCATATTAATTTTATTAATGAAACTAATAGTAATAATAATAGAAGTAATAATGATAATAATATTAATAATTAATAATTATAATTATATTTATAATAATCTAACTTACTAATAATAATAATAATAATAATAATATTAATGATAAAAATAAAACTAATGACAAACGTAATAATAACAATAATTTGAAATAAAGATAATATTAATAATAATACAAATAATACTTTTTAATGATATTACTAATGAATAATAACTTTAATAACATCAATATATATATATATATATATATATATATATATATATATATATATATATATATATATATATATATATATATATATATTTCTAATTATATTTCAAATTATTATTATATATTCATATATTCAAATATATATGTGTATTTAATTACAATTAGTGGTTCGTGAATCGTCGTGAGCAATCGGGGTTTAATGAATGTAAGAAAAATAGTTCAAAAGTTTTGAGATTCAACATTATAATCTTTGCTTATCGTGTCGGTTTCATATACAGATCAAGTTTAAATTTGGTCGAAAATCTCCGGGTCGTCACAGTACCTACCCGTTAAAGAAATTTCGTCTCGAAATTTGATTGAGGTGGTCATGGCTAACAATAAAAATGTTTTCATGACGAATATGAGTTGATAAATTAGAGTTTTATCATCATTGAGTAATATGGATAAAACAATTCGATTATTAGAAGTGTATGAATGAAGCTATCACAAAAGAGTGAAATGAGTAAATGTAAATTTGTCTTAATCGGTGACGTAGTCATGGTTGAATTCCGAAATTCAAGGGATTTAAAGAAAATCTTCGAAATCTAAAAGATTTGATTCTTCGGCGAGTATGGAAATTAA
Source organism: Rutidosis leptorrhynchoides (assembly GCF_046630445.1). NCBI lineage: Eukaryota > Viridiplantae > Streptophyta > Magnoliopsida > Asterales > Asteraceae > Rutidosis > Rutidosis leptorrhynchoides. Next base: position 389,849,292 of record NC_092334.1, read on the forward strand.
GATTTCTATAATTAAATATGGTGATCTGCCTCGATTAATCTGTTTGATATTTCCATTATAAATTAAACTCTTCTGTTCCATTATTCTCACAATTCCTATATTTTCTTTCTTAGTTCCTACATCCAAAGATTGTGAAAATGCTTAATCCAGTTCTGATCCTTGTCCTTATCCTTACTATCGTAACTATCATTCTCCTTTTTCAACTTCCACCAGAAGAATCTGCTTACTTCTATTTTGCTCTTGGGGTTATAATGCTTTTAATTCTCCCGTGTCTTTATGTTGCGATAAACATTGATATACACGGTTTGTAATTCATGTGTTGTTATCGGGCTTTATATCTTCCCATATATTTCAATGTCTCTATTTCTGTTTCCTATAATCATTGTCATCCACAGTTAATACTCCCTCCTATTTGCTGCGATCTTTACTCTAATTTCTATTTCGGAGCTTTGTCCTTCCGTTTCTTCTTCTTCTTGCGATTGGGCATCTCTTGTAATGGTACAGAATTCATAGGCATGGAGTTTTGAATGAACTTAATGTTCTAAACAAGAAAGAACGTAATAGCACGATTTGATTTATCAAATTACCAGAATCACAGAGAATAGAACTATCAAGAATATACTTTCTTGATATGTTCAGAAATTAAGCAGAATGAAAGAGTTATGTAACATGGCACGTGATGACGTTATGGTCTGTGAATCATCATGTCCCATTAGAAACTCAGCATGACTTACTATAATATAATCACTTTGATCAAGTGTCATTATATTATACTAACTCATGCATCAGTTCCCAACATTACTTCAATAACATTCATATTTTAAGCTCGAAAGTTTACAGAATATAGAAACTAACAGTTTCTATATGATGTAACACTGATAGTACGAAGAGATTAATGATTTCAGATAAGAATAGTTATAAAAATATCCTCAGAAATATCGAAGATATTTATGATGATATTTCCAGAATTTCTAAGAGCGAAGGTTGATGAAGAAAATCCTTTCGCGAGGATTTAGAATAAATAAGGAGCAAGATATTCGCTAAAGATTTCATCAGAAACAGAATCATTTGGATTCTTTGAAGTCAAACTTATTCTTTGTGATTTGTCCACGGTTTCCTTCATAGTTTCGCATAATCCGCTTTTCGGTACTAAATTTTCTATTGAGTGTTTCTAATACTCTATTCTTTATCATCAAACTTTCGACGGTTAAGATCGTGTACAGTTTTTGCTGCTGTATTCAGCTTTTTCAAAACTCGGGAAACTGATTCATAAGCTAAAGTGCTTTTCAGAAATTTAAAATTGAAATTCGTAAATCCAGGAGATAGAAGTTATATATATATATATATATATATATATATATATATATATATATATATATATATATATATATATATATATATATATATATATATATATATATATATATATTATTGTCGTAGAATCGTTGAGAATTTCGAGATTATCGATTGATGCCTTTCGGTACTTGGTATGGTAATTATCGTTACAAGATACCGATGAGTTTATGATAAGACTTCAATAGATAAATATATTGATTTGTCGTAGAGATTTAAGCCAAGGAGCAACGAGGTTGCTGGTACGTCTGCTGGTAATATAGTGGAATATAAAAGATTTCTCAGTAACAATAAAAGAGCACGCATATATATCAAAGTGTTAATAAGGTTGTTTCGAACGAAAGTCGAAGTTGACTTGTTGGAGCTGTGACAAAATTGGCTATCTCGAAAGGGATTATCAAGTTATTTTGGGTAATAATAACACTAAGGAAATAGCACAGCTATGTGCTAAACGTTTACTCAGGTTCTGAGAGTTTCAGGTGTATAACTATATGCATCAATCTTTTCTTCCGTAGATGAAGTGCGATTGGTTCATCTTCTCAGTTGTTTCTTAATTGAGAGGTTTCAAGAATCATGAATGATTTGAACGCAGATTGTAATCGTCGAGATACAAATGAAGTTTAAGATGAAATCAAGTGGCAAACTTGAAGAATATTTAGTTTCATATGTTATAATCAATATTTTAATTCATTTTAATTGTCCAATGTTATTTGTACACAGTTGATAGTCCACAGTAACAGTCCAAAAATTTATATATAGCTTAATATATAATATTCGAATTAATTAATACGTGTCGTGACCCGTATACGTCTCAGACTCGATCATAACTCAAACTATATATATTATTGTTGAATCAACCTCAACCCTGTATAGCTAACTTCAGCATTACTGCATATAGAGTATCTATGGTTATTCCAAATAATATATATAGATGCGTTGATATGATATGTCAAAACCTTATATACGTGTCCCGATATTTAAAGTGCGTAAAATAAATAACAGAAATTAAATGACGATAAATAAAGTTGGGAGAATTAAATTGCGATAAAATAAAATGTAATACGAAATTAATAGTTAGCTAGGAACAGTTAGCTAGGATCTTGTTAGCGCGGTTTCTTAACAAAATTTCATATTGTTAATTAGTCTGTTTCTAATCAATTTTTATTGTATCCATTAGTTCTTCATTATGCCACTTGTTGGATTCTGATAGGTCATAATCCAAATATGAAATTGAATTTGAATGAAAATAGTTATTCTTTGGTGAACGGATACGTATATCGGTGGTTGTAAATAGGATAGTAAATGATCGTTGAATCAAATTCGAAGAATGTACAGTGTAACTTATTAATGCGAAATCTAAATATTTCTAGGGTATTACGTACCCGTTAAAATATTTTCACTATTAACAGTTTGTACAAAAGATTTTTTAATTACAATCTTTATGAAAATATACTTACATATATATTTTCTTCAGATGCAATCATGGATTTAATGAGTTAATATGATATTAACTCATCTGATTTACCGTTAGAACAAGAATACATAATCTCTAAAACATTAGAGATTACATAATCATCATGAAGAACGAAGATGTAGAACGTCACGTAGAACGATGATTATACTCGAGGTACAGAATGAGATGTTGAGGCATGTGATGTTGAAACTTGGGTTGTTGGTGGTACTGATGTTGCCGGTGCTGTTGTTGAAGCTGGTAAATTTTGCACCCCGTTTTCCAAATTGATTACTCGAGCGCGAATTTCGTTGACTTCTTCGATTACTCCGGGATGATTGTTGGTAAGAACGAGCGAATGAATAAGGTTTAGAATTGTGGATAGAATGTAATCGTGTCGAGATACTCTGGAAATGAGAGAGAAAATAGTGTTTCGAACAGATTTGCCGGTATGTGTTTCAGGTTCTTCGCTGAAAGGTGAATTCGGTTGGTGGAAGGGATCGCCTTCTTCGCGTCTCCATTGATTAAGTAGACTACGAACCCATTCCCAATTTCTCCAGATTTGGTGATGACTGATTGGTTGATCCATTCCGGTCACACTGCTTTCGGATTTTAGGTGAATATCCATGTCGGAATAGCTGTCGGAATAACTATCGGAATAGCTATCGAAATTTGTGGGACTCGAACTGGTTGTGGGATTCATCTCGTACGATCAGATGAAGGATTTTCGATAAGAAATAGATTATAGGATGTATATTAGTACCCTACAATACATAATTTACATATACATATATAATACTAAAATCCTATAAGTTACGGAGGAATCTACGGAAGCTGTCAGGCAAAGGTAACAGTAACAGATACGCTAAGATATGAATTTATCTATACACTGTCTATGCAATAGAGGCAGTAAGACGTGTCTAGACTTTAAGGATGATAAACAAATAATTTTCGACACGAAATGATAAGCAAAACTTTTGACATGCAGACACGGTCGAAATCCAGACTCACTAATGCATTCTAACGACTTATCAATTAGACACACAAATGCAGACCTGGTTCGCTATGACCACCTCTCTGATACCAACTGTAAAGACCCGTCCTAATCCATCCAGACAATGTCCATATCGATTATAAACAATTCACAACAGTTGATTAAATCGCGAGGTACTTGACCTCTATATGATACATTTTACAAACATTGCATTCGTTTTTGAAAAGACAATCTTTCATTACATCGAAAGTTGATGGCAGGCATACCATTTCATAATATATCTAACCATAATTGACTTAATAATAATCTTGATAAACGCAACAACTCGTGAAATGTCCCGTTCTTATTGATTAAAAACGTTCCATATTAATTGATTTCGTTGCGAGGTTTTGACCTCTATATGAGACGTTTTTTAAAGACTGCATTCATTTTTAAAACAAACCATAACCTTTATTTCATAAATAAAGGTTTAAAAAGCTTTACGTAGATTATCAAATAATGATAATCTAAAATATCCTGTTTACACACGACCATTACATAATGGTTTACAATACAAATATGTTACATCGAAATCAGTTTCTTGAATGCAGTTTTTACACAATATCATACAAACATGGACTCCAAATCTTGTCCTTATTTTAGTATGCAACAGCGGAAGCTCTTAGTATTCACCTGAGAATAAACATGCTTTAAACATCAACAAAAATGTTGGTGAGTTATAGGTTTAACCTATATATATCAAATCGTAACAATAGACCACAAGATTTCATATTTCAATACACATCCCATACATAGAGATAAAAATCATTCATATGGTAAACACCTGGTAACCGACATTAACAGGATGCATATATAAGAATATCCCCATCATTCCGGGACACCCTTCGGATATGATATAAATTTTGAAGTACTAAAGCATCCGGTACTTTGGATGGGGTTTGTTAGGCCCAATAGATCTATCTTTTAGATTTGCGTCAATTAGGGTGTCTGTTCCCTAATTCTTAGATTACCAGACTTAATAAAAAGGGGTATATTTGATTTCGATAATTCAACCATAGAATGTAGTTTCACGTACTTGTGTCTATTTTGTAAATCATTTATAAAACCTGCATGTATTCTCATCCTAAAAATATTAGATTTTAAAAGTGGGACTATAACTCACTTTCACAGATTTTTACTTCGTCGGGAAGTAAGACTTGGCCACTGGTTGATTCACGAACCTATAACAATATATACATATATATCAAAGTATGTTCAAAATATATTTACATAACTTTTAATATATTTTGATGTTTTAAGTTTATTAAGTCAGCTGTCCTCGTTAGTAACCTACAACTAGTTGTCCACAGTTAGATGTACAGAAATAAATCAATAAATATTATCTTGAATCAATCCATGACCCAGTGTATACATATCTCAGTATTGATCACAACTCAAACTATATATATTTTGGAATCAACCTCAACCCTGTATAGCTAACTCCAACATTCACATATAGAGTGTCTATGGTTGTTCCGAAATATATATAGATGTGTCGACATGATAGGTCGAAACATTGTATACGTGTCTATGGTATCTCAAGATTACATAATATACAATACAAGTTAATTAAGTTATGGTTGGAATAGATTTGTTACCAATTTTCACGTAGCTAAAATGAGAAAAATTATCCAATCTTGTTTTACCCATAACTTCTTCATTTTAAATCCGTTTTGAGTGAATTAAATTGCTATGGTTTCATATTAAACTCTATTTTATGAATCTAAACATAAAAAGTATAGGTTTATAGTCGGAAAAATAAGTTACAAGTTGTTTTTGTAAAGGTAGTCATTTCAGTCGAAAGAACGACGTCTAGATGACCATTTTAGAAAACATACTTCCACTTTGAGTTTAACCATAATTTTTGGATATAGTTTCATGTTCATAATAAAAATCATTTTCCCAGAATAACAACTTTTAAATCAAAGTTTATCATAGTTTTTAATTAACTAACCCAAAACAGCCCGCGGTGTTACTACGACGGCGTAAATCCGGTTTTACAGTGTTTTTCGTGTTTCCAGGTTTTAAATCATTAAGTTAGCATATCATATAGATATAGAACATGTGTTTAGTTGATTTTAAAAGTCAAGTTAGAAGGATTAACTTTTATTTGCGAACAAGTTTAGAATTAACTAAACTATGTTCTAGTGATTACAAGTTTAAACCTTCGAATAAGATAGCTTTATATGTATGAATCGAATGATGTTATGAACATCATTACTACCTCAAGTTCCTTGGATAAACCTACTAGAAATGAGAAAAATAGATCTAGATTCAAAGGATCCTTGGATGGCTTGAAAGTTCTTGAAGCAGAATCATGACACGAAAACAATTTCAAGTAAGATTTTCACTCGAAATAAGATTGTTATAGTTATAGAAATTGAATTAAAGTTTGAATATGATTATTACCTTGTATTAGAAAGATAACCTACTGTAAGTAACAAAGGTTTCTTGATCTTGGATGATTACTTGGAATGGATTTAGAAAACTTGGAAGTAAACTTGCAATCTTGGAAGTATTCTTGATTTTATGAAACTAGAACTTTTGGAATTTATGAAGAACACTTAGAACTTGAAGATAGAACTTGAGAGAGATCAATTAGATGAATAAAATTGAAGAATGAAAGTTTTTGTAGGTGTTTTTGGTCGTTGGTGTATGGATTAGATATAAAGGATATGTAATTTTGTTTTCATGTAAATAAGTCATGAATGATTACTCATATTTTTGTAATTTTATGAGATATTTCATGCTAGTTGCCAAATGATGGTTCCCACATGTGTTAGGTGACTCACATAGGCTGCTAAGAGCTGATCATTGGAGTGTATATACCAATAGTACATACATCTAAAAGCTGTGTATTGTACGAGTACGAATACGGGTGCATACGAGTAGAATTGTTGATGAAACTAAACGAGGATGTAATTGTAAGCATTTTTGTTAAGTAGAAGTATTTTGATAAGTGTATTGAAGTCTTTCAAAAGTGTATGAATACATATTAAAACACTACATGTATATACATTTTAACTGAGTCGTTAAGTCATCGTTAGTCGTTACATGTAAATGTTGTTTTGAAACCTTTAGGTTAACGATCTTGTTGAATGTTGTTAACCCATTGTTTATTATAACAAATGAGATGTTAAATTGTTATATTATCATGATATTATGATATATAATATATCTTAGTATGATATATATACAGTTAAATGTCGTTACAACGATAATCGTTACATATATGTCTCGTTTCGAAATCATTAAGTTAGTAGTCTTATTTTTACATATGTATTTTATTGTTAATACACTTAATAATATATTTACTTATCATTTAACATAATTAACCAAGTGTATCAATATCATAATATGATTCATATGTACCTAGTAAGACGTTGTTATAACGATAATCGTTATATATATCGTTTTCGAGTTTCTTAAATTAATAGTCTCATTTTTTATGTATATAACTCATTGTTAAAATACCTAATGAGATACATACTTATAATAAAATCATGTTAACTATATATATAACCATATATATGTCATCGTATAGTTTTTACAAGTTTTAACGTTCGTGAATCACCGGTCAACTTGGGTGGTCAATTGTCTATATGAAACCTATTTCAATTAATCAAGTCTTAACAAGTTTGATTGCTTAACATGTTGGAAACACTTAATCATGTAAATAATAATTTCATTATATATATATAAACATGGAAAAGTTCGGGTCACTACAGTACCTACCCGTTAAATAAATTTCGTCCCGAAATTTTAAGCAGTTGGAGGTGTTGACGTATCTTCTGGAAATAAATGCGGGTATTTCTTCTTCATCTGATCTTCACGCTCCCAGGTAAACTCGGGTCCTCTACGAGCATTCCATCGAACCTTAACAATCGGTATCTTATTTTGTTTAAGTCTCTTAACCTCACGATCCATTATTTCGACGGGTTCTTCAATGAATTGAAGTTTTTCATTGATTTAGATTTCGTCCAACGGAATAGTGAGATCTTCTTTAGCAAAACATTTCATCAAATTTGAGACGTGAAAAGTGTTATGTACAGCTGCGAGTTGTTGAGGTAGCTCCAGTTGGTATGCTACTGGTCCGACACGATCTATAATCTTGAATGGTCCAATGTACCTTGGATTTAGTTTCCCCCGTTTACCAAATCGAACAACGCCTTTCCAAGGTGAAACCTTAAGCATGACCATTTCTCCAATTTCAAACTCTATATCTTTTCTTTTACTGTCCGCGTAGCTCTTTTGTCGACTCTGGACGGTTTTCAATCTTTGTTGAATTTGGATGATTTTCTCGGTAGTTTCTTGTATTATCTCCAGACCCGTAATCTGTCTATCCCCCACTTCACTCCAACAAATCGGAGACCTGCACTTTCTACCATAAAGTGCTTCAAACGGCGCCATCTCAATGCTTGAATGGTAGCTGTTGTTGTAGGAAAATTCTGCTAACGGTAGATGTCGATCCCAACTGTTTCCGAAATCAATAACACAAGCTCTCTTCAAGCGTTTGTATCGTCCTTTCGCTCTGCCCATCAGTTTGTGGATGATATACAGTACTCATGTCTAGACGAGTTCCGAATGCTTGCTGTAATGTCTGCCAGAATCTTGAAATAAATCTGCCATCCCTATCAGAGATAATAGAGATTGGTATTCCATGTCTGGAGATGACTTCCTTCAAATACAGTCGTGCTAACTTCTCCATCTTGTCATCTTCTCTTATTGGCAGGAAGTGTGCTGATTTGGTGATACGATCAACTATTACCCAAATAGTATCAAAACCACTTGCAGTCCTTGACAATTTAGTGATGAAATCCATGGTAATATTTTCCCATTTCCTTTCTGGGATTTCGGGTTGTTGAAGTAGACTTGATGGTTTCTGATGCTCAGCTTTGACCTTAGAACACGTCAAACATTCTCCTACGTATTTAGCAACATCGGCTTTCATACCCGGCCACCAAAAATGTTTCTTGAGATCCTTGTACATCTTCCCCGTTCCAAGATGTATTCAGTATCTGGTTTTATGAGCTTCTCTAAGTACCATTTCTCTCATATCTCCAAATTTTGGTACCCAAATTCTTTCAGCCCTATACCGGGTTCCGTCTTCCTGATTATTAAGATGCTTCTCCGATCCTTTGGGTATTTCATCCTTTAAATTTCCCTTTTATAAAACTCCTTGTTGCGCCTCCTTTATTTGAGTAGTAAGGTTAGTGTGAATCATTATATTCATAGATTTTACTCGAATGGGTTCTCTGTCCTTTCTGCTCAAGGCGTCGGCTACCACATTTGCCTTCCCCGGGTGGTAACGAATCTCAAAGTCGTAATCATTCAACAATTCAATCCACCTATGCTGCCTCATATTCAGTTGTTTCTGATTAAATATGTGTTGAAGACTTTTGTGGTCGGTATATATAATACTTTTGACCCCATATAAGTAGTTCCTCCAAGTCTTTAATGCAAAAACAACCGCGCCTAATTCCAAATCATGCGTCGTATAATTTTGCTCGTGAATCTTCAATTGTCTAGAAGCATAAGCAATCACCTTCGTCCGTTGCATTAATACACAACCGAGACCTTGCTTTGATGCGTCACAATAAATCACAAAATCATCATTCCCTTCAGGCAATGACAATATAGGTGCCGTAGTTAGCTTTTTCTTCAATAATTGAAATACCTTCTCTTGTTCATCCTTCCATTCAAATTTCTTCCCTTTATGCGTTAATGCAGTCAAGGGTTTTGCTATTTTGGAGAAATCTTGGATGAATCTTCTGTAGTAACCAGCCAATCCTAAAAATTGACGTATATGCTTCAGAGTTTTTGGGGTTTCCCACTTTTCAACGGTTTCGATCTTTGCCGGGTCCACCTGGATACCTTCTTTGTTCACTATGTGACCGAGGAATTGAATTTCTTCCAACCAAAATGCACACTTTGAAAACTTAGCGTACAGTTTTTGTTTCCTCAATACTTCTAGCACTTTTCTCAAATGTTCTTCGTGCTCTTGATCATTCTTTGAGTAAATAAGTATGTCATCGATGAAAACAATGACAAACTTGTCAAGATATGGCCCACACACTCGGTTCATAAGGTCCATGAACACAGCTGGTGCGTTAGTCAATCCAAACGGCAAAACCATAAACTCGTAATGACCATAACGCGTCCTAAAAGCAGTTTTTGGAATATCATCCTCCTTTACTCGCATTTGATGATATCCAGAATGTAAATCGATCTTCGAATAAACTGACGAGCCTTGTAGTTGATCAAATAAGTCGTCAATTCTCGGCAGTGGATAACGGTTTTTGATGGTAAGTTTGTTCAACTCTCTGTAGTCAATACACAACCTAAATGTACCATCCTTCTTCTTGACAAACAAAACAGGAGCTCCCCATGGTGATGTGCTTGGTCGAATGAAACCACGTTCTAATAGTTCTTACAGTTGGCTTTGCAGTTCTTTCATCTCGCTGGGTGTGAGTCTATAAGGAGCACGAGCTATTGGTGCAGCTCCTGGTACAAGATCTATTTGAAATTCAACAGATCGATGTGGAGGTAGTCCCGGTAATTCTTTCGGAAATACATCGGGAAATTCTTTTGCGACGGAACATCATTGATGCTCTTTTCTTCAGTTTGTACTTTCTCGACGTGTGCTAGAACAGCATAGCAACCTTTTCTTATTAGTTTTTGTGCCTTCAAATTACTAATAAGATGTAGCTTCATGTTGCCCTTTTCTCCGTACACCATTAAGGGTTCTCCTTCTTCTCGTACAATGCGAATTGCATTTTTATAACATACGATCTCTGCTTTCACCTTCTTCAGCCAGTCCATGCCAACTATTACATCAAAACTCCCTAACTCTACTGGTATCAAATCAATCTTAAATATTTCGCTACCCAGTTTAATTTCTCGATTCCGGCATATATTATCTGCTGAAATTAATTTACCGTTTGCTAATTCGAGTAAAAATTTACTATCCAACGGCGTCAATGGACAACTTAATTTAGCACAAAAATCTCTACTCATATAGCTTCTATCCGCACCCGAATCAAATAAAACGTAAGCAGATTTATTGTCAATAAGAAACGTACCCGTAACAAGCTCCGGGTCTTCCTGTGCCTCTGCCGCATTAATATTGAAAACTCTTCCGCGGCCTTGTCCATTCGTGTTCTCCTGGTTCGGGCAATTTCTAATAATGTGGCCCGGTTTTCCTCATTTATAACAAACTACATTGGCATAACTTGCTCTGACACTACTTGCTCTGCCATTACTCGTTCCGACACCATTTGTTCCTTTCGTTCTGTTAACCCCTGGTCCGTAGACCTCACACTTCACCGCGCTATGACCATTTCTTTTACACTTGTTGCAAAATTTGGTGCAGAACCCCGAGTGATACTTTTCACACCTTTGGCATAGCTGCTTCTGATTGTTGTTGTTGTTGCGGTTGTTATTGTTGTTGGGATGATTGTTGTAGTTGCTGCTGCTGCTGTTGTTGTTGTTGTTGTTGTTCTTGTTGTTGTTGGGCCGTTTGTTGTAGTTACGATTGATGTTGCGATTGTTGGGATAATTGTTGCGATTATTATTGTAATTGCTGTTGTTGTTGTATTGGTGATTCTTATCACCGTTTTCCTCCCACTTTCTTTTGACTTGCTTCACATTGGCCTCTTCAGCCGTCTGTTCTTTAATTCTTTCCTCAATCTGGTTCACTAGTTTGTGAGCCATTCTACATGCTTGTTGTATGGAGGCGGGCTTGTGTAAACTTATATCTTCTTGGATTCTTTCCGGTAATCCTTTCACAAACGCGTCGATCTTCTCTTCCTGATCTTCGAACGCTCCCGAACACAATAGGCACAATTCTGTGAATCGTCTTTCATACGTGGTAATATCAAATCCTTGGGTTCGTAACCCTCTAAGTGCTGTCTCAAGCTTATTGACCTCGGTTCTGGGACGGTACTTCTCGTTCATCAAGTGCTTGAATGCTGACCACGGTAGTGCGTACGCATCATCTTGTCCCACTTGCTCTAGATAGGTATTCCACCATGTTAACGCAGAACCTGTGAAGGTATGCGTAGCATACTTCACTTTGTCCTCTTCAGTACTCTTACTTATGGCAAACACCGATTCGACCTTCTTGGTCCACCGTTTCAATCCGATCGGTCCTTCGGTTCCATTAAATTTCAAAGGTTTGCAGGCAGTGAATTCTTTGTAGGTGCATCCTACACGATTTCCTGTACTGCTAGATCCAAGGTTATTGTTGTATGTAGTGCAGCCTGTACTGCAGCTATGTTTGAAGCTAGAAAAGTACGGAATTCCTCTTCATTCATATTCACGGTGTGTCGAGTAGTCGGTGCCATTTCCTTCAAAATAGTCAAATGGAACAAGTTAATCATACAGAATATTAAGAGTAGTTAATAGTATTTCGTAGCATAATATGAACTCATTTATAAAAGCTTTTTCTTCATATTAGCGTTTTATAAGTTTAAATTCGGGTAATACCTACCCGTTAAGTTCATACTTAGTAGCTAATATACAATTCAACTACTACAATTCTATATGAAAAACTGATTATAATAATATTTCACGTTCAAACTTTTATACAATATTTTACAAACTTACAATACCGCTTATTTTACATAAAGCATGAAATATAGCACACAATAACTTTGATACAAGATAGTTGTGAAGATAATTCTAGCTAGTACACAAGTCGTTCAGCAAAGGCAATAAAGACACGTAATTCATACGTCCAGAAACAAGTCATGCATTCTGGTTTTACTAGGACTACTTCCCATCCTTGGTCTTGTGGAACATAACCGTTATGGCCGTTGATAAGACAGCGTGTTGTAACGTTGTCAAAGGGATGAGGGTTACGTAATGACCAACAGTCTCGTAATAACCTAAAAACCTCATTTCTTACCCCAATTACCGACTCCGTCACTTGTGGGAACGTTTTGTTTAATAGTTGTAGCCCGGTGTTCTTTTTCTCACTTTGGTGAGAAGCAAACATTACTAACCCATAAGCATAGCATGCTTCTTTATGTTGCATGTTAGCCGCTTTTTTTAAATCATGAAGTCCTATATTCGGATACATTGAGTCAAAATAATTTCTTAACCCGTTGCGTAAAATAGCATTTGGGTTCCCCGCAATATATGCATCAAAGTAAACACATCGTAACTTATGGGTTTCCCAATGTGATATCCCCCATCTTTCAAACGAAAGTCTCTTATAAACCAAGACATTCTTGGAACGTTCTTCGAATGTCTTACAAACTGATTTCGCCGTAAATAGTTGTGCCGAAGAATTCTGACCGACTCTAGACAAGATTTCATCAATCATGTCTCCGGGTAGGTCTCTTAAAATATTGAGTTGTCTATCCATTTTGTGTTTTTATACTGTAAAATAGACAAGAGTTAGATTCATAAAAAAAATACATATTAATACAAGCAATTTTTACATATATCATAAAGCATAAGCACACTATATTACATATATTACACCACACGAATACAACTATCTTATTCTGACTCGCTCGTTTCTTCTTCTTCAGTTTTGGTTCGTTTTGCCAAGTTTCTAGGGATATATGATGTTTCCCTAATACGAGCTGTCGTTTTCCACAACGGTTTAGAGGTTCCCGGGTCATTGTTACAACTTAAGGGCTTCGGGGGTTGACGATACATATAAAGTTCATCGGGGTTGGAATTAGATTTCTCTATTTTTATGCCCTTTCCCTTATTATTTTCTTTTGCCTTTTTAAATTCAGTTGGGGTAATTTCTATAACATCATCGGAATTCTCGTCGGAATCCGATTCATCGGAGAATTGGTAATCCTCCCAATATTTTGCTTCCTTGGTGGAAACACCATTGACCATAATTAACCTTGGTCGGTTGGTTGAGGATTTTCTTTTACTTAACCGTTTTATTATTTCCCCCACCGGTTCTATTTCCTCCTCCGGTTCCTCCTCTTCCGGTTCTGATTCTTCTTCCGGTTCTGATTCTTCTTCCGGTTCTTCTTCGGGAACTTGTGAATCAGTCCAATATATATTCGACTCTTCGTTATTATTAGGTGAGTCAATGAGATTTGTGCTAGAGGTAGACATCTATCACACAATATCAAACATGTTAAGAGATTAATATATCACATAATATATACATGTTAATAATATATAGTTTTCAACAAAAATGTTAAGCAATCATTTTTAAAGAAAATACGGTCGAAGTCCAGACTCACTAATGCATCATAACAAACTCGATAAGACACACTAATGCAAATTTTCTGGTTCTCTAAGACCAACGCTCGGATACCAACTGAAATGTCCCGTTCTTATTGATTAAAAACGTTCCATATTAATTGATTTCGTTGCGAGGTTTTGACCTCTATATGAGACGTTTTTCAATGACTGCATTCATTTTTAAAACAAACCATAACCTTTATTTCATAAATAAAGGTTTAAAAAGCTTTACGTAGATTATCAAATAATGATAATCTAAAATATCCTGTTTACACACGACCATTACATAATGGTTTACAATACAAATATGTTACATCGAAATCAGTTTCTTAAATGCAGTTTTTACACAATATCATACAAACATGGACTCCAAATCTTGTCCTTATTTTAGTATGCAACAGCGGAAGCTCTTAGTATTCACCTGAGAATAAACATGCTTTAAACGTCAACAAAAATGTTGGTGAATTATAGGTTTAACCTATATATATCAAATCGTAACAATAGACCACAAGATTTCATATTTCAATACACATCCCATACATAGAGATAAAAATTATTCATATGGTGAACACCTGGTAACTGACATTAACAAGATGCATATATAAGAATATCCCCATCATTCCGGGACACCCTTCGGATATGATATAAATTTCGAAGTACTAAAGCATCCGGTACTTTGGATCGGGTTTGTTAGGCCCAATAGATCTATCTTTAGGATTCGCGTCAATTAGGGTGTCTGTTCCCTAATTCTTAGATTACCAGAATTAATAAAAAGGGGCATATTCGATTTCGATAATTCAACCATAGAATGTAGTTTTACGTACTTGTGCCTATTTTGTAAATCATTTATAAAACCTGCATGTATTCTCATCCCAAAAATATTAGATTTTAAAAGTGGGACTATAACTCACTTTCACAGATTTTTACTTCGTCAGGAAGTAAGACTTGGCCACTGGTTGATTCACGAACCTATAACAATATATACATATATATATAAGTATGTTCAAAATATATTTATAACACTTTTAATATATTTTGATGTTTTAAGTTTATTATGTCAGCTGTCCTCGTTAGTAACCTACAACTAGTTGTCCACAGTTAGATTTACAAAAATAAATCGATAAATATTATCTTGAATCAATCCATGACCCAGTGTATACGTATCTCAGTATTGATCACAACTCAAACTATATATATTTTGGAATCAACCTCAACCCTGTATAGCTAACTCCAACATTCACATATAGAGTGTCTATGGTTGTTCCGAAATATATATAGATGTGTCGACATGATAGGTCGAAACATTGTATACGTGTCTATGGTATCTCAAGATTACATAATATACAATACAAGTTGATTAAGTTATGGTTGGAATAGATTTGTTACCAATTTTCACGTAGCTAAAATGAGAAAAATTATCCAATCTTGTTTTACCCATAACTTCTTCATTTTAAATCCGTTTTGAGTGAATCAAATTGCTATGGTTTCATATTGAACTCTATTTTATGAATCTAAACAGAAAAAGTATAGGTTTATAGTCGGAAAAATAAGTTACAAGTTGTTTTTGTAAAGGTAGTCATTTCAGTCGAAAGAACGACGTCTAGATTACCATTTTAGAAAACATACTTCCACTTTGAGTTTAACCATAATTTTTGGATATAGTTTCATGTTCATAATAAAAATAATTTTCCCAGAATAACAACTTTTAAATCAAAGTTTATCATAGTTTTTAATTAACTAACCCAAAACAGCCCGCGGTGTTACTTCGACGGCGTAAATCCGGTTTTACGGTGTTTTTCGTGTTTCCAGGTTTTAAATCATTAAGTTAGCATATCATATAGATATAGAACATGTGTTTAGTTGATTTTAAAAGTCAAGTTATAAGGATTAACTTTTATTTGCGAACAAGTTTAGAATTAACTAAACTATGTTCTAGTGATTACAAGTTTAAACCTTCGAATAAAATAGCTTTATATGTATGAATCGAATGATGTTATGAACATCATTACTACCTCAAGTTCCTTGG
Organism: Rutidosis leptorrhynchoides; assembly: GCF_046630445.1. NCBI lineage: Eukaryota > Viridiplantae > Streptophyta > Magnoliopsida > Asterales > Asteraceae > Rutidosis > Rutidosis leptorrhynchoides. The sequence goes on from NC_092334.1 coordinate 389,865,375, forward strand.
ATAAACCTACTGGAAATGATAAAAATAGATCTAGCTTCAAAGGATCCTTGGATGGCTTGAAAGTTCTTGAAGCAGAATCATGACACGAAAACAATTTCAAGTAAGATTTTCACTCGAAATAAGATTGTTATAGTTATAGAAATTGAATTAAAGTTTGAATATGATTATTACCTTGTATTAGAAAGATAACCTACTGTAAGTAACAATGGTTTCTTGATCTTGGATGATTACTTGGAATGGATTTAGAAAACTTGGAAGTAAACTTGCAATCTTAGAAGTATTCTTGATTTTATGAAACTATAACTTTTGGAATTTATGAAGAACACTTAGAACCTGAAGATATAACTTGAGAGAGATCAATTAGATGAATAAAATTGAAGAATGAAAGTGTTTGTAGGTGTTTTTGGTCGTTGGTGTATGGATTAGATATAAAGGATATGTAATTTTGTTTTCATGTAAATAAGTCATGAATGATTACTCATATTTTTGTAATTTTATGAGATATTTCATGCTAGTTGCCAAATGATAGTTCCCACATGTGTTAGGTGACTCACATGGGCTGCTAAGAGCTGATCATTGGAGTGTATATACCAATAGTACATACATCTAAAAGCTGTGTATTGTACGAGTACGAATACAGGTGCATACGAGTAGAATTGTTGATGAAACTGAACGAGGATGTAATTGTAAGCATTTTTGTTAAGTAGAAGTATTTTGATAAGTGTCTTGAAGTCTTTCAAAAGTGTATGAATACATATTAAAACACTACATGTATATACATTTTAACCGAGTCGTTAAGTCATCGTTAGTCGTTACATGTAAATGTTGTTTTGAAACCTTTAGGTTAATGATCTTGTTGAATGTTGTTAACCCATTGTTTATTATAACAAATGAGATGTTAAATTGTTATATTATCATGATATTATGATATATAATATATCTTAGTATGATATATATATACAGTTAAATGTCGTTACAACGATAATCGTTACATATATGTCTCGTTTCGAAATCATTAAGTTAGTAGTCTTATTTTTACATATGTATTTCATTGTTAATACACTTAATAATATATTTACTTATCATTTAACATAATTAACCAAGTGTATCAATATCTTAATATGATTCATATGTACCTAGTAAGACGTTGTTATAACGATAATCGTTATATATATCGTTTTCGAGTTTCTTAATTTAATAGTCTCATTTTTTATGTATATAACTCATTGTTAAAATACCTAATGAGATACATACTTATAATAAAATCATGTTAACTATATATATAACCATATATATGTCATCGTATAGTTTTTACAAGTTTTAACGTTCGTGAATCACCGGTCAACTTGGGTGGTCAATTGTCTATATGAAACCTATTTCAATTAATCAAGTCTTAACAAGTTTGATTGCTTAACATGTTAGAAACACTTAATAATGTAAATAAAAATTTCATTTAATATATATATAAACATGGAAAAGTTCGGGTCACTACAACTCGAATGTAACGTCTTTTAAAATATGTCATGAATGACTCCAAGTAATATCTCTAAGATGAGCAAATGCACAGCGAAAGATTTCTTTCATACGTGAGAATAAACATGCTTTAAAGTGTCAACCAAAAGATTGGTGAGTTCATTAGTTTAACATAAATAATCATTTCATAATTTTAGTAGACCACAAGATTTCATATTTCCATTTCTCATAAACATACGTCCCATGCATAGAGACAAAAATATCATTCATATGGATTGAACACCTGGTAACCGACATTCACAATATGCATATTAGAATATCCCCATCATTCCGGGATCCTCCTTCGAACATGATATAAATTTCGAAGTACTAAAGCATCCGGTACTTTGGATGGGGCTTGTTGGGCCCGATAGATCTATCTTTAGGATTCGCGTCAATTAGGGTGTCTGTTCCCTAATTCTTAGATTACCAGACTAAAAGGGGCATATTCGATTTCGTTCATTCAACCATATAATGTAGTTTCGATTACTTGTGTCTATTTCGTCAAACATTTATAAAAGCAGCGCATGTATTCTCAGTCCCAAAAATATATATTGCAAAAGCATTTAAAAAGGGAGTAATGAAATTCACCATACTGTATTTTGTAGTAAAAATACATACGACTATATTGAATAACTGAACAAAGAAGGGTTGGCATCGGATTCACGAACCTATATCATTCATATATGTATTAAAACATATATCAAGTTCATATAATAACAATATTAATATACTTGTTATATTTAATGATTCATATGTCATGTTTAATAATTATCTTAGATATACTTATTTTATATATCTTGAATAATTAATTAATACTTATTAAAAGTATATTAATAGAGTTGGGTTATCTGTTCTAAATATGGTTTTATATATATCTAATTATTATTTTAATAATAATAATGATACTAGTAATAATAATAAAAATGATAATACTAATTATTATTAATGGTAGTGTTAGAAATAATTTTGATAAACATGATATTAGTAATTAATAGCTCATTTAAATCATAATTTTATCCATAGTTTTTAAATCCATAATTTATATATATACCTAATATTATTTAGCAAAAATATTATTTTCATATTCGAAGTTTCGAATTAACATTTGTAACAATACATTTTAAATCATAATTTTTACTTAAGTTTGATTATATTACTTAAATCATAACTTAATTTTAATACTTTTTATTTCATAACATTCTTCATAATATCATAATATCTTAAGATTTTAACGGTTTATGTCTGTACATACATATATATAAATATTATGTTTATAAATTTTCATGACCATAGCGATGTTATTCACATCCTAATCAATATAAATTTTATAGTTATATACATACTTACCTATTCAATATCATAAAACTTTAGTTCATAAACTTTTAATATTTAATATTAACGATAATCTTAATTGTAGCTACATTCATAATAATAATAGTAAATGATCTAAATAATAAAGATTTTTAATAATAACAATACTTATAAGGATATTAATAATAATAATGATATTATTAATGATTATATTTATGTTAATACTAATAATAGTGATAATCATAATAATAGTATTAATACATGTATTAGTAATAATAATAATGATAAAATTCATTATACCTAATTAACAATAATAATAATAATAATAATAATAATAATAATAATAATAATAATAATAATAATAATAATAATAATAATAATAATAATGATGATGATGATGATGATAATAATAAATATAATGATAATAATAATTGATAAATAGATTACTACCTCAATAATAAGCCTTTTAAAAAAAAGCTGCCTCCTGCAGGGATCGAACCTAAGACCTCTCGAAAACCAAAACCCACAACAAACCATTGAACCGCTCATACTTTTTTGTTATTTTACAACACCCATTTATTTTTAACCCGTTATTTCCTGTCCGATTTCTACCTTCATCTTTTTCCAAAAAAAACTATCGATCCAAAACCAAAACCAACATAATCAAATCAAACAAGGATCGTAATTAATCCATAAGTGTCTTGTGTTAATCATTAAACGAAAGAGATAAAGAAAGAAAAAAATAAAATAAAATAAAAACAAAAACAAAACAGCAAAAATGTTGCTACTGCTGCATCGCGTTTAAAAAAAAAACTCACATTTGATTCTGCTTTTGAGATCGATTTTGACTATACTTTCAACACGAATTATGTTCTAAATCACACCTAGAAACTTTCTCCATTATCTATTGTTCCATAACCTCAAAAACAAAATCGAATTTTTGACAAGAACACTCGAGTTGACTTTTTGAAATAAAGCTTTGACCTTGAAATTAAGATTCGATAACAAGAATTGGAAGCCAATATTTTGCAGATAGTTTACACAACCAATTTCTAACAAAACTTTATTTTTAGATTTTTTCAATTCGTTCAATATCGAACTTTTGATTTTAAGAAGACAAAACAGAGTTTTTCGAGCTGTATAATATATAAAAAAAAATTAATAGCTATAATTAATCTCAGGCATTTGTAATTTGATAAAGATGGTGAAAAGGATTTGAGATGTCTGAATTATATCATAATTTAGTCGATTATATAGTGAATGTGGTATTAGTTTTCTCAATAAGACAACGAGGTCAGGGAAAAAAATAAAAAGTGAGTACGATTGTTAACAGATTTTTGGTTTCTTTCCTATAATCCAATACTGATTGTACGACTTAATTTGGCAGAAAGACAATTCACCACAGACTGAAAACGATGGGGCACTGATTACATTCATTATTTGTAGTATATGTATTTACATATTTAAATATCTATATAAATGAAATCTCAGGCTTTCGGGTTTCTTCGCGCGGAAAGTATTCGACAATCATCTTTTCCTTCAAATCGGCCCAAGAGAGGGCATGAGCTTCATCGGTACCCACCGATTGAACATAGGTGTTCCACCAAGTGAGAGCAACACCGGAGAACGTGTGGGTGGAGTATTTGACCTTGTCTTGATCCCGACAACCGCTTATGCTAAAGACGGCCTCGGTTTGTTCAAACCAACGAGTAAGCACAACCGGTCCACCGGTTCCATCATAAGTGTGAGGTTTGCACCCCATGAAAGCTTTGTAGGAGCATCCCTCGTTTGAGTTACCGGCCCCATTGTTGTTGTTGTTGTTGTGGTTGTTGTTATTGTTATTGTTGTTGGAAGAGTGACCGGCCATGGCCGCATCTACGGCGGTAGCTATCATCCGTTCGAGAGCTTGTTCGGGAGTTTCATTGCGGCGCACACGACGAGGGGCCATTGTTCCTTCAAAACAAAAGAATACCGTTGGTTAGTATTCTAAATAATACTAACCGTGATATGGGATAAAGATAGAGAGAAAATTATCCTTGACCCGCCTTAAATTCTTTATGTCATAATGTCGGTATGTTCATATGAGTCACCGTAATATAATTTCCGGGAATTATATTACCCTAATTCATATGTGCATTCGACATTACATCATATAGTCAAAGTGGCGTGTCAATTAAATTATACAACGCAAGATTTAGATAGGATAAGAGTAGATATGAGTAAGAGAGTTCGAGTATAAATGCACAAATAGTCAAGTAATTCCTACGTCAAGTATATATGCCGGTTGTAGTCTAGACTCACCAATGTACCCTAAGACTCGGGGTTGACACCAATGAACTCTAAATCCCTACAACCAAAGCTCTGATACCACTTGTAGCGACCCCGACAAATCGTCAAGTGACGGCGTCGTCTACGTATGGTCCCATTACATGGTTATAAGTATTTATAACAAAGTTTGACCGAAAATATGTCGCATACATTTCATAAAGGATGTTTCAATGTTTACAAAAGTAATTCCCAAGACAAGTACATAACAATGTTTAAAGTTTGTATGAAACACGTGCGACATAGTTTAAAATAGCCAAAAAGACGCTCCACGTATGCAAGTATACTCGACATCCAATGCAAGTATCAAAAGTATGTGCGGAAGCATGTATCACCTAAGTTCAAGGACCTGAGAAAAACATAGAGAATCTGTCAACGAAAACGTTGGTGAAATCATAGGTTTAAATAAGTAAATGAGTAGTAGTAAGTTGAACCACAAGATTTGCAACATCGATAAAGCCATAGTACATTCTAAAAGTTAATATTCACGAGCACCCAATTATCAAAGCTTAACGTTCCGTCCGTTGAATACCCCATCATTTAGTGCTAGAACAACACTGTTCCCGAAAATATATTTCATTCGTAAACGGTAGCGAACCGTTTGAATGAGGGTTTGTCAAACCCATATGGCCATATAACATAAGTTCTCGCTTACACCATCTGATGTAACTAATGATAATCGGATTGAGGATTTTCGTTCTAAACTCGTATGTAGAATGTTTGTTTTCCCGTTCTTGTGTTCACTTAGTTCAAAAGAATCGTTTATGTTTTCTCATCCCAAAAGTAAGTTTAAAAGAGTAAAAGTGGGACTATGATCTCACCTTTGATTGCAAGAGTGAAATAGTACTTCAACAAGTAAACGTGCAAAGAACAATGCTAGTCTCGACCTAAACAATTAGGTTGTATTAATAACGATAGTCACGAAGGGTCAAAGATGTGCAATTAGTCCTATGGCTCAATACGACTCGATTAATATAGCATGTGAAGCAATTTGTCAAGTTTCATGCAAGATACAAGTATAAAAGTATGTTAGGAAGATTGCAAAATCATTTGGTTAAGTTTGACAAAAAGTCAAACTTTGGTCGGTCAAAGTCAATGAAAAGTCAACATGTTCGGGTCGTGTCCCGAACTATTTTTCTGAGGTTTTTAATCATGTATGAGCATGTTAGGACAAGTTACATGTGAATTGGAGGTGCGTAGCATAGCAAACATTATTCGAAAATTGACTAAGTTGGACAGACCCAAACGGCGCGCCGCGCGGGTATATGGCGCGCCGCGCCAATACCTGTGCAGAGAATTCTGGCAGTTTTTAAGTTTTATGCACGAACCTAACTTCAAACAATCACCATTTATGATCCGCAAACAATCAAGACAAGTATCTTATACCGTTGGGAAGGTAATTTGACGAGGAAAACAACTAAACACATTTCATCAATCAATCTACCTATTACAATAACCAAAACCGCATCTAATGCTTAACATTAACCGCATACAAGTTCATAAATGCAATTCAATGATTCGGGCAACCAATTTACATGAATGATATGCCGTTTCGAAGGTAATCAAGCATACAATCCAACTAAACACTTACCAATAATAATCCATGGCATTCAATGCATCAAAAGTCCATTTCAAGTTCATCAAACCCTAACCCAAATTCACCAAAATCAATAATCAAGTTCATGAAGTTTTCTAAGGCAACCTACACATCAAATTGAAGCTAGTGATGCTAGTAACACAATTAAAACATCAACTTTTAACATCTAACAACATATGATCATCCAAAATTCAAGAACAACACACCAAAATTCAAGTTCATGCTAGTTACACTAAAACAACGAGATCGAGCATATAAATCATATATTCATGTTAGACTTGAGCCATAGACACTAATTAACAACCTTTTAATTCAAAAATCTCAAGAACACACAAAATTAGTGATTTTAGAAAGTTACCCAAATTTGATGAGGTCGGTATGGAATCGAAGAGGAGATCACGAGGAGTTCAAATATGTAATTTGTTTGGCAAGATGACCGCTAGCTCGATTTTGGATGATGAATCTTTGTATGGAAGTTGAGAGAAAAGTTGAAGTAGTAAGAGTGAAAGAGATGAGATTGAATGGATGAGGATGAGGGTTGACTCTTTGACCTAGTCAAAAGTTTCAACCCTTGGCAAGTTTGGTCCCTTAACTTTAAACCGGGTGCGGGAAATACCTAAACGAGATAATTCAACGCATATTAACGGGATGTGTTATAAACATATAACGGAACTTAAATAGTTAAACGGAAAAGTAAACGGAAAAAGGCGGGATGTTACATGAGCCATAGACAATAATTAACACTTTTACAAGTAAAAATCATCAAGAACACAAAATCTAGTGATTTTAAAAAGTTACCCAAATGCAATAAAGTTGGTATGGATTCGAAGAGGAAGATGCAAGGATTCCGAATACGTAATTTGTTTGGATTGATGCTTGCTCGATTTGATTTAGATGATGAATGTTTGGATTGGTATTTGAGAGGATTTTGGTGAAAGTATTAAAGAAAAGGAAAAAATGAAATGGGAAAAGAAAAGAGGTGGTGGGTGTGACTAGTCCATCTAGTCATATCTTTGTTCAATTGGCGAAACTAGTCCCTCGAGTTCGGTTGCGGGTGCGCGAATTACCTAAACAAGATAATTTAAACGCGTATCAACGGGAGATATTATAAATATATAACGGACTTTAAAATAGTTAAACGAAAAGTAAACAGAAAAAGGCGGGATGTTACATAAAGAAAGCGGAAGCATGATTGTTTATAAAACCAAGTTTATATGTTAAACCATTTTAAATGAATTCCATATTGTTATCAAGTCTTGAAACATATGCTTACATATAAGAACAAGGAAGTAAGATATATACCTCCTCAAGTGTGTTTGAGGGCTATTTTCAAAAGAGCAAGATGATGATGAAGATGATGAATGAAAGCTTATAACTTGAAGCCTCAAGTGTGAAAATACCCCAAGCTTTTGATGCACCAACACCACATTTGATAAGTTAGGATTTTAGACACTTGAATGACCAAAATTACCAAGCTAAAACCTCTCCTTTTTACTCAAAAATTTCGGCCAGCAAGCTGTTAGGAGAACAAGAGAGAGTTTTTGAAAAGCTAAGTAAGTTTTTGAGTCAAAATCTTTGGTTAAAGAGAGCTAGCATACACTTGAAGGATGTGTCTTTAAAAGTAACAAAACAAGCATGGGTTGGACCTCCTTGGAGTCCCCAAAACCATCCACCACCATGGGGGGGGGGGGGGGTTTAAAAATTAATTATTTTATAAAACTTGATATAAAACCATGCATTTTATTAAGTTACTTACATATTTTATAAACCTTTTATAAAATATAACACAATATAATTATTTAAACCTATAAATAATTAAATATAAATTATCCAAATAATTTATCTCAAGTGATAATATTTTAGAAAACCGATTTTCTAAAGTTCAAGTGTCGCGTATTTATTTAACGATCCAATCGTTAAGATTAAATACATATAAAGTGTCGGTAAGCTTGTTATTGGGTATGACCTGACTTGGATCATAACACATTAGCCACATTAATTTAATATGTCTCTCGGGCATACGAAATACCTTCAATCTCCCACTTGCACGAGAAACATCAGAAATTAATGCAAGTGATGGATACCACCTAACGACTGTCCATCACCCCCAATATGTTATGAATTTGTGCCATTCAATAACATCACCCTTTTCGAGTTCCCATCTCGAATATGAATAGGTGAAACTTTCATTTATCCTTTTGTCCTAGATGTCATGTTAAATCCAAGAGACACAGAGTGATCACTCTCTTATAGATTTAACTTTATCAGGCCTTAGACATCTGACTCTCAATGAATAAGAGGGACAAATTCCATCTTGACTACATACATCCTAGATATATATACCTTGTATTATACCTGAGCTCTTCCTTATGAACTACCATATTTCAGAATAGCGAAGGAAAGAATCAAGGCACAATACTTAGTGAATATTCGAACCCAATATGTATCTCAGGTCAGAGGATACAATGATATTCGCCTTTACTCAAGATTACATGTGATCAACCACAAAGGCTCCATTTAGTAAATCTTGAGGGCGGGTCTTCCAGTATTTGTATCCCACAAATATCTATGAACTTTGGTTGCAACCTTGCCCCACATTCATCCCGTGAATGTTTACCAATCCAAGTTCATAATAGTCTAAACCTCACACTTGTTCCCACAAATGTGGTCGACTACGGAATTTAGAATAATAGCTTATTCATGGATAAAATATGCAAAATAGGAACTTGACTCAAAATAAATTAACACCATAGTTATATTAATGAGTCTGAACCATTTCGTTTCATTACAATACATAAAACAGATCACAACCAATCACTAGAATATCGAAGCCCTAATGCACTAACATGCCCTTGATGTTTTGCACCATGTAAGAGTTTCGTGAGTGGATCCGATATATTAAGATCTATATGAACTTTGCGAATATATATCTTTCCCTTTTCAACTTCATCCCTTATGTAGTTGAATCTCCGCTCAATGTGGCGGGTCTTTTGGTGAGCACGAGGTTCTTTGATTTGGGCAATCGCACCCTCGTTGTCACAAAAGATCTCAAGAGGGTCCTGAATGGAAGGGACCACACCTAAGTCGTCAATGAATTTCTTCATCCATGCAGCTTCCTGAGCTACCAATGAGGCAGCAATGTACTCTGACTCTGTAGTGGATAATGCAACAACATCCTGTTTTGAACTCTTCCAAGAGACCGCACCTCCATTTAACGTGAAGACATAACCGGACTGTGATCGAGAATCATCTCGATCAGTTTAGAAACTCGCGTCCACGTAACCTTTTACAGCGAGTTCCTCCTCACCAGACCCGTATATAAGAAACATATCCTTAGTCCTCCTAAGGTATTTCAATATACTTTTAACCGCAATCCAATGACTGTTTCCTGGGTTATTCTGGTATCTACTTGTCAAGCTAAGAGCGCATGACACATCCGGTCTAGTGCATATCATTGCATACATGATTGACCTAATGGCAGATGCGTACGGGACTTTCTTCATTCTCTCTTGTTCATCTTTCGTGGTAGGGCACTGAGATGAACTGAGAAGCGTTCCTCTTTTAATAGGTACCAAACCTTTCTTAGAGTTCTCCATCTTGAATCTTTTTAAGATCTTTTCAATGTATGCACTTTGATTCAAACCTATCAGTTTCTTGGATCTATCCCTGTAGATCCCAATCCCCAAAACGTATTGTGCTTCTCCAAGATCCTTAATGGAGAAGCATTTACTTAACCAAGTTTTAACACCTTGCATTGCCGGAATATCGTTCCCAAATAATAATATATCATCCATATATAATACAAGGAACATGATGAAATGTCCCGTTCTTATTGATTAAAAACGTTCCATATTAATTGATTTCGTTGCGAGGTTTTGACCTCTATATGAGACGTTTTTCAAAGACCGCATTCATTTTAAAACAAACCATAACCTTTATTTCATCAATAAAGGTTTAAAAAGCTTTACGTAGATTATCAAATAATGATAATCTAAAATATCCTGTTTACACACGACCATTACATAATGGTTTACAATACAAATATGTTACAACAAAATAAGTTTCTTGAATGCAGTTTTTACACAATATCATACAAGCATGGACTCCAAATCTCATCCTTATTTAAGTATGCGACAGCGGAAGCTCTTAATAATCACCTGAGAATAAACATGCTTAAAACGTCAACAAAAATATTGGTGAGTTATAGGTTTAACCTATATATATCAAATCATAATAATAGACCACAAGATTTCATATTTCAATACACATCCCATACATAGAGATAAAAATCATTCATATGGTGAACACCTGGTAACCGACATTAACAAGATGCATATATAAGAATATCCCCATCATTCCGGGACACCCTTCGGATATGATATAAATTTCGAAGTACTAAAGCATCCGGTACTTTGGATGGGGTTTGTTAGGCCCAATAGATCTATCTTTAGGATTCGCGTCAATTAGGGTGTCTGTTCCCTAATTCTTAGATTACCAGACTTAATAAAAAGGGGCATATTCGATTTCGATAATTCAACCATAGAATGTAGTTTTATGTACTTGTGTCTATTTTGTAAATCATTTATAAAACCTGCATGTATTCTCATCCCAAAAATATTAGATTTTAAAAGTGGGACTATAACTCACTTTCACAGATTTTTACTTCGTCGGGAAGTAAGACTTGGCCACTGGTTGATTCACGAACCTATAACAATATATACATATATATCAAAGTATGTTCAAAATATATTTACAACACTTTTAATATATTTTGATGTTTTAAGTTTATTAAGTCAGCTGTCCTCGTTAGTAACCTACAACTAGTTGTCCACAGTTAGATGTACAGAAATAAATGGATAAATATTATCTTGAATCAATCCACGACCCAGTGTATACATATCTTAGTATTGATCACAACTCAAACTATATATATTTTGGAATCAACCTCAACCCTGTATAGCTAACTCCAACATTCACATATAGAGTGTCTATGGTTGTTCCGAAATATATATAGATGTGTCGACATGATAGGTCGAAACATTGTATACGTGTCTATGGTATCTCAAGATTACATAATATACAATACAAGTTGATTAAGTTATGGTTGGAATAGATTTGTTACCAATTTTCACGTAGCTAAAATGAGAAAAATTATCCAATCTTGTTTTACCCATAACTTCTTCATTTTAAATCCGTTTTGAGTGAATCAAATTGCTATGGTTTCATATTGAACTCTATTTTATGAATCGAAACAGAAAAAATATAGGTTTATAGTCGGAAAAATAAGTTACAAGTCATTTTTGTAAAGGTAGTCATTTCAGTCGAAATAACGACGTCTAGATGACCATTTTAGAAAACATACTTCCACTTTGAGTTTAACCATAATTTTTGGATATAGTTTCATGTTCATAATAAAAAATCATTTTCTCAGAATAACAACTTTTAAATCAAAGTTTATCATAGTTTTTAATTAACTAACCCAAAACAGCCCGCGGTGTTACTACGACGGCGTAAATCCGGTTTTACGGTGTTTTTCGTGTTTCCAGGTTTTAAATCATTAAGTTAGCATATCATATAGATATAGAACATGTGTTTAGTTGATTTTAAAAGTCAAGTTAGAAGGATTAACTTTTGTTTGCGAACAAGTTTAGAATTAACTAAACTATGTTCTAGTGATTACAAGTTTAAACCTTCGAATAAGATAGCTTTATATGTATGAATCGAATGATGTTATGAACATCATTACTACCTTAAGTTCCTTGGATAAACCTACTTGAAAAGAGAAAAATGGATCTAGCTTCAACGGATCCTTGGATGGCTCGAAGTTCTTGAAGCAGAATCATGACACGAAAACAAGTTCAAGTAAGATCATCACTTGAAATAAGATTGTCATAGTTATAGAAATTGAACCAAAGTTTGAATATGATTATTACCTTGTATTATAATGATAACCTACTGTAAGAAACAAAAATTTCTTGAGGTTGGATGATCACCTTACAAGATTGGAAGTGAGCTAGCAAACTTGAAAGTATTCTTGATTTTATGTAACTAGAACTTGTAGAATATATGAAGAACACTTAGAACTTGAAGATAGAACTTGAGAGAGATCAATTAGATGAAGAAAATTGAAGAATGAAAGTGTTTGTAGGTGTTTTTGGTCGTTGGTGTATGGATTAGATATAAAGGATATGTAATTTTGTTTTCATGTAAATAAGTCATGAATGATTACTCATATTTTTGTAATTTTATGAGATATTTCATGCTAGTTGCCAAATGATGGTTCCCACAAGTGTTAGTTGACTCACATGGGCTGCTAAGAGCTGATCATTGGAGTGTATATACCAATAGTACATACATCTAAAAGCTGTGTATTGTACGAGTACGAATACGGGTGCATACGAGTAGAATTGTTGATGAAACTGAACGAGGATGTAATTGTAAGAATTTTTGTTAAGTAGAAGTATTTTGATAAGTGTATTGAAGTCTTTCAAAAGTGTATAAATACATATTAAAACACTACATGTATATACATTTTAACTGAGTCGTTAAGTCATCGTTAGTCGTTACATGTAAGTGTTGTTTTGAAACCTTTAGGTTAACGATCTTGTTAAATGTTGTTAACCCAATGTTTATAATATCAAATGAGATTTTAAATTATTATATTATCATGATATTATCATGTATGAATATCTCTTAATATGATATATATACATTAAATGTCTTTACAACGATAATCGTTACATATATGTCTCGTTTAAAAATCATTAAGTTAGTAGTCATGTTTTTACATATGTAGTTCATTGTTAATATACTTAATGATATGTTTACTTATCATAGTATCACGTTAACTATATATATATCCATATATATGTCATCATATAGTTTTTACAAGTTTTAACGTTCGTGAATCACCGGTCAACTTGGGTAGTCAATTGTCTATATGAAACATATTTCAATTAATCAAGTCTTAACAAGTTTGATTGCTTAACATGTTGGAAACATTTAATCATGTAAATATCAATCTCAATTAATATATATAAACATGGAAAACTTCGGGTCACTACAGTACCTACCCGTTAAATAAATTTCGTCCCGAAATTTTAAGCTGTTGAAGGTGTTGACGAATCTTCTGGAAATAGATGCGGGTATTTCTTCTTCATCTGATCTTCACGCTCCCAGGTGAACTCGGGTCCTCTATGAGCATTCCATCGAACCTTAACAATTGGTATCTTATTTTGCTTAAGTCTTTTAACCTCACGATCCATTATTTCGACGGGTTCTTCGATGAATTGAAGTTTTTCGTTGATTTGGATTTCATCTAACGGAATAGTGAGATATTCTTTAGCAAAACATTTCTTCAAATTCGAGATGTGGAAAGTGTTATGTACAGTCGTGAGTTGTTGAGGTAACTCAAGTCGGTAAGCTACTGGTCCGACACGATCAATAATCTTGAATGGTCCAATATACCTTGGATTTAATTTCCCTCGTTTACCAAATCGAACAACGCCTTTCCAAGGTGCAACTTTAAGCATGACCATCTCTCCAAATTCAAATTCTATATCTTTTCTTTTAATGTCAGCGTAGCTCTTTTGTCGACTTTGGGCGGTTTTCAACCGTTGTTGAATTTGGATGATCTTCTCGGTAGTTTCTTGTATAATCTCCGGACCCGTAATCTGTCTATCCCCCACTTCACTCCAACAAATTGGAGACCTGCACTTTCTACCATAAAGTGCTTCAAACGACGCCATCTCAATGCTTGAATGGTAGCTGTTGTTGTAGGAAAATTCCGCTAACAGTAGATGTCGATCCCAACTGTTTCCGAAATCAATAACACATGCTCGTAGCATGTCTTTAAGCGTTTGTATCGTCCTTTCACTCTGCCCATCAGTTTGTGGATGATAGGCAGTACTCATGTCTAGACGAGTTCCTAATGCTTGCTGTAATGTCTGCCAGAATCTTGAAATAAATCTGCCATCCCTATCAGAGATAATAGAGATTGGTATTCCATGTCTGGAGACGACTTCCTTCAAATACAGTCGTGCTAACTTCTCCATCTTGTCATCTTCTCTTATTGGCAGGAAGTGTGCTGATTTGGTGAGACGATCAACTATTATCCAAATAGTATCAAAACCACTTGCAGTCCTTGGCAATTTAGTGATGAAATCCATGGTAATGTTTTCCCATTTCCATTCCGGGATTTCAGGTTGTTGAAGTAGACCTGATAGTTTCTGATGCTCAGCTTTGACCTTAGAACACATCAAACATTCTCCTACGTATTTAGCAACATCGGCTTTCATACCCGGCCACCAAAAATGTTTCTTGAGATCTTTGTACATCTTCCCCGTTCCAGGATGTATTGAGTATCTGGTTTTATGAGCTTCTCTAAGTACCATTTCTCTCATATCTCCAAATTTTGGTACCCAAATCCTTTCAACCCTATACCGGGTTCCGTCTTCCCGAATATTAAGATGCTTCTTCGATCCTTTGGGTATTTCATCCTTTAAATTTCCCTCTTTTAAAACTCCTTGTTGCACCTCCTTTATTTGAGTAGTAAGGTTATTATGAATCATTATATTCATAGATTTTACTCGAATGGGTTCTCTGTCCTTCCTGCTCAAGGCATCGACTACCACATTTGCCTTCCCAGGGTGGTAACGAATCTCAAAGTCGTAATCATTCAATAATTCAATCCACCTACGCTGCCTCATATTCAGTTGTTTCTGATTAAATATGTGTTGAAGACTTTTGTGGTCGGTATATATAATACTTTTGACCCCATATAAGTAGTGCCTCCAAGTCTTTAATGCAAAAACAACCGCGCCTAATTCCAAATCATGCGTCGTATAATTTTGTTCGTGAATCTTTAATTGTCTAGACGCATAAGCAATCACCTTCGTTCGTTGCATTAATACACAACTGAGACCTTGCTTTGATGCATCACAATAAATCACAAAATCATCATTCCCTTCAGGCAATGACAATATAGGTGCCGTAGTTAGCTTTTTCTTCAATAACTGAAACGCTTTCTCTTGTTCATCATTCAATTCAAATTTCTTCCCTTTATGCGTTAATGCAGTCAAGGGTTTTGCTATTCTGGAAAAGTCTTGGATGAACCTTCTGTAGTAACCAGCTAGTCCTAAAAACTGGCGTATGTGTTTCGGAGTTTTCGGGATTTCCCACTTTTCAACAGTTTCTATCTTTGCCGGATCCACCTTAATACCTTCTTTGTTCACTATGTGACCGAGGAATTGAACTTCTTCCAACCAAAATGCACACTTTGAAAACTTAGCGTACAATTCTTCCTTCCTCAATACTTCTAACACCTTTCTCAAATGTTCACCGTGTTCTTGGTCATTCTTTGAGTAAATAAGTATGTCATCAATGAAAATAATGACAAACTTGTCAAGGTATGGTCCACACACTCGGTTCATAAGGTCTATGAACACAGCTGGTGCATTAGTTAAACCAAACGGCATGACCATAAACTCGTAATGACCGTAACGTGTTCTGAAAGCAGTCTTTGGAATATCATTTTCTTTCACCCGCATTTGATGATACCCGGAACGTAAGTCAATCTTTGAATAAACAGACGAGCCTTGTAGTTGATCAAATAAGTCGTCGATTCTCGGTAGTGGGTAGCGGTTCTTGATGGTAAGTTTGTTCAACTCTCGGTAGTCGATACACAACCTGAATGTACCATCTTTCTTCTTGACAAACAAAACAGGAGCTCCCCACGGTGATGTGCTTGGTCGAATGAATCCACGCTCTAAAAGTTCTTGTAATTGGCTTTGCAGTTCTTTCATCTCGCTGGGTGCAAGTCTGTAAGGAGCACGAGCTATTGGTGTAGCTCCTGGTACAAGATCTATTTGAAATTCAACGGATCGATGTGGGGGTAATCCCGGTAATTCTTTCATAAATACATCGGGAAATTCTTTTGCAATGGGAACATCATTGATGCTCTTTTCTTCAGTTTGTACTTTCTCGACGTGTGCTAGAACAGCATAGCAACCTTTTCTTATTAGTTTTTGTGCCTTCAAATTACTTATAAGATGTAGCTTCGTGTTGCCCTTTTCTCCGTACACCATTAAGGGTTTTCCTTTTTCTCGTATAATGCGAATTGCATTTTTGTAACAGATGATCTCTGCTTTCACTTCTTTCAACCAGTCCATACCGATTATCACATCAAAACTCCCTAACTCTACTGGTATCAAATCATTCTTAAATGTTTCGCTAACCAGTTTAATTTCTCGATTCCGACATATATTATCTGCTGAAATTAATTTACCATTTACTAATTCGAGTAAAAATTTACTATCCAAAGGCGTCAATGGACAACTTAATTTAGCACAAAAATCTCTACTCATATAGCTTCTATCCGCACCCGAATCAAATAAAACGTAAGCAGATTTATTGTCAATAAGAAACGTACCCGTAACAAGCTCCGGGTCTTCCTGTGCCTCTGCCGCATTAATATTGAAAACTCTTCCGCGGCCTTGTCCATTCGTGTTCTCCTGGTTCGGGCAATTTCTAATAATGTGGCCCGGTTTTCCACATTTATAATAAACTACATTGGCATAACTTGCTCCGACACTACTTGCTCCGCCATTACTCGTTCCGACACCATTTGTTCCTTTCGTTCTATTAACCCCTGGTCCGTAGACCTCACACTTCGCCGCGCTATGACCATTTCTTTTACACTTGTTGCAAAATTTGGTTCAGAACCCCGAGTGATACTTTTCACACCTTTGGCATAGCTGCTTCTGATTGTTGTTGTTGTTGCGGTTATTATTGTTGTTGGGATGATTGTTGTAGTTGCTGTTGTTGTTGTTGTTGTTGTTGTTGTTGTTGTTGTTGGGTCGTTTGTTGTAGTTGCGATTGATGTTGCGATTGTTGGGATAATTGTTGCGATTATTGTTGTAATTGCTGTTGTTGTTGTATTGGTGATTCTTATCACCGTTTTCCTCCCACTTTCTTTTGACTTGCTTCACATTGGCCTCTTCAGCAGTCTGTTCTTTAATTCTTTCTTCAATCTGGTTCACTAGTTTGTGAGCCATTCTACATGCCTGTTGTATGGAGGCGGGCTCGTGTGAACTTATATCTTCTTGGATTCTTTCCGGTAATCCTTTCACAAACGCGTCGATCTTCTCTTCCTCATCTTCGAATGCTCCCGGACACAATAGGCACAATTCTGTGAATCGTCTTTCGTACGTGGTAATATAAAATCCTTGGGTTCGTAACCCTCTAAGTTCTGTCTTGAGCTTATTGACCTCGGTTCTGGGACGGTACTTCTCGTTCATCAAGTGCTTGAATGCTGACCACGGTAGTGCGTACGCATCATCTTGTCCCACTTGCTCTAGATAGGTATTCCACCATGTTAACGCAGAACCTGTGAAGGTATGCGTAGCGTACTTCACTTTGTCCTGTTCAGTACACTTACATATGGCAAACACCGATTCGACCTTCTCGGTCCACCATTTCAATCCGATCGGTCCTTCAGTTCCATCAAATTCCAAAGGTTTGCAGGCAGTGAATTCTTTGTAGGTGCATCCTACACGATTTCCTGTACTGCTAGATCCAAGGTTATTGTTGGTATGTAGCGCAGCCTGTACTGCGGCTATGTTTGAAGCTAGAAAAGTACGGAATTCCTCTTCATTCATATTCACGGTGTGTCGAGTAGTCGGTGCCATTTCCTTCAGAATAGTCAAATAGAACAAGTTAATCATACAGAATATTAAGAGTAGTTAATAGTATTTCGTAGCATAATATGAACTCATTTATAAAAGCTTTTTCTTCATATTAGCGTTTTATAAGTTTAAATTCGGGTAGTACCTACCCGTTAAGTTCATACTTAGTAGCTAATATACAATTCAACTACTACAATTCTATATGAAAAACTGATTATAATAATATTTCGCGTTCAAACTTTTACACAATATTTTACAAACTTACAATACCGCTTATTTTACATATAGCATGAAATATAGCACACAATAAATTTGATACAAGATGGTTGTGAAGATAATTCTAGCTAGTACACAAGTCGTTCAGCAAAGGCAATAAAGACACGTAATTCATACGTCCAGAAATAAGTCATGCATTCTGGTTTTACTAGGATTACTTCCCATCCTTGGTCTTGTGGAACATAACCGTTATGGCCGTTGATAAGACAGCGTGTTGTAACGTCGTCAAAGGGACGAGGGTTACGTAATGTCCAACAGCCCCGTAACAATCTAAAAACCTCATTTCTTACCCCAATTACCGACTCCGTCTCTTGTGGAAACGTTTTGTTTAATAGTTGTAGCCCGATGTTCTTGTTCTCACTTTGGTGAGAAGCGAACATTACTAATCCGTAAGCATAACATGCTTCTTTATGTTGCATGTTAGCTGCTTTTTCTAAATCACGAAGTCCAATATTCGGATATATTGAGTCAAAATAATTTCTTAACCCATTGAGTAAAATAGCATTTGGGTTCCCCGCAATATATGCGTCAAAGTAAACACATCGTAACTTATGGATTTCCCAATGTGATATCCCCCATCTTTCGAACGAAAGCCTTTTATAAACCAAGGCATTCTTGGAACGTTCTTCGAATGTCTTACAAACTGATCTCGCCTTAAATAGTTATGCCGAAGAATTCTGACCGACTCTAGACAAGATTTTATCAATCATGTCTCCGGGTAGGTCTCTTAAAATATTGGGTTGTCTATCCATTTTGTGTTTTTATACTATAAAATAGACAAGAGTTAGATTCATAAAAAAAATACTTATTAATACAAGCAATTTTTACATATATCATAAAGCATAAGCACACTATATTACATATATTACACCACACGATTACAACTATCTTATTTCGACTCGCTTGTTTCTTCTTCTTTGGTTTTGGTTCGTTTTACCAAGTTTCCTGGGATATATGATGTTCCCCTAATATGAGCCGTCGTTTTCCACATTGGTTTAGAAAAACCTGGTGGTTTAGAGGTTCCCGGGTCATTGTTACAACTTAAGGACTTCGGGGGTTGACGATACATATAAAGTTCATCGGGGTTGGAATTAGATTTCTCTATTTTTATGCCCTTTCCCTTATTATTTTCTTTTGCCTTTTTAAATTCAGTTGGGGTAATTTCTATAACATCATCGGAATTCTAGTCGGAATCTGATTCATCGGAGAATTGGTAATCCTCCCAATATTTTGCTTCCTTGGCGGAAACACCATTGACCATAATTAACCTTGGTCGGTTGGTTGAGGATTTTCTTTTACTTAACCGTTTTATTATTTCCCCCACCGGTTCTATTTCTTCATCCGGTTCCGATTCTTCTTCAGGTTCCGATTCTTCTTCCGGTTCCGACTCTTCTTCCGGTTCCTCTTCGGGAACTTGTGAATCAGTCCACGAATCATTCTAATTTACATTTGACTCTTCATTATTATTAGGTGAGTCAATGGGACTTGTTCTAGAGGTAGACATCTATCACATAATATCAAACGCGTTAAGAGATTAATATATCACATAATATTCACATGTTAAAAATATATAGTTTCCAACAAAATTTGTTAAGCAATCATTTTTCAAGTAAACACGGTCGAAGTCCAGACTCACTAATGCATCCTAACAAACTCGATAAGACACACTAATGCAAAATTCTGGTTCTCTAAGACCAACGCTCGGATACCAACTGAAATTACAGTGGGGACAACCACCGTCCCACCCAGTGCCTTCCCAGCTAACGCCTGGTGACCACTGAGTGTACCTCAGATACTGATTTTAGGGCCTACCTCTCGGCTACTGCCAACCCTCGTAAGGGATCGCAAGGAGTAAGAGCCAATGCTTCGTCACAGGTAACACTGTGAGAACCTCCTTTACGACTAACCCGCCACACATGGACGGCGTTATACCAGCTCTGATACCAACTGAAATGTGCCGTTCTTATTGATTAAAAATGTTCCATATTAATTGATTTCGTTGCAAGGTTTTGACCTCTATATGAGACGTTTTTCAAAGACTGCATTCATTTTAAAACAAACCATAACCTTTATTTCATCAATAAAGGTTTAAAAAGCTTTACGTAGATTATCAAATAATAATAATCTAAAATATCCTGTTTACACACGACCATTACATAATGGTTTACAATACAAATATGTTACAACAAAATAAGTTTCTTGAATGCTGTTTTTACACAATATCATACAAGCATGGACTCCAAATCTCATCCTTATTTAAGTATTCGACAGCGGAAGCTCTTAATAATCACCTGAGAATAAACATGCTTAAAACGTCAACAAAAATGTTGGTGAGTTATAGGTTTAACCTATATATATCAAATCATAATAATAGACCACAAGATTTCATATTTCAATACACATCCCATACATAGAGATAAAAATCATTCATATGGTGAACACCTGGTAACCGACATTAACAAGATGCATATATAAGAATATCCCCATCATTCCGGGACACCCTTCGGATATGATATAAATTTCAAAGTACTAAAGCATCCGGTACTTTGGATGGGGTTTGTTAGGCCCAATAGATCTATCTTTAGGATTCGCGTCAATTAGGGTGTCTGTTCCCTAATTCTTAGATTACCAGACTTAATAAAAAGGGGCATATTCGATTTCGATAATTCAACCATAGAATGTAGTTTCACGTACTTGTGTCTATTTTGTAAATCATTTATAAAACCTGCATGTATTCTCATCCCAAAAATATTAGATTTTAAAAGTGGGACTATAACTCACTTTCACAGATTTTTACTTCGTCGAGAAGTAAGACTTGGCCACTGGTTGATTCACGAACCTATAACAATATATACATATATATCAAAGTATGTTCAAAATATATTTACAACACTTTTAATATATTTTGATGTTTTAAGTTTATTAAGTCAGCTGTCCTCGTTAGTAACCTACAACTAGTTGTCCACAGTTAGATGTACAGAAATAAATCGATAAATATTATCTTGAATCAATCCACGACCCAGTGTATACGTATCTCAGTATTGATCACAACTCAAACTATATATATTTTGGAATCAACCTCAACCCTGTATAGCTAACTCCAACATTCACATATAGAGTGTATATGGTTGTTCCGAAATATATATAGATGTGTCGACATGATAGGTCGAAACATTGTATACGTGTCTATGGTATCTCAAGATTACATAATATACAATATAAGTTGATTAAGTTATGGTTGGAATAGATTTGTTACCAATTTTCACGTAGCTAAAATGAGAAAAATTATCCAATCTTGTTTTACCCATAACTTCTTCATTTTAAATCCGTTTTGAGTGAATCAAATTGCTATGGTTTCATATTGAACTCTATTTTATGAATCTAAACAGAAAAAGTATAGGTTTATAGTCGAAAAAATAAGTTACAAGTCGTTTTTGTAAAGGTAGTCATTTCAGTCGAAATAACGACGTCTAGATGACCATTTTAGAAAACATACTTTCACTTTGAGTTTAACCATAATTTTTGGATATAGTTTCATGTTCATAATAAAAATCATTTTCTCAGAATAACAACTTTTAAATCAAAGTTTATCATAGTTTTTAATTAACTAACCCAAAACAGCCCGCGGTGTTACTACGACGGCGTAAATCCGGTTTTACGGTGTTTTTCGTGTTTCCAGGTTTTAAATCATTAAGTTAGCATATCATATAGATATAGAACATGTGTTTAGTTGATTTTAAAAGTCAAGTTAGAAGGATTAACTTTTGTTTGCGAACAAGTTTAGAATTAACTAAACTATGTTCTAGTGATTACAAGTTTAAACCTTCGAATAAGATAGCTTTATATGTATGAATCGAATGATGTTATGAACATCATTACTACCTTCAGTTCCTTGGATAAACCTACTGGAAAAGATAAAAATGGATCTAGCTTCAACGGATCCTTGAATGGCTCGAAGTTCTTGAAGCAGAATCATGACACGAAAACAAGTTCAAGTAAGATCATCACTTGAAATAAGATTGTCATAGTTATAGAAATTGAACCAAAGTTTGAATATGATTATTACCTTGTATTATAATGATAACCTACTGTAAGACACAAAAATTTCTTGAGGTTGGATGATCACCTTACAAGATTGGAAGTGAGCTAGGAAACTTGAAAGTATTCTTGATTTTATGTAACTAGAACTTGTAGAATATATGAAGAACACTTAGAACTTGAAGATAGAACTTGAGAGAGATCAATTAGATGAATAAAATTGAAGAATGAAAGTGTTTGTAGGTGTTTTTGGTAGTTGGTGTATGAATTAGATATAAAGGATATGTAATTTTGTTTTCATGTAAATAAGTCATGAATGATTACTCATATTTTTGTAATTTTATGAGATATTTCATGCTATTTGCCAAATGATGGTTCCCACATGTGTTAGGTGACTCACATGGGCTGCTAAGAGCTAATCATTGGGGTGTATATACCAATAGTACATACATCTAAAAGCTGTGTATTGTACGAGTACGAATACGGGTGCATACGAGTAGAATTGTTGATGAAACTGAACGAGGATGTAATTGTAAGAATTTTTGTTAAGTAGAAGTATTTTGATAAGTGTATTGAAGTCTTTCAAAAGTGTATAAATACATATTAAAACACTACATGTATATACATTTTAACTGAGTCGTTAAGTCATCGTTAGTCGTTACATGTAAGTGTTGTTTTGAAACCTTTAGGTTAACGATCTTGTTAAATGTTGTTAACCCAATGTTTATAATATCAAATGAGATTTTAAATTATTATATTATCATGATATTATCATGTATGAATATCTCTTAATATGATATATATACATTAAATGTCTTTACAACGATAATCGTTACATATATGTCTCGTTTAAAAATCATTAAGTTAGTAGTCTTGTTTTTACATATGTAGTTCATTGTTAATATACTTAATGATATGTTTACTTATCATAGTATCATGTTAACTATATATATATCCATATATATGTCATCATATAGTTTTTACAAGTTTTAACGTTCGTGAATCACCGGTCAACTTGGGTGGTCAATTGTCTATATGAAACATATTTCAATTAATCAAGTCTTAACAAGTTTGATTGCTTAACATGTTGGAAACATTTAATCATGTAAATATCAATCTCAATTAATATATATAAACATGGAAAAGTTCGGGTCACTACACATGATAGTGCTCCCACTAGCTTTCTTGTATACACAAGCTTCATCACCATTTTTAATGAAGCCAAATTTCTTGTCCTCCTCATTAAAATGATGGTTCCACCTTTTTAGGATATTTCAGATCAACAAAACCTTCAGGCTGTACCATATAGGCATCTTCCTCAAGATATCCATTTAGGAAAGCGGTCTTGACATCCATTTGCCATATTTCATAATCATAATGAGCAGCAATGGCAAGTAATATCCTAATAGACTTTAGCATTGCCACAGGCGAAAAAGTTTCATCATAGTCAACCCCTTGAGTTTGAGTGAAACCTTTTGCTACAAGTCTAGCTTTATATGTATCCAAGTTTCCATGTATGTCGGTTTTCATTTTGAAAAGCTTTTTACAATCAACTAGCCTTGAGCCAGTAGGTTGTGCAACAAGTTCCCAAATTTGGTTATCATACATGGATTGCATCTCAGCGTTCATAGCTTCCTACCATTTATCTTTATCAATCCTTGATAAAGCATTGATAATGCTAAAAACGAACATATATTTTATAGCATTATTCCTCAAGAAAGACAAGCTTTTAGTTGCAATTGTCCTATTTACAAGTGATATTCATTTAAATAATAAAAGGTGAAGACAAAAGGCAGATTCGACGAATTGAAGACGCAAACGACCAAAAAGCTCAAAGTACAAAAGACAATCAAAGAGGTTCCAATTATTGATAAGAAACGTCTCGAAATTACAAGAGTACAAGATTCAAAACGCAAAGTACAAGATATTAAATTGTACGCAAGGACGTTCGAAAATCCGGGACCAGGACCAGAGTCAACTCTCAACGCTCGACGCAACGGACTAAAAATTACAAGTCAACTAGGCACATGAATATAATATAATATATAATTAATTCTTAAAATTAATATATATATATTATAATATATTTAAAAATCGTCGGCAAACAAAGAGCCAAAGCTGGGTGAGCTGTAAAAACAAACTCCGCGACTCGCGGAGTTTGAAGGCAAAAAAATGCCGCGAGTCGCGGAGCTCTCCTGGACGAAAATTCCTATAAAAGCCAGCGCAGTTCGACGTAAAAAAATCATCATATATCCATCCTCTCTATATCTATACGTAAATATTTATATTTATATTTTAATTTTAATTTTAATTTTAATTTTAATCCTAATAATAAGGGTATGTTAGCGAATGTTGTAAGGGTGTAAGTCAAAATTCTGTCCGTGTAACGCTACGCTATTTTTAATCATTGTAAGTTATGTTCAACCTTTTTAATTTAATGTCTCGTAGCTAAGTTATTATTATGCTTATTTAAAACGAAGTAATCATGATGTTGGGCTAATTACTAAAACTGGATAATTGGGCTTTGTACCATAATTGGGGTTTGGACAAAAGAACGACACTTGTGGAAATTAGACTATGGGCTATTAATGGGCTTTATATTTGTTTAACTAAATGATAGTTTGTTAATTTTAATATAAAGATTTACAATTGGACGTCCCTATAAATAACCATATACATTCAATCGGACACGATGAGCGGGATATTTATATGTACGAATAATCGTTCATTTAACCGGACACGGGAATGGATTAATAGCCACTAGAATTATTAAAACAGGGGTGAAATTATGTACAAGAACACTTGGCATAATTGTTAACAAAGTATTAAAACCTTGGGTTACACGCAGTCGATAACCTGGTGTAATTATTAAACAAAGTATTAAAATCTTGTTACAGTTTAAGTCCCCAATTAGTTGGAATATTTAACTTCGGGTATAAGGATAATTTGACGAGGATACTCGCACTTTATATTTATGACTGATGGACTGTTATGGACAAAAACCAGACAGACATATTAAATAATCCAGGACAAAGGACAATTAACCCATGGGCATAAAACTAAAATCAACACGTCAAACATCATAATTACGGAAGTTTAAATAAGCATAATTATTTTATTTCATATTTAATTTCCTTTATTTTATATTTAATTGCACTTCTAATTATCGCACTTTTGTTTATTGTTATTGTATTTAATTGCACTTTTAATTATCGTACTTTTTAATTATAGCAATTTTATTTTATCGCACTTTTATTTATCACAATTTCATTATTGTTATTTACTTTACGCTTTAAATTAAGTTATATTTATTTTTATTATTTTACATCAGGTTTTAACTGCGACTAAAGTTTTTAAAATCGACAAACCGGTCATTAAACGGTAAAAAACCCCCTTTATTATAATAATATTACTTATATATATATATATATATATATATATATATATATATATATATATATATATATATATATATATATATATATATATATATATATATATATATATATATATATATATATTTGTATTTTTATAAAATAAAACTAATATAGCGTTAAGCTTTGTTTAAAGTTTTATTCCCTGTGGAACGAACCGGACTTACTAAAAACTACACTACTGTACGATTAGGTACACTGCCTATAAGTGTTGTAGCAAGATTTAAGTATATCCATTCAATAAATAAATAAATATCTTGTGTAAAATTGTATCGTATTTAATAGTATTTTCTAGTAAAATTTAAGCTATTTTATATACACCTCGCATAACATCAAGTATTTTTGGCGCTGCTGCCGGGGAACATCTAGCTTAAAAGCCGGAAGCGCAACGCTAATATAAAAAAAAATTTATTTTTAGTTTACTAATATAAAAAAATACGCTTTTGTAAAAATACGTTTTAAATATTCAAAAATATAAAAAGAAAAACAAAAATATAAATATTTTTAAGAGTTTGTTAAATATTTAAGTTTTATAAAGTTTCTTTATTTTTATTTTATAAAAAATATAAGTTTTATTTAAATATTTTGTGTTTATTTAAAATATAAAAAAATTTTAAAAAATTGAAAAAAAAATATAAATATATATAAATCTATTTTTTTTAGATTGTTATAAAGTATTTTATTTCTATCTTAGTTTTTAAAGATAAGTTTTATTTAAATTATATAAATATTTTAATTAAATTAAAAATAGAAAAATAAAAAAAAAAAAAAATATATATATATATATATATATATATATATATATATATATATATATATATATATATATATATATATATATATATATATATATATATATATATAAATATAAATAAAAAACAGAAGCCGAACGATTTTAGCCTGGTACACGTTTGAAAATACAAACCCCGCGACTTGCGGGGGTTTTTAACTGGAAACACCGCGACTCGCGGAGCCGTCTGACACGGGTTACACAGAACCCTAATCCTGCATTTATTACGGGTTTTTATTATTATTATTTAAATTAAACCCTAATTAGGGTATTTTTATTATATAATTTAGTTTTTATTTTTATTTTGTATTTTTAGTTAAATTAGTGTAATTAGTTTATAAAATTAATAGTTTTATAAAATAAATAATATAAAAATTATATTTTTATAAAAATTGTACTTTTTACAACTTTTAGTATATTTTTATATTTTGTCCCTTTTTATTTATTTTAGCATAATATTTGTATTTTTCGCTCATTTTTAGTTTTAAAACATAGTTTTTGCCATAGTTATTTTTATTTCTAGATTTTTAGGCTTTGCCGTAAAACCTCTTAAGTGCTTTTTCTTTAGACTAAGATTTAGGTGCTTTAGAATTTTGCGACGCCTTTTTAAGTTTTAGTTCCTTTTTAAGATATTGCCATTTGGGATATAGTTTTACTTGTAAGCTTTAATATTTTTATAAGCAACTTTTAATTTTTAGTTTTTAGTGCATTTTTAAGTTTCAACGCGCTACTTTCTTATTTTTATTTTTCGACGCCTTTTACCTATGTATCAATTATCACTCCAATTAGTAATCTCAATTTGCGATTATAATTTTAAGTTAGTGATAGTAATAAGGTTGGGTTAGTCGAGTGTTTTTAAGTTCTATAAGTCATTTTTTTTATTATTTCTTATTTTTCGACGCCTTTTATTTTTCAACCCTTTTCTTTTTCGACGCGCTCTTTTTCTTTCTTATTTCTCGCTATTCTAGTTTTTAGGACTCAGAATTTTCTCTACTTCTTATCTAAATTTCTTAAAATTACGAAAATTTATTTTAAGTGGTTAAATTGATAGACATCAAAATTTCCTGGTTCGTAGTAATAGTTGGATTTGTACGTGGACCGGGTTATTGGAGCCAAACAGTCCTCAATTATATTGAGACCAAACGAATCCTGCCCCTCTGCTGCATCTTTTGGCTATTCGAAACGTGGGAAAAATCAGAAAAGTCTATTAATTGGATAACTTATATAATTTTTCTTTCCTTTTAAAAACTAATAGGATATTCAGTGAATGCACCGAGCAAGACATTCACCACCTTTTGTACGTTCACCACCTGTAACTAGATCAAGACATCTAGCAAATATTACCGCCATTGATTTTTCTTTAGAATCGTCATCCAGTCGACCAAGTACTCCAGTTCAAATTTCCGATAATCAATTTTCTGAACCCGACCTCACAATTGAGAATCCGAAGAATATTCAGGGACAATTCATAAATCCTGAACCATTAATTTTTCCTCCGGAACCACCAATCATTCAAACAGAGATTGTTGAGGAACGAACCATTAAATCAGAATCCTCTAGTGATTCCGATTCAACAAATTCAATTATGGAGAATCTGGAACCTTTAAGTATGGAAGACCGAATGAGAGCTAAACGCACTGGCCAAGGTCACGCAATTACTCATCCAGACATTAATGCGCCAGATTATGAAATCAAAGGACAAATTCTACATATGGTGACTAATCAATGCCAATTTAGTGGTGCGCCGAAGGAAGATCCAAACGAACATCTTCGTACCTTTAATAGGATCTGCACACTATTTAAAATAAGAGAAGTTGAGGATGAACAGATATATCTCATGTTATTTCCCTGGACTTTAAAGGGAGAAGCCAAAGATTGGTTGGAATCGTTACCTGAAGGGGCGATTGATACATGGGACGTTTTAGTTGAAAAATTTCTTAAACAATTCTTTCCTGCATCTAAAGCCGTAAGACTTCAAGGAGAAATTGTTACGTTCACACAGAAACCGAATGAAACTCTATATGAGGCATGGACAAAATTTGGAAAGTTATTAAGAGGATGTCTGCAACATGGTTTAGACACCTGTCAAATAGTACAAATATTCTACCAAGGATGCGACATCACTACAAGGAAAGACATCGATATAGCAGTTGGTGGTTCTATTATGAAGAAAACCGAAACTGATCTTACAAAATTATTGATAACACTGCTTCCCACTCATATGAGTGGCACCAAGAAAAAGATATCGTTAGATCATCCAAAGCAGCTAGAGCCAATTCTAGCCATGACTTAGATTCCATTTCAGCAAAGATAGATGCTGTCGAGAGACGAATGGAAAAGATGACTAAAGATATTCACTCAATACGAATTAGTTGTGAGCAGTGTGGAGGACCACATTTGACAAAAGATTGTCTCAGTATTGAACTAACAATGGAACAAAGAGAGAATGTTTCATATCTAAACCAAAGGCCTGGAAATAATTATCAGAATAATTATCAACCGCCAAGACCGATCTACAATCAAAACCAGAATTATAATCGAAATATTCCATACAACAACCAACAAGGTCCTAGCAATCAACAAGTATCCAATAATACTTACAACCAGCAAAGACCTAATTTTCAAAACAAACCACCACAACCCGAAGATAAAAAGCCGAATTTAGAAGATATGATGACAAAGCTAGTTGAAACTCAAACGCAGTTTTTCACATCTCAGAAACAAACTAATGAACAAAATGCTCAAGCATTTAGAAATCAACAAGCTTCTATTCAAAATTTGGAACAAGAAGTAAGTAACCTAGCAAGGTTAATAGGTGAAAGAAAACCGAAAAGTTTACCTAGTGATACAAATGCTAACCCCCGGAATGAAACAGCTAAAGCCATTACCACAAGAAGTGGTACAACACTTAAACCACCTAAAATACCTGTAACTTCTGATGAAGCTATTCCTACTCCACAAGAACCACAACCTGATCAAGATAAGGAAAAAGAACCGGTAGTTAAAAAGGTTAATGAAGATAACATAGTTAAGGCTAAACCTTATGTTAAACCATACCAACCACCACTTCCTTACCCAAGTAAAATGAAAAAAGAAAAACTTGAAGCCGAGCAATCTAAATTCTTGGATATGTTTAAACAGATAAATGTAAATCTTCCTTTCATTGATGTGATTTCAGGAATGCCTAGATATGCTAAATTCTTGAAAGATCTAATCACGAATAGAAATAAAATGGAAGAACTCTCGGCTGTTACTATGAATGCTAATTGTTCTGCAGTACTGTTGAATAAGATACCAGAAAAATTATCTGATCCAGGAAGTTTTACAATTCCATGTTTTCTGGGTAGTCTTAGTTCAATAGAAGCATTAGCAGACTTAGGTGCTAGTATAAATTTAATGCCGTATTCACTATACACTAAACTAGACCTTGGAGAATTGAAACCAACAAGAATAAGTATACAACTAGCCGATCGATCAATAAAATATCCTAGAGGGATAATGGAGAACATGCTAGTTAAAGTTGGTACTTTAGTATTTCTAGTAGATTTTGTTGTTCTGGACATGGAAGAAGATTCTCAAGTTCCTCTCATATTAGGAAGACCATTCTTAAACACGGCTAAAGCAATGATAGACGTGTTTGGTAAAAAAAATGACCCTAAGTATAGAGGACGAGAGTGTTACCTTTTCAGTTGATAGAGCAATGCAACAACCGCAATCTGCAGATGATACATGTTATTATATTCAAACTATAGATTCACATGCAGAATTGTTAGAAGAATTTCCAGAATTACAAGGAACAGGAGAATGTTCTTTAGGAGAAGGAACTGAACCAATTGATGAAGCTAAAATGTTAGCTACACTAATAGCTAATGGATATGAACCAACAACAGAAGAAATTCAAATGCTAAAAGAAGAAGACAGATATCGATATAAATCATCGATAGAAGAACCACCGACATTAGAGTTAAAGCCACTTCCAAACCATTTGGAATACGCTTATTTACATGGTGAATCTGAATTACCTGTAATAATATCGTCTTCTCTTACTGAAAATGAAAAATCACAACTCATTTCTGTGTTGAAAGCTCATAAACCAGCTATTGCATGAAAGATTCATGATATTAAAGGAATAAGTCCTTCGTATTGCACACATAAAATCCTTATGGAAGAAGGTCATAAAACGTATGTGCAACGCCAACGAAGACTAAATCCTAATATGCAAGATGTTGTTAAAAAAGAAATAATTAAACTGCTAGATGCAGGTTTAATTTATCCAATTTCTGATAGTCCATGGGTAAGCCCAGTTCAATGCGTGCCTAAGAAGGGTGGCATAACTGTCATTACAAATGAGAAAAATGAGCTTATTCCTACTAGGACTGTAACAGGATGGCGTGTATGTATTGATTATAGAAAATTAAATGACGCCACCAGAAAATTTCCCTTACCTTTTATTGATCAAATGTTGGAAAGATTAGCCGGAAATAGTTACTATTGTTTTCTTGATGGTTTTTCCGGATTTTTTCAAATTCCAATAGCACCCGAAGATCAAGAGAAAATCACATTCACGTGCCCTTATGGTACTTTTGCTTACAAACGCATGCCATTTGGACTTTGCAACGCCCCTGCAACCTTTCAAAGGTGCATGATGGCGATTTTTCACGACATGATAGAAGAATGCATGGAAGTTTTCATGGATGACTTTTCAGTCTTCAGTGATACTTTTAAATCATGTCTAGTTAATCTGGAACGAATGCTTATTAGATGCGAACAATCAAATCTAGTACTTAATTGGGAGAAATGCCATTTCATGGTTAAAGAAGGCATCGTTCTTGGTCATAAAATTTCAAAGGAAGGAATTGAAGTGGATAGAGCTAAAGTAGATGTAATTGCTAAACTTCCACATCCCACCAATGTTAGAGGAGTTAGGAGTTTTCTAGGGCATGCCGGTTTTTACCGACGTTTCATAAAAGATTTTTCTAAAATTGCCACTCCTATGAATAAACTCCTAGAAAAAGATGCTCCATTCATCTTTTCAGATGAATGCATCAAATCTTTTAATATTCTTAAAGAGAAACTCACTAATGCGCCGATCATGATAACACCAAATTGGAATCTACCGTTTAAACTTATGTGCGATGCAAGTGATTTTGCAATGGGAGCCGTTTTAGGACAATGGATTGAAAAACGATTTCAATCTATATATTATGCTAGTAAGACGTTACAAAGAGCACAAATGAATTACACAACTACTGAAAAAGAACTCCTTGCTATTGTCTTTGCTTTTGACAAATTTCGTTCATATCTCGTTCTAGCAAAAACGGTGGTCTATACCGACCATTCTGCTCTTAGATACCTATTTTTGAAACAAGATGCCAAACCAAGATTAATCCGTTGGATCTTACTCTTACAAGAGTTCGATATTGAAATTCGAGATAAAAGAGGAGCAGAAAATCTCGCCGCTGATCATCTTTCTCGTCTTGAAAATCCCGAATTAGAAGTTCTAAATGAATCGGCCATACAAGACAACTTTCCTGATGAATATCTATTGAAGATAGATTATAATGAAATTCCATGGTTTGCAGACTATGCAAACTACTTAGTATGTGGATTCCTTGAATAAGGATTATCGTACCAAAAATGAAAGAAATTCTTCAGTGATATAAAACACTATTTCTGGGAAGATCCACATCTGTTTAAAATTTGTCCAGATGGAATAATACGCCGATGTGTATTCGGAGATGAAGCTAGTAAAATTTTAAATCATTGTCACACAGCACCAACAGGAGGGCACTATGGGCCTCAACTAACAGCAAGAAAAGTTTATGATGCTGGATTCTATTGGCCTACAATTTACAAAGGCGCACACCTTCTTTGCAAATCCTGTGATGCTTGTCAAAGGGCCGGAAAAATAAGTCAACGTGATGAAATGCCACAAAATGTCATTCAAGTATGTGAAGTATTTGACATTTGGGGTATTGACTTTATGGGTCCATTTCCAAAATCTCATAATAATCTCTATATTCTCGTAGCCATTGATTATGTATCTAAATGGGCGGAAGCACAAGCTCTCCCAACTAACGATGCACGAGTTGTAGTCAACTTTTTAAAACGTCTTTTTGCAAGGTTTGGAACACCGAAAGCTTTAATAAGTGATCGGGGAACTCATTTCTGTAATAATCAACTTGAGAAAGTTCTTAAAAGATATGGAGTAACTCATAAAATCTCCACCGCATATCATCCACAAACTAGTGGACAAGTTGAAAATACCAACCGAGCTTTAAAACGTATTCTAGAAAAAACCGTAGGATCAAATCCGAAGGAATGGTCCATTAAGTTGGAGGATGCACTCTGGGCTTTTAGAACAGCCTACAAAACTTCAATTGGAACCACACCTTTTAGACTCGTTTATGGAAAAGCATGTCATCTTCCAGTAGAAATTGAACACAAAGCATTTTGGGCTTTGAATACATGTAATCTTGATTTACATGAAGCTGGACGTCTACGGTTAAGTCAACTAAACGAATTAGAAGAATTAAGACATGAAGCATACGAAAATTCGTTAATCTATAAAGAAAGAACAAAGAAATGGCATGATAAAAGAATCAGAAGTTTAAAAGAATTTAAAGAAGGGGACAGAGTTCTTCTTTTCAATTCACGACTCAAGCTATTTCCTGGAAAATTGAAATCAAGATGGTCTGGACCATTCATAGTCAAAAGAGTTTTCCCATACGGAACGATAGAATTAATAAATTCAAATGGAATTGAATTTAAAGTTAATGGTCACAGAGTTAAACATTACATAGATAGTCCGATGGAAGTCGACAACGAAGTTAATCACAATTTCGATACCACAGCTAACTAAGTGTGGGGAGAATCAAGTCTTTTAAGGATTTTATGTATTTCTGTTAGAGTTAGATTTTCTATTTTCGTGTAGTTCTCGAAAATGGAACCCGAATGGTCTTTCCCTAGCAGACCCTAAAGAACTAGTCTTCTCCCCCCATTCTGAATTTTTATTTTTTTAGGTTTTTACGAAATGAAGACTTCCTATGAACTAAACCATGGTCTAATGCTACACGCTTTGATCACTAAACGTAATAATGACACACTTCCGAGTGAAATAGTATCAGTAATCAGAGAAAGATTGGACGGAGTAAGAAAAGAATCCAGATGCGAAGATAATAAGTTACAATTTGGTAAAGGAAAATCAAAATCCGCAGCGAAAAGAAGAGCACGACACCTAGAAAGATGTCACAAATGCGAAAAATGGTCACATGGGGGTAAATGTTCAAATAATCAAACCTATTCAAACACTGAATTTGTTACTTTATGCAGAGACGGACCGTTCATATGTTTAGAAGAAAAAACACTGAATGCTCGAGGTTACGCCTATGTAGCCATGGAAAATCAATTAAACCGACTATCTTATGAATGAGATAGATCATATCACTAAGAATACTATCTCACAGGTAAGTCTGTACAGTTTTTATTTTTATTTTTATTTTTAACCTTTTGATAATAAACGCTAATTTGTTCGCTATAAAGTATTAAATTGGTATTGAATAAAATTAGGTTTGGCGACCGAAATTATTGATATCATTCAAAAATTTATTACATCACTGCGAAATTTAACGTTTATTCTTAAGGTATAAATATCTTTAATCAATCAACCCAAAATATTTCAAAAATTCGTCATGAGTTAAATTAGGTCATGGAACCGAAATTACTTTACCGAAAAGAGGGGCGCATATTTTTGATAATATTTTATTGATTAAAGTGGGATAAAAGACCAAAAAGATTTTTAATTTTATTTTTACCATGTTTTTAAAATTAATAAATTAGTATTAAAAAAAATTATTTTAAACTTTTTAAATCAATATATTTAAAATTTTAAATATTTAAAAAATTAATCTTTTTAATATAAGTTTGTATGTATAAAAACAAAAATATAATATAAGTTTGGTGTGAATTTATAATATGAATTTTTAATTAAGTTTGGTGTGAATTTTTAATTTTATGCATTTTAAATTTAAGTTTGGTGTGAATTTAAAAACAAAAATTTACTTTATTTTGCTAAGTTAAAAATATGATTTTTAAAATTCGTCGTAAGTTGAAGACTAGGTCTTTGAACCGAAATTGCTTTAGCCGAGGGAGGGACGAGAACTTTTATTATCATTATTTTTAATCTTATTGAATTAAAGTATGCCAAAAACATTAAAAAACCCAAAAATCTTAGCTTTTAAAACAATCGCTACAAAAAGACAAATTTTAAAATTTTGTCGAAGGACGGACTAGGACATCGTTCCGAAATGACCTCGTCCTAAATAACAAGGGAAACAAAATTTTAAAATTAATTAATTAATTGTTTTATAAGATAAGGTTTTTACAAAAAAAAAAAAAAAAAAAAAAAACAAACAAACACCGCGACTCGCGGAGTTTGTAAGGGTCAAACACCGCAAGTCGCGGAGGACCGAAATTACAGAAAAAAAATAAAAAGGGCCGAACAGCTCAGTTGCACACACCCACAACTCATTTTACTGCAAAAACAAACGAAAAAACACTCTCAATTTCGTAATTTTTAGCCGTTTTTCATCAAATCTTTTACTAAAATCATGTTGAGAAGGACGCTATCAAGGAATTACTCAAGAAAAATGACTGAAAGGGGTGAATCTTCATCCCAAGCTCGCAATGCACCTCCTGAGAATGCGGAACAACAGGATGTTGATAGCTATTATAAACAAGATATACCTCATCCAGTTATGACATTTTCAGATATGCACTTGGAAGATTTGCACCCGAACTTGAGATTTGACAGACGTTGGATAGATTATTCAAAATACCAAAGGGGCTTGCATACTCTTCATTCTAAAGCTGTTGAAGTACCTAGGGTAATAGAATGGGCACCGTTAGAAGCAGTAGAATTAGCCGGGCCAATTAGAGAATTACTTACACAGAGGTATGGTAATTCTACTTTTAACGATTGGGTACATTTATTCAACATGCGTAGACCTGTATATAAAG
Organism: Rutidosis leptorrhynchoides; assembly: GCF_046630445.1. Lineage (NCBI taxonomy): Eukaryota > Viridiplantae > Streptophyta > Magnoliopsida > Asterales > Asteraceae > Rutidosis > Rutidosis leptorrhynchoides. Next base: position 389,901,363 of record NC_092334.1, read on the forward strand.
TATGGTGTGAAGAATTATTGTGTAGTATAGAAATAAATGATCGGGTAGCTAGTTTAACCGATCGATCTTTTATTAGATTTTTGTTAGGAGGTTCGATGCGCCACATGTCTCTACTAGACATGGCTCAGGCCTTACGTATATATACGCCTGAGGAGTTAGCATCTGCCGATTGTAGAGGGTTGATATTGAACGGTAGGAAAATTGATGAAAATTTTGATACGCATGGTGTATGGAGTCAAATGACTAGCCATCACCGATTTAAAGGGGGAAATTACTCTTATTTGGATATAGATAGAGCAGAATTAAGAGTAATTCATAGGTTTTTAGCCAATTCGATTACACAACGAGGTAAGAATAAGGAAAAGGTAAATGAACAGGATTTGTTTTACCACATGTGTATTCGAGACCCACAAAGCGCTGTAAGTATACCTTATTGTGTGGATTATTATTTATCAGCTATGGTTAGGGGGATGAGACCGCATAGCATAATAGGAGGTGCTATATTTATTACATTAATTGCTGAGTATCTCAATGTGGATATAAGTCGGGGGGGATTATTAGTCGAAGAACCAGAACCCCGCGATACAATAGGTTTAAATGTATACCATGGTGCGAAGGTTTTGAAGAGGCGAAATAACGCCGCAGTACGATATAATGGTAGACATCCACAGGTTGAGAGAAACCAACAGCCAGGTAATGTGGGAGGGGAAAATGAAATGACAGAAATGCAAAGGTTTATAGCTTCACAAGAGTATGAAAATGCTAGACATAGAGCATTTGAAGATTGGCAAGTTCATCAAAACCAAATCATAGCTCATTGCCAACATGTAGGTAGAAACTATATTCCTACTCCATCGCTCGTATTTCCTCCCTGGTCTATAGAGATGCAACCACCGTATCCTACATATAACCCAGCCGAAGCATTCTATAACACATACGGTTATTCATGGAACCCCTACTGGTATCAGTATCATCCCTAGTCTACTTAGTTTTATTTATTTTATAATTTGTAATGTTGATACATTTAATACTTATGTTAATATTGTAATAGTTTTTATAATTTTCTAACTTTTATTATTAGATTTTAATAATTTTTGAATGTGGGGTAATATACCAAACTTCAAAAATATGTATATATCTTTGAAGTTTATCTTATGTACACAACAGGGTAAAATAACGCATTTTCAAAGACTGTCATTAAGTTCAGCAAAAGCAACTAATTTTGACGACAAGATGCAAAATATATGTGAAATAACAACAAGACGGAATGAACAAATGATGTGCACCATTTATCATTCAACACAAACAACAATATGTTTGGAAACTTTGGTAAAATTTAATCATTTCTACGCTAATCACCCTCAATAATTTAAATTGTTACTGATTTCTTGCAAATGAGGGCATTGCAAGATCTTAAGTGTGGGAAGGAGTTAAATTCTTTCGGATTTTTAAAATTTTTATCTTAAACACTTGGTTACCATTAAAAATACTAGTAACGTAGTAGTTGTATTAGAATCTAGTGCTCTCTGATAATAAAGAACAGCCCTAGTCTTATATACTGACTACCCAATTCTAGTAAAATTTTTCAAAATTTTCAATTAAATGAACTCAAAATCATGTTTATACATATTTATGAACGATAAAACTAGGTGTTAACACCGAAATTATTGTTACCTCAGAAAGGACATAAATTGAGAAACAAACCAAAATGTTAAAATTCATTTAAAATGGAATAGAGAACAATAAAAAGGAAAATAAAAGCCAAGTGTGGGAAAAATTACCAAGTTATCTTAAACATATGTCACATATTTATGTAACAAATAATTGAAGATACTTTTGGTTTGGACTAAACTAAACTATTTTACCCGGTGAAAGAAAAGAAGAGATGGATCTACACGATGAATTAATTACATCGTTAAAAGGAAGTAAAGTCTTCCGAAAAAGAAACGCGCTTCTTGATTTAGGTCATGAAGTTGTCGTCCAGACCAGCTGTAGGTTGATGAAAAATCTAGAAAAGTCATCTCTAAAATCAGCAGGAAATCCACGGACCTCAGCATAAAACAGGGTCGCCATGTGGTCAGACTGATCCTAACCATGAGAGGATCTGTCTCGTAAAATGGGGGGCACCGTGCAAATTAGCTTGATAAGACTAATAAATCAGATCCCCAGAAAGGATAATCTCCTTTAAAGATCAAAAATCAGCTTTTAAGACTGATATTACTCAATCCTAGAGATTGACCTTAAAGATTGAGAATTATAAACTCATGGAATTCAATGATATCTAAACTCGAGCTTGAACGAGAAAATATTTTGATCAAATTATAAACCGATTTGTTTTCTGAAAACCCATTTTCAATGCGTTCATTACCATTGAACGTAAAATCCTAGGAATTCATCTGGAATTCATTAGGTCATCTGAACCAAATCGGGTGTCAACCGTAAGAACGGTGGTTGCATAGCATGGTCAAAGACAGGACCTTGTGCCAGACCGAAAAAATTATAAGGGTGAGCTTTACTATTGCTCCTACAAAGGATAGTAATTGCGTCCGACACGTTATATACCATAATTAAAAGCATGTCAGGGGTCATTGCCTTAATAGTTGCTTGTTCAACGCTTTCCTTTACAACCGAACGGTAGTTTATCGAAAGGTAATATTCGGAGCAAGTATACTGGACGTGTTGCTTTCCAAATACAAGGTTAGCAAGTGGGTGACACAAAACCGCAAGTTTTGAGCTAAAATTTTCAAATCTGAAACCCACCAAACCCACAAAAACAATTTGCAAATACCGGTGAAGGGTTATTCCGGAAAACTTATCTAGGGTAAAAGCTAGATTAAAATTTTCAAAAGATCAAATGTTTTCATAAAGATCCAATTTCATTAAAGGATCTAAATTTTTATAGTCATGTGGGACTGTAAACCATATCGTTACTACCATTGTTTATACCGCCGTAAAGAAATCACTGATGTACAAAGTGTGAAGAATAAAGAAGTGATTCTAGTATTTCAAGACTATATTGCTTGAGGACAAGCAACGCTCAAGTGTGGGAATATTTGATAATGCTAAAAACGAACATATATTTCATAGCATTATTCCTCAAGAAAGACAAGCTTTTAGTTGCAATTGTCCTATTTACAAATGATATTCGTTTAAATAATACAAGGTGAAGACAAAAGGCAGATTCGATGAATTGAAGACGCAAACGACCAAAAAGCTCAAAAGTACAAAAGACAATCAAAGAGGTTCCAATTATTGATAAGAAACGTCTCGAAATTACAAGAGTACAAGATTCAAAACGCAAAGTACAAGATATTAAATTGTACGCAAGGACGTTCGAAAATCCAGGACCGGGACCAGAGTCAACTCTCAACGCTCGACGCAACGGACTAAAAATTACAAGTCAACTATCCACATAAATATAATATAATATGTAATTAATTCTTAAAATTAATATATATATTATAATATATTTAAAAATCATCGGCAAACAAAGAGCCAAAGCTGGGTGAGCTGTAAAAACAAACTCCGAGACTCGCGGAGTTTGAAAGCAAAAAAATGCCGCGAGTCGCAGAGCTCCCCTGGACGAAAATTCCTATAAAAGCCAGCGCAGTTCGACGTAAAAAAATCATCATATATCCATCCTCTCTATATCTATACGTAAATATTTATATTTATATTTTAATTTTAATTTTAATTTTAATCCTAATAATAAGGGTATGTTAGCGAATGTTGTAAGGGTGTAAGTCGAAATTCTGTCCGTGTAACGCTACGCTATTTTTAATCATTGTAAGTTATATTCAACCTTTTTAATTTAATGTCTCGTAGCTAAGTTATTATTATGCTTATTTAAAACGAAGTAATCATGATGTTGGGCTAATTAATAAAATTGGGTAATTGGGCTTTGTACCATAATTGGGGTTTGGACAAAAGAACGACACTTGTGAAAATTAGACTATGGGCTATTAATGGGCTTTATATTTGTTTAACTAAATGATAGTTTGTTAATTTTAATATAAAGATTTACAATTGGACGTCCCTATAAATAACCATATACACTCAATCGGACACGATGGGCGGGATATTTATATGTACGAATAATCGTTCATTTAACGGACACGGGAATGGATTAATAGCCACTAGAATTATTAAAACAGGGGTGAAATTATGTACAAGGACACTTGGCATAATTGTTAACAAAGTATTAAAACCTTGGGTTACACGCAGTCGATAACCTGGTGTAATTATTAAACAAAGTATTAAAATCTTGTTACAGTTTAAGTCCCCAATTAGTTGGAATATTTAACTTTAGGTATAAGGATAATTTGACGAGGATACTCGCACTTTATATTTATGACTGATGGACTGTTATGGACAAAAACCAGACGGACATATTAAATAATCCAGGACAAAGGACAATTAACCCATGGGCATAAAACTAAAATCAACACGTCAAACATCATGATTACGGAAGTTTAAATAAGCATAATTATTTTATTTCATATTTAATTTCCTTTATTTTATATTTAATTGCACTTCTAATTATCGCACTTTTATTTATTGTTATTGTATTTAATTTCACTTTTAATTATCGTACTTTTTAATTATCGCAATTTTATTTTATCGCACTTTTATTTATCGCAATTTCATTATTGTTATTTACTTTACGCTTTAAATTAAGTTATATTTATTTTTATTATTTTACATCAGGTTTTAACTGCGACTAAAGTTTTTAAAATCGACAAACCGGTCATTAAACGGTAAAAACCCCCCTTTATAATAATAATATTACTTATATATATATTTGTATTTTTATAAAATAAAACTAATATAGCATTAAGCTTTGTTTAAAGATTTTTTTTCCCTGTGGAACGAACCGGACTTACTAAAAACTACACTACTGTACGATTAGGTACACTGCCTATAAGTGTTGTAGCAAGGTTTAAGTATATCCATTCAATAAATAAATAAATATCTTGTGTAAAATTGTATCGTATTTAATAGTATTTCCTAGTAAAATTTAAGCTATTTTATATACACCTCGCATAACATCAAGCATCTTGGTAGTTTGTTGGTTCATCCAAATCAACCACATAGCAACCATCCATGAGAAACCCATATCTCTCAGGAGGATTACTAATCCTACCAGATCTGCGAACGTCATGTATACTTTGATCATCCATTTGATCATTCTCAACATTTTCATGTTGAGTGCTAGTGTCAACCAATTATGTATCATCTACTTGATCTTGTACCTCTTCTAGATCTATCTTCCTTTCACTATTACCTTCCATTAGGAACTTAGTTTCAAGGAATTCAGCCTTCCGAGCTGTAACATCCCGCCTTTTTCCGTTTACTTTCCGTTTAACTATTTTAAAATCCGTTATATATTTATAGCATCTTCCGTTGATACGCGTTTTAAATTATCTCGTTTAGGTAATTCACGCACTCGAATGAAACTTGAGGGACTAAACTTGCCAATGGACCAAACCTTTGACTAGGTCAAAGGGTCAACATTCACTCTCATCCATTCATCCATCTCTTTCTCTTTTACTACTTTAACTTTTTCTCTCAAAATCAAAACCAAAGAATCATCATCGAAATTTGATCTAGCAAGTGTTTTACAAAACAAATTACATATTTGGAATCCTTGCATCTTCCTCTTCGATTCCATACCGATTTCATTACATTTGGGTAACTTTATAAAATCACTAGATTTTGTGTTCTTGATGTTTTTAACTTATAGAAATGTTAATTAGTGTCTATGGCTCAAGTCTAACATGAATATGTGATTTATATGTTCGATCTCGTTATTTTAAACAACTAGCATGAACTTGAACTTTGGTGTGTTTGATTTGGTGATTTGGTTGCTTGAATGTTGTTAAATGTTATAATTACATGTTTTAATTGTGTTAATAACATCACTACCTTCAATTTGATGTGTAGGTTGTTTTAGAAAACCTCATAAACTTGATTATTGTTTTTGGTGATGTTGGTTAGGGTTTGATAGAATTAAATGTGAACATTTGATGCATTGAATGCCATGAATTGTTGTTGGTAAGTGTTTAGTTGCATTGTATGCGTAATTATCTACGAAACGGCGTATCACATGTGTGCATTTAATTCCCGAATCATGATTGTGCATTTATGAAATTGAAGCATTAATGATGAGCATTAATTGATCATTTAATTTGGAAACTCAATATTTTCAAATGATGTTTTTGATTGATGAAACATGTTTAGTTGTGTTCCTTGTCAAATTACCTTTCCAACGATATAAGATACGTGTCGTAAGAGTTTACGGTTTGTGTTTTGTGTTTAAATGAAAATTGGTTTAGGACTTGGAAAATTGAAACAGACCAGGCATCAGATCACGTTGATTGCCGCGGCGCGGCACTCTTTGGTCGCGGCGCGGCATTTGCCGTGTTTGGCTTCTGACCTACTTTGTCAAAATTCAAAAAATGTTTGCTATGCTACGCACCTCCGATTCACATGTAACTTGTTCTAACATGCTTATATATGATTAAAAACCTCAGAAAAATAGTTCGGGACCCGACCCGAACGTGTTGACTTTTCATTGACTTTGACCTGACCAAAGTTGACTTTTAATCAAACTTAACCAAATGTTTGTGCAATCGTTCTAACATGCTTTTATACTTGTATCTTGCATGAAATGTGACAATTTGACTCACATGCTATAGTAATCGAGTCGTAATGAGCCATAGGACTAATTGAACACTTTGACCGACCGTGTTTACCGATATTGATACAAACCTATTTGTTTAGGTCAAGACTAGCATTCGTTCTTGCACACGTTTACTTGTTGAAGTACTTTTACATATGTGCACTCAAGGTGAGATCATAGTCCCACTTTTACTCTTTTGAACTTACATTTGGGATAAGAAAACATAAACGTTTCTTTTTACTAAGTGAACACAAGTACAGGAAAACAAACATTCTACATACGAGTTTAGAACAAAATCCTCAATTCGATTATCATTAGTTACACTTGCCGGGTGTAAGCGAGAACTTATGTTGTATGGATCCATATGGGTTTGACAAACCCTCATTCAGGCGGTTCGCTACCGTCTATGAATGAAATATATTTTCGAGAAACAGTGTATGTTCTAACACTATTGTGATGGGGTTCTATGGAAGGAATGTTAAGCTTTGATAATTGGGTGCTCATGATAACAATTTTTGGAATGGTTAACTATTATTTCGATGTTGCAAATCTTGTGGTTCACTTTACTTATTTACTCACTTACTTACTTAAACCTATGATTTCACCAACGTTTTCGTTGACAGATTTCTATGTTTTTCTCAGGTCTTTGAACGATATGTGATACATGCTACCGCTCATTATTTTGATACTTGCATTGGATGTCGAGTATATATGCATGCTTGGAGCGTCTTTTGACTTTATTTAAAACTGTGTCGCATAGGTTTCATTCGTACTTATAACTTTGTAACGTAACTTTGGTTGAACAATTCTTGTAAACTTTGAAACAATCTTTACTTTTGAAATGAATGCGACATATCTTTGGTCAAACGTTATTTTAAAGACTTATGACCAGGTAACGGGACCTAAGTAGATGGCGCCTTCAATGACGATTTTGTCGGGTCACTACAGATGGTATCAAAGTGTTGGTTGTAGGGATTTAGAGTTCATTGGTGTCAACCCCGAGTCATAGGGTACATTAGTGAGTCTAGACTACAACCGGCATATAGACTTGAAGTAGGAATTACTTGACTACTTGTGCATTTATACTCGAACGCTTCTACTCATAACTACTCTTATTTCATCTTAATCTCATGTTGTTTAATTTGATTGACACGCCACCTTGACTATATGAAATAATGTCGAATGTACATATGAATCATGGTAATATAATTCCCGGGATTATATTACGGTGACTTATATGAACGTTCCGACATTATGACATAAAGAATTTAAGGCGAGTCAAGGAAAATTTTCTCTCTATCCTTATTCCATATCATGATTAGTATTATTGAAAATACTAATCAATGGTATTCTTGTGTTTTGAAGGAACAATGCCTCCTCGCCGTGTACCATGCCACGAAACACCCGAACAAGCTCTACAACGAATGATAGCCACCGTCGTGGATACGGCCATGGCCGGTCACTCTTCCAACAACAACAACAATAACAACAACCACAACAACAACAACAATGGAGCCGGTAATTCAAACGAGGGATGCTCCTATAAAGCTTTCATGGGGTACAAACCTCATACTTTTGATAGGACCGGGGGACCAGTTACTCTCACTCGATGGTTCGAACAAATGGAGTCCGTTTTTAGCATAAGCGGTTGTCGGGACCAAGATAAGGTCAAATACTCCACCCACACTTTCGCCGGTGTCGCCCTCACATGGTGGAACACCTATGTACAATCGGTAGGTACCGATGAAGCTCACGCCCTCTCTTGGGCCGACTTAAGGGAAAAGATGATCGTCGAATATTTCCCTCGTGAAGAAACCCGAAGGCTCGAACAAGAGCTAAGAACTTTGAAAGCGGTCGAAAATGATCTCAAGGCTTATAATCAACGATTTTCCGAACTAGCCTTGATGTGCCTAAACCTTGTGAACCCCGAATCTTTAAGGGTTGAACTTTACATGGATGGTCTTCCAAAGAGCATCAAACACGGAGTAATGTCATCCAAACCCACTAATCATCAAGAAGCTTTGAACATGGCCCGCAAATTGATAGAAACGTTGGACGAAATTGTAGTGCCGGCACCTAAAGCCGAGGATAAGTCGGGTAACAACAAAATAAAATGGGAAGCCCCCCAATCAAGCAATAACAACTTTGCCAAGAAGCCTTTCACCTCCGACGGCAAGAAGGGTTATGCCGGAAACCTACCTCTTTGCAACAAATGAAACAAGCATCACTTTGGTGAATGTGGCAAGCTAATTTGCCATCGGTGCCAAGGAGTTGGTCATAAGGCCAACGAATGTATAAGTGTCGCCCCTATCGCTCGAAAGGGGCCCAATGCACCAAAAACGGACACTTGTTACGAATGTGGCCAACCGGGCCATTATAGAAATGCATGCCTGAAGAAGAAAGATAACCCCAATACGCGCGGTCGAGCTTTCAACATCAACACCGAGGAAGCCCGAGATGACAATGAATTAGTCACGGGTACGTTTCTTATCAACAACACTTATGTTACTTGTTTATTCGATTCGGGTGCCGATAAGAGTTTTGTATCCAAGACTTTGACTCATTCTTTTAGCACTCCACCACTTTCACTAGATACCACCTATACCATTGAAGTGGCCAACGGAAAACTATTGAGTGCCGACACATATTACCGGGGGTGTACGTTAAACATTTTGGGTAATGAGTTTGAAATTGAATTGATACCCATGGAACTAGGAAGCTTCGATGTAATAATCGGTATGAATTGGTTAGCCAAAACGAAATCTCGCATCCTTTGTGATCTTAACACAATCCGAATTCCTATCGAGAATGGTGAACCCTTGATCGTTTATGGCGATAAGAGTTGCTCCGGACTCAACCTGGTTTCGTGCCTTAAAGTTAGAAAACTACTCCGTAAGGGTTGTTTTGCAATCCTTTCCCATGTTAAGAAAGTCGAGTCTGATGAGAAGCATATCGATGATGTGCCAATTGTTAGTGACTTTTTCGATGCATTTCCCGACGAATTGCCGGGTCTTCCACCTCATCGACCGGTAGAATTCCAAATCGATCTTATTCCGGGAGCCGCACCCGTAGCACGTGCACCATATAGACTTGCTCCCTTCGAAATGCAAGAATTGCAAAGTCAAATCCAAGAACTACTTGACCGTGATTTTATCCAACCTAGCCATTCACCATGGGGCGCTCTGATTTTGTTTGTTAAAAAGAAAGATGGATCCCTACGAATGTGCATCGATTATCGTGAACTAAATAAATTGACGGTTAAGAACCGATATCCTCTTCCTCGCATTGATGACCTCTTTAATCAACTACAAGGGTCTTGTATATATTCAAAAATCGATCTCTGCTCGGGTTATCATCAACTAAGGGTTAAGGGGGAAGATGTCTCCAAAACCGCTTTCTGGACTCGTTATGGTAGTTATGAATTTCTTGTTATGCCATTTGGTCTCACTAACACACCAGCGGTATTCATGGACCTTATGAACCGCGTGTGCAAACCGTATCTCGATAAATTCGTCATCGTGTTCATCGATGATATTTTGGTCTATTCTAAAAGTGAAGAAGAGCACGAACAACATCTCCGACTTGTGCTTGAACTCTTGAGACAAGAACGACTCTATGCCAAATTCTCCAAGTGTGAATTTTGGTTGAAGGAAGCTCAATTTCTTGGTCATGTTGTAAGTGATCAAGGTATTAAAGTCGATCCCACGAAAATCGAAGCTATTAGTAAATGGGAGACTCCTACTACTCCTACTCACATTCGTCAATTTTTGGGTCTCGCCGGATACTATCGTAGATTCATCAAGGATTTCTCTTTGGTTGCTCATCCTCTAACCGCGTTAACTCACAAGGGAAAGAAATTCATTTGGGCAACCGAACAAGAATCCGCATTTCAAATCTTGAAGACAAAGCTAACCACCGCTCCTATCTTGTCGCTTCCCGAAGGCAATGATGATTTTGTTGTATATTGCAATGCCTCGAAACATGGTTTTGGGTGTGTATTGATGCAACGAAAGAAAGTCATTGCTTATGCCTCTCGACAACTCAAAATTCATGAACGAAACTGCACGACACGTGATCTCGAACTCGGAGCCGTTGTCTTTGCACTTAAAATGTGGAGACACTATCTTTATGGAACCAAAAGTACCATCTTCGCCGATCACAAAAGCCTCCAACACATCTTCGATCAAAAGCAACTAAACATGAGACAACGACGGTGGATTGAAACTTTGAACGATTACGATTGTGAGCTTCGTTACCATCCAGGAAAGGCAAATGTGGTAGCCGATGCCTTAAGTCGAAAATAAAGGGCGTTGCCTCTTTGTGTCCGAGCTTTAAACATCACCATTCACACCAATCTCAATAGTCAAATTCGTGTAGCCCAAGATGAGGCTCTCAAGGATGAAAACATCTCTCTCGAATACTTGAACATCCTCACCTCTCGATTCGAAGTTAAGGAGGCCGGACTCCTATATTTTGCCGGAAGGATTTGGGTGCCTAGTTATGGGGATTTACGAAACCTCATTCTAGATGAAGCCCACAAGTCACGATAATCGATTCACCCCGGCGCCAATAAGATGTACCATGACCTCAAAGAACAATATTGGTGGTCGAACATTAAAAGGGATGTTGCTACTTATGTTGGAAAATGCCTAACTTGCTCCAAAGTCAAAGCTGAACATCAAAGACCGTCCGAACTACTTCAACAACCCGAAATCCCGCAATGGAAGTGGGAAAGAATAACGATGGATTTTATCACCAAACTACCAAAGACGGTTGGCGGTTATGATACTATTTGGGTTATTGTTGACCGTCTCACCAAATCCGCGCACTTCCTAGCCATGAAGGAAACCGACAACATGGTGAAACTCGCACAACTTTACATTAAAGAAATTGTAGCCCGGCACGGTGTACCCTTATCGATTATCTCCGACCGAGATGGCCGATTTGTTTCTAGATTTTGGCGTACTTTACAAGAAGCGTTGGGACCGCGTTTAGACATGAGCACCGCATACCATCCCCAAACCGACGGACAAAGCGAACGCACAATCCAAACTTTGGAAGACATGTTACGAGCTTGTGTTATCGACTTTGGAAAAGCTTGGGATAAGCACTTGCCTCTCGCCGAATTCTCCTACAACAATAGTTATCACGCGAGTATTAACGCTGCACCATTCGAAGCTTTATATGGCCGAAAATGTCATTCACCTCTTTGTTGGGCCGAAGTAGGCGACACACAAATCACCGGACCCGAACTCATTCATGAAACAATCGAGAAGATCGTTCAAATCCGAGATAGGCTTAGGACGGCCCGAAGTCGTCAAAAGAGCTATACCGACAAAAGACGCAACGACCTCGAATTTCAAGTCGGTGATCGCGTAATGTTAAAAGTCGCGCCTTGGAAAGGTGTAATCCGTTTCGGGAAACGTGGAAAGCTAAATCCGCGGTATATTGGTCCTTTCGAAATCTTGGAGCGTGTTGGAACCGTTGCGTATCGTTTAGATCTTCCGCCTCAATTGAGCTCCGTTCATCCTACCTTCCATGTATCCAACTTGAAAAAGTGCCTTGCTGAACCCGATATCGTTATCCCTCTCGAGGAGCTTACCATTGATGACAAACTTCATTTCATGGAAGAACCGGTTGAAATTGTGGACCACTCCGTCAAAACATTAAAACAAAACCGAATTCCAATTGTCAAGGTCCGTTGGAACTCCAAAAGGGGACCCGAGTTTACTTGGGAAAGACAAGATCAAATGCAAAGGAAGTATCCTCATCTATTCGTGAATTTGAAACCGCAAGATCTCGAGGAAGAAACAACGACTACTACGCCTACTTAAATTTCGGGACGAAATTTCTTTTAAGGAGTAGGTAATGTAACATCCCGCCTTTTTCCGTTTACTTTCCGTTTAACTATTTTAAATCCGTTATATATTTAAAGCATCTTCCGTTGATACGTGTTTTAAATTATCTCGTTTAGGTAATTCGCGCACCCGAATGAAACTTGAGGGACTAAACTTGCCAATGGACTAAACCTTTGACTAGGTCAAAGGGTCAACATTCACTCTCATCCATTCATCCATCTCTTTCTCTTTTACTACTTCAACTTTTTCTCTCAAAATCAAAACCAAAGAATCATCATCCAAATTCGATCTAGCAAGTGTTTTACAAAACAAATTACATATTTGGAATCCTTGCATCTTCCTCTTCGATTCCATACCGATTTCATTACATTTGGGTAACTTTCTAAAATCACTAGATTTTGTGTTCTTGATGTTTTTAACTTATATAAGTGTTAATTAGTGTCTATGGCTCAAGTCTAACATGAATATGTGATTTATATGTTCGATCTCGTTATTTTAAGCAACTAGCATGAACTTGAACTTTGGTGTGTTTGATTTGGTGATTTGGTTGCTTGAATGTTGTTAAATGTTATAAGTGCATGTTTTAATTGTGTTAATAGCATCACTAGCTTCAATTTGATGTGTATGTTGTTTTAGAAAACCTCATAAACTTGATTATTGATTTTGGTGATGTTGGTTAGGGTTTGATAGAACTAAATGTGAACATTTGATGCATTGAATGCCATGAATTGTTGTTGGTAAGTGTTTAGTTGCATTGTATGCGTAATTATCTACGAAACGGCGTATCACATGTGTGCATTTAATTCCCGAATCATGATTGTGCATTTATGAAATTGAAGCATTAATGATGAGCATTAATTGATCATTTAATTTGGAAACTCGATATTTGCAAATGATGTTTTTGATTGATGAAACGTCTTTAGTTGTGTTCCTTGTCAAATTACCTTTCCAACGATATAAGATACATGTCGTAAGAGTTTACGTATTGTGTTTTATGTTTAAATGAAAATTGGTTTGGGACTTGGAAAATTGAAACAGACCAGGCATCAGATCACGTTGATTGCCGCGGCGCGGCACTCTTTGGTCGCGGCGCGGCATTTGCCATGTTTGGCTTCTGACCTACTTTGTCAAAATTCGAAAAATGTTTGCTATGCTACGCACCTCCGATTCACATGTAACTTGTTCTAACATGCTTATATATGATTAAAAACCTCAGAAAAATAGTTCGGGACCCGACCCGAACGTGTTGACTTTTCGTTGACTTTGACCCGACCAAAGTTGACTTTTAATCAAACTTAACCAAATGTTTGTGCAATCGTTCTAACATGCTTTTATACTTGTATCTTGCATGAAATGTGACAATTTGACTCACATGCTATAGTAATCGAGTCGTAACGAGCCATAGGACTAATTGAACACTTTGACCGACCGTGTTTACCGATATTGATACAAACTTATTTGTTTAGGTCAAGACTAGCATTCGTTCTTGCACACGTTTACTTGTTGAAGTACTTTTACATGCGTGCACTCAAGGTGAGATCATAGTCCCACTTTTACTCTTTTGAACTTACATTTGGGATGAGAAAACATAAACGTTTCTTTTTACTAAGTGAACACAAGTACAGGAAAACAAACATTCTACATACGAGTTTAGAACAAAATCCTCAATTCGATTATCATTAGTTACACTTGTCGGGTGTAAGCGAGAACTTATGTTGTATGGATCCATATGGGTTTGACAAACCCTCATTCAGACGGTTCGCTACCGTCTACGAATGAAATATATTTTCGAGAAACAGTGTATGTTCTAACACTATTGTGATGGGGTTCTATGGAAGGAATGTTAAGCCTTGATAATTGGGTGCTCGTGATAACAATTTTTGGAATGGTTAACTATTATTTCGATGTTGCAAATCTTGTGGTTCACTTTACTTATTTACTCACTTACTTACTTAAACCTATGATTTTACCAACGTTTTCGTTGACAGATTTCTATGTTTTTCTCAGGTCTTTGAACGATATGTGATACATGCTTCCGCTCATTATTTTGATACTTGCATTGGATGTCGAGTATATATGCATGCTTGGAGCGTCTTTTGACTTTATTTAAAACTGTGTCGCATAGGTTTCATTCGTACTTATAACTTTGTAACGTAACTTTGGTTGAACAATTCTTGTAAACTTTGAAACAATCTTTACTTTTGAAATGAATGCGACATATCTTTGGTCAAACGTTATTTTAAAGACTTATGACCACGTAACGGGACCTAAGTAGACGGCGCCGTCAATGACGATTTTGTCGGGTCGCTACACGAGCAACAAATACATTCTGCTCGGAAGGATCATAGAAATAATATCCCATATCATCCTTGGGATATCCTATGAAGATACACTTCGTGGATCGAGCATTCAACTTATTAGGGACGTAATGCTTAGGATAAGCTTCACATCCCCATACCTTTAAGTATGATAGAGATGGAGGTTTTCCAAACCACATCTCATGAGGAGTTCGTTCCACTTTCTTGGTTGGGGCCATATT
Source organism: Rutidosis leptorrhynchoides (assembly GCF_046630445.1). Classification (NCBI taxonomy): domain Eukaryota; kingdom Viridiplantae; phylum Streptophyta; class Magnoliopsida; order Asterales; family Asteraceae; genus Rutidosis; species Rutidosis leptorrhynchoides. Next base: position 389,916,442 of record NC_092334.1, read on the forward strand.
TAGAATACGAGCTGCGGAGCATAGACAATAACCCCAAAATGATAGAGGTAGCGAGCTTCTAGCCATCATAGATCGAACCATATCCATTAGGGTTCGGTTCCTCCTTTCGGAAACTCCATTAAGTTGGGGTGTTCCAGGAGGAGTGAGTTGCGAGATAATCCCACAACCTTTAAGATGATCTTGGAAAGCATCGTTTAGGTATTCACCTCCTCTATCGGTACGAAGTACCTTGATTGTTTTGTTGAGTTGATTTTGTACTTCGTTTTGATATTCTTTGAATGCTTCAAAAGTTTCATCCTTGTGCCTTTATAAATAGACATATCCGAAACGACTGAAGTCATCAATGAAAGTGACGAAGTATCTTTCACCTTTCCTAGTCATGGGCTTAAAAGGTCCACATACATCCGAATGTATTAATCCTAATAAGTCTTTAGCCCTTTCATAGGTCCCTTTGAAAGGTGATTTAGTCATTTTGCCTTGTAAATAAGATTCACATACATCAAACGAGTCTAGTTCATTTGATTTCAAAAGTCTATTCTTTTGAAGTGTATGCATTCGATTCTTGTTTATGTGACCAAGGCGACAATGCCATAAGTAGGAATCACTCAAATCCCTTTTGAGTTTCTTGGTGTTTGCATGGAACATTGAGCTATTCTATGATGTGTCATCATGAACCAATTCATAAATACCATTCAAAGGCGAAACCTTAAAATAGAATACATTATCTAAAGAAACATGGATATCATCATCAATAAAATTGAAATCAAAACCACATTGTCTTAAACGGGAAATAGAAATAATGTTTCGAGATAAATCAGGTGCATACAAAACATTTTTCAAAATAAGCTTCAAACCACTTGGAAGCTTCAAAACAAAGTCTCCTTGAGCTTTCACTTGCACCCTTGCTCCATTACCCATGAAGAGACTTGTTGTTCCCGTATCTTGATTACTTCTTTTGAACCCCTGTAAAGAATTGCAAATATGAGTTCCACATTCTGTGTCTAATACCCATGTATTATAAGAAGTAATACTAAGCTCAATGTATACCATATATACATTACCTGAGGTTTGCCCTGCATCCCTCTTTTCTTTCAACTCCTTGAGGTAGATCGGGCAGTTGCGTTTCCAGTGACCCATTTCACCGCAACCAAAGCACGGATCTTCCTTGGGATTTGCTTTACCAGCAACCTTTTGCTTCTTGTTATTGTTGGTTGGGGTAACCATCTTCCCCTTTCCCTTGCCCTTGCCTTGGTAGGCGGGTCCTTTCCTCTTAGCCACCTTTGGCTTAGAAGTGTTATTGGTTTTGGACCCGCCTTCATTGATCATAAACACGGGTGAAGCCCTTTTACCCATGCTTGCTTCGGTCGTCTTAAGCATGGCATGTAATTCGCTAATGCTCTTATCCCAACCATTCATATTGTAATTCAATACGAATGTGTCAAACCTTTTTGACAAAGAATTAAGGATAAGGTCCGTGGCTAATTCATTAGACACGTTGCAATTTAGACGGTTCGCTCGATCAATTAGGCTTTTCATCTTAAGGACATAAGATGAAACAGATTGGGAGTCGTCCATCCGACATGCATGAAGCGCTCGAACCGTTTCGAAGCGCTCGAACCGTTTCGAAGCGCTCGACACGAGCTTGTTGAAGGAACATCTCCTTCAATTGTGTGATCATGTCATATGCACTATGATGCTCGAAGTCCTTTTGGAGTTCGGGTATCATAGTCACAAGAATAAGGCAAGTGACTTGCACCGAATCGGTGCAATACTTATCCCAATAAGCCATGCCTTCCGTATCATCCTCGTCCGGTTGATCGGGAATGGAGTCTTCCAACACATACGCCCTATCCTCTAGTTTGAGGACAATTCTTAGATTGTGAAACCAATCCATAAAGTTCGTATGGTTGAGTTTTTCTTTTTCGAGGATTGACCTCAACGATAGGTTGTTAAAGTTGATTGGTGCGTTTGGAATGTTGTTGTTATTGGCGGCCATCTACAAAATTTAACAAAGTTGTTTAAGTATCAATTTTAATTTAACAATCAATACCCTTTAAATCCAATTGATATTTATTAAATTTTAGAATCCAACGGTAAACCAAATTTCGGTTAGATGACCTTTATCCCGTCATTTGATTTAGCTAGGTAGTCATTTTATGACAATTGCAATCCTTTTGCAACTTCTAAGTTATTGGATCATGCAATCCTTTTGCATGGAATATTTATCCCATCAACGCCTATTTGTTCCTCATGCTTTGGTGACCCTAAGTTCATGATTCCCAAATCAAGTCGTTCTACTTGTGTAAACGTGTAAATTTAACATACAAGTGGTTATGTGACCTTTATCCCACAAGCATGCGAAATTCACCTTAATCATATTAGTTTGCTCATAACGGTTAGGTGACCTTTATCCCATTACGAGTTCCCTAATATGCCTAAGTGTCACACAAAAGGATGGCGTTTAACTTGTTTGCCTTGTAAATAAGGGATTTTAAGTTTTCATTATTTCTAGTTTAAGAAAACTTTTATGCCATACACCAACATGCATTTAGTGTATGGTACTTATGAAAAACTATTTTCATGTCTTGTAATTAAGCCAATTACTTGATATAAACCATTTTATATATGTGATCCTTTTCATGATTTTAATAACCGTTTATCAATGTCCTTTTGCCACTTTTAATTTAACCAATTAAATTGTCGTTTTGCATGTCGTTAATAATGTCTAATTTAACCAATTAAATTGTCATTTTGCTTGTTGTTAACTTGTGATTTACTTGTAGCAACCAAACATACAAACACAATAAACAACCATGCATGCAAAACAAATATGTTCACAATCAAGCCAATTTGGTAGACATTTGTTTAGCCAAAAACAAATGCCACCGGTTAAGGGGTTATAACACAAAGTAGGAGATTTCAAAATCTCCCACTTAATCTTGTATCTTCCTTGTCTTCATCTTGCATCTTCATCTTTTACAAAAAATATATCCTAATACATTTTTTTCTAAAAAAAATGAAAATGCAACCTAATCTATTTTACATACCAAATATAAAATAAATTACATGACCAAAATTAATATTACATACCAAATGAATAATTAATATTACAAACCAAATTGAATGAATATTACAACCATATTGAAAGATTAACAAACCAACCAAACATACATTCATTCAAACATAAGGTCATGGCTATGATTGTGAACATCAATATATCAACAAATATGAACCAAATGGCAAGTCCAAAACCACTTTTGGAACCCCCTACAAATTCGGCCAAAACCATAACCCACTCAAACCCGAACATTTTTACATTCTACTTTCATGCATGTTAATAGAATGCAAAGTTGGTGGGTTTTAAAGACCATATATAAGAAGCATATTTCATAGACTTCGGCTCTAGATACCATTGATGGAATTCAACATAACAACAAGTTCTTAATGTCAACATTATCACAAAACCATTTTAAGATAGTTAAAGAAAGTGGAAGCATGATTGTTTATAAAACCAAGTTTATATGTTAAACCATTTTAAATGAATTCCATATTGTTATCAAGTCTTGAAACATATGCTTACATATAAGAACAAGGAAGTAAGATATATACCTCCTCAAGTGTGTTTGAGGGCTGTTTTCAAAAGAGCAAGATGATGATGAAGATGATGAATGAAAGCCTCTAACTTGAAGCCTCAAGTGTGAAAATACCCCAATCTTTTGATGCACCAACACCACCTTTGATAAGTTAGGATTTTAGACACTTGAATGACCAAAATTACCAAGCTAAAACCTCTCCTTTTTACTCAAAAATTTTGGCCAGCAAGCTGTTAGGAGAACAAGAGAGAGTTTTTGAAAAGCTAAGTAAGTTTTTGAGTCAAAATCTTTGGTTAAAGAGAGCTAGCATGCACTTGAAAGATGTGTCTTTAAAAGTAACAAAACAAGCATGGGTTGGACCTCCTTGGAGTCCCCAAAACCGTCCACCACCATGGGTGGGGGGGGGGGGGGGTTAAAAATTAATTATTTTATAAAACTTGATATAAAACCATGCATTTTATTAAGTTACTTGCATATTTTATAAACCTTTTATAAAATATAACACAATATAATTATTTAAACCTATAAATAATTAAATATAAATTATCCAAATAATTTATCTCAAGTGATAATAGTTTAGAAAACCGATTTTCTAAAGTTCAAGTGTCGCGTATTTATTTAACGATCCAATCGTTAAAATTAAATACATATAAAGTGTCGGTAAGCTTGTTATTGGGTATGACCCGACTTGGATCATAACACATTAGCCACATTAATTTAATATGTGTCTCGGGCATACGAAATACCTTCAAGTAAGTAGACTATTTCTGGTAAGATCTCCAAAAAGTATAAATGGAAAAATAGCACAAATATGTATAAAGTTGAGAACGTTAATCTAATTGGATGTTACTTACTCATATCTCGTCCGAATTACTTTTTCTTTTCTTTTTTTTTATAAAAAAAAAAAAAAAAAACAAGGTAAAATTTTCTATTAACATATACAGGATGTTAATTACATTATTGTTTATGCGCTTACACCGAATATGAGCAGTGTGCACCCCAAAAACGACTATTTACAGGTGAGGAGCTGTGTCATGTGAGAATGTAATGTTAACCGATACGACTCTATGATTTGAAGAGAGCACATTATTATTAAGCCATTGGTGCCGTTCTAACGATGCCTTCTTGAACCGTCCTTCATTCGAAACTTTTAGTTTGAATATCGTTGAGAATCACGGAAGGAAATAGCTGTCCAAAAAAAAAAACTAATCTTTTTTTGCGAAAAACTTTATTATTTAGGTGTTTTTGTAATGTGTATCCACAAACCCACTTGGTCGCATGCCATATCATCTTCCTCAAATCTGATTTGATGATATCCGTATTATCTGTGAAAGTTTCCTCAATGAATCTAATGTTGAAATTATTAAGGTTATTAAAGCCCTACTACTTTAGCATTTGATCCCACGTGTTAGCAGCTAGCTTGGATTCGACTAGACAATGATCAATGGTTTCAACATTTCATTACGTATTACCGAGTCTAAGTCAATATTGCGTTTGTCTAATTCAATACGAACCAGGAGCCTACAAAGCGAAGCTTTCCAAATGAATAATTCAATCTTCTGTGGAAGATACCGACTGTGTGGTGCGCTTCGATAACCGGTAAACGTGCAGCAAGTGTTAGGAGATAACCTGCGAAAATAATCACACACACAATAGCCGAAAAAGAATAAAACACAGAAAAATAATAAAGACACGAGAATTATAGTGGTTCAGTTTCGATGTGAAACCTACATCCACTTTGGAACTAGAGAGTATTTTATTAATTTTGGAGGTGATAATTTACAAGTACAATGAGAGAGTATTTATAGAAGAAAAGGATTAAGCAAAACCCTAATCTAAGTAACCCTAAAATCGGCCCAAACAAATTAGGGCTGGCCAAACCCTAACTTGGTCATCAAGTAATCTGCCGATTAAAGAAGCCTACACCTCAACAATCTCCCACTTGGAGGCTTCGAATATCATCGATCTGCACTCTTGTAATGTAAGACTCAACTCATCTCTTCTCTTTCTAGTTCCTGCCTTCTCTTCAATGTTCCTGAAGGCCAGTTGAAGCTATGCACAGCTTCAACTTATCTAGCGTTACTGGTTTGGTGAACATATCTGCTGGATTCTTTGAACCTGGAATGCTCTCCAGATTAAATGTTCCCTTGCTTATCCGTTCTCTGATAAAGTGATACTTCATGCCAATGTGCTTCGTCTTAGCATGATAGACTGGATTTTTTGCTAACTTGATTGCGCTCTCATTATCACAATATAAGACAAATTCTGTCTGTTTGCTGCCCAGTTCTTTCATGAATGTCTTCAACCACACTAGTTCTTTACTGGCTTCAGTCAAGGCCATGTATTCTGCTTCAGTAGTAGATAGAGCCACGCTCTTTTGAAGCCTAGACATCCAACTCACTGCTGTTCCTCCTATAGTGAATACATACCCGGTGGTGCTCTTGAAGGTATTATTGCATCTACCCAGATCTGCATCAGAATAACCCCTGAGAGTAGTATCCCTGCCCTTGAAACATAACCCAACTTTGGGAGTACCTTTTAAATACCGCAGTATCCACTTCACTGCTTTCCAATGTTCTTTCCCTGGAGCTGACATAAAGCGACTAACCATCCCAACTGCATGTGCTATATCAGGTCTTGTACACACCATAGCGTACATTAAACTACCTACTGCGGATGCATAAGGAACCTTAGCCATTTCTGCTTTTTCTACTTCAGTTTTAGAAGACTGATATTTAGAAAGCTTTAGATGACTTCCCAACGGTGTATTTCTTGGCTTTGTAGACTCACCATTCATTCTGAACTTTTCAAGAACCTTCCGAATATACTTTTCTTGAGATAAAGAAACTGACCCATCTTTATTCCTGCATATACTCATACCGAGAATCTGCTTAGCTGGCCCGATGTAACATCCCAAACCATACCGCGTATAAAACCCCGTTAAATTTCATGACAAAAAAAAAAATTTTCCTGAACCTGGCTGTTGCGCGGCGCGCCCAGCATTTGCGCGGCGCGCAAAATGCTGCTGGGCAGCCCGCTGTCCCGAAACACTTTAAATACAAAAATGTTTGACCCGTTCCCGATGTTTTTAGCCCAAACGCTTTCAACCATGGTTTTATATATATAAAATTAGCACGTTTAATTAATAAAATCAAGTTTACGAAGCGGGTCCCACATCGACCCATTTTACCACCTTAAGTACCAAAATACAAATTTTCGACTTTAAGACTTTAATACAATACACAGCCGAGCATGGCGATCGGGGATACGCTACCCAATCCTAAATGATCCAAAAGCAAGTCACTAAAGCAACTATGCACGTCTTCTAGTCCTCGCGCTTACCCGAGCCACCAATCCGCATGAAATCTATAAAAATAGTCAACAACGAGAGGGTAAGCTAATGCTTAGTGAATGATAATATACTACATACATATATATGTATAAAATGAATACGCCACACAAAACAAATACCGCATACCGAAGCATCCAAGTATAAAGCGTCTACACTAAGCATACCGTACGATCTAAGCAACGAGCTAAAGATACAACACAAAAGATAGTCCACCAACGACAAAGTAAACATCGCCAAATAGCTACACCCGGAGGGTTAGCTACAACACAACAACACATTAATATATATATAACAATATAAACGAACAAGGTTAACCCCTTAACCTCAAACACACGAACATTGGCCGAACAACCCGAGCCTTGTGAATTCGCACAACCCGAAATTCACTTCTCAACCATAAGATGACCGAACAACCCGAGTCATCATGAATCCGCACTACCCGAGATTCATTACCTCCAATAAGGTGACCGAACAACCCGAGTCACCATGAATCCGCACTACCCGAGATTCATTTCACAATACTAAAACCCACGGTCACGGGATTATAAAATCCACCACACAACCATATCAACCCTTCGCCATTAGGGTTATAACAACCAAATCACAACCAAGTGTGATAACGTGCACACAAACGTGTACTTCGCCAAAGATGGTCAACCAAGACGCACAAATGTGCCAATTGGACTCATACACAAGTCCTTCAAATCCACCTATATGTGAAGTGAGCTCTATAACCGAGAATCACTTCACCCGACCCACACCCATCCTACACATACATATGCATATAGGATATTATCACTCACCTTGAAGTCTTGAAGAAAGCTTCCAAGTAAACCGCAACTCGCCAATGGAAAATACCTATTCCATTATCACAAATACCACAACACAATTAGATTGGATTCACAAATTAACCCAATTCGTCACTTAGTGCCATTTCGACCCAAATGCACTTCCAAGCACAAACCGTACCCAAACCAACCAATAATCACTAACACAAGTGAGAATGGTCATAATATGCCAATTAAACCCGAACTCAAGTGTTAAACACGTGTCATACCCATTTTGACACTTAAACCCTAATTTTGACCCATAAAGGCCAAAATCTCATCCTTTACAAGTTTTGACACCAAAACACATTTAACTCGGTTCTATACTTCAACTTAATCCATTTTAAGTTTATAAACCTCATTAAATCGCCAATCGGGTCATAGTCACCACCAAACCCTAATTTGACCCAAAGTCAAAGTTAGTCAACCAAACAACCTCCAATGGGTTCCAATACTTCCATAATCGCTAACTAAAGTGATTAAACTAAATTTCAAGTTCTAAACATGGCCAATTTGTTCACCAACCCAAAATCCACCTACAATTAACAATAAACCCGATTACTAGTATCACTAAACCTATTTCATCACCTAAAAGGGTATTACAACAAATTAACTCAAAACCCTAACTTGAATATCAAATTAAATAGATGAAATTCGGAGTTTGAGCTTACCAATACTATCACCGCGTAGCCGAGAACGAAAGGAACAACTTTAAAACCCGAGACTTTGAACGATTCGAGCTTCTTCTTCACCAAAACCTCTAATCTCTCTCTAGATATTTGGAAGGGATGAATGGACATGAAAATGATCCAAAACTGATCCAAAGTAGCTAATATGGCACACAAATCCGGCCTCCAAGTGAATTTACCCTTATACCCTTCATTTAAATAAATAAAAACAAAGGGAGTTCTGTCAGCGCGATTGCGCGGCGCGCGGCCGCCTTGCGCGGCGCGCAGAATGCCAGCAACAGCTTCTTCGCCTTTATTTATGTGTATACATGTTTTAACCAACCCATTCTCGAATATCTTTAATAACAAGTATACAAATTAAATATTCGGGTCTTACAACTCTTCCCCACTTAGACTCGATCACGTCCTCGTGATCCTCATCACTTAACCAAAAGGACCTCACTCAACGGTACTCATCATAAGTCCCAATCCGACTTTCCTAGGAAATTCTTTCCAACGAATCGCCTTCCACAACTAAATCGTCACTCGCGATTTATCAAAACCACAATCTGAGCACTACAACCATGCTCCTTCCCTAACATCGGGAAAACTCAACCAATCTCGTACCGAGATATAACTCCCTTAGCGTACTAATACCGAGTACAACTCTAAAAGCAACCAAGTCTCAACCTAAGGTCAACGACCCGAAACGAAGAAACCGAACCAAAAGAATCCTTACGGATACCACCAATCACGAATCATCCATTGTAGTGCGCAATACGACCCATACGCAACTACCGTAACAACACAATCCACGGTTAGAAACCGATAGCGCCCAAAGCGGCTATGGGAACACAAATCCCAAGGGGTACGAAATCATCTATCGTCACACCCGTAACAAACATGTGAGCGAAATACGGCTATCGCACCACTAATCATACCACATGGTCCTCACGACCCCACCATCGACGCATAAAACGACCGATAGTTCCCACAACATGGTCCTCACGACCCCACCATTGGTGTATCAAACAACCAATAGATTACAACTCAACATGGCCGAAACAACCCGAGCCAAAACACATATGGAGGATGGTCGAAACAACCCGAACCTTAGTGAATTCGCACAACCCGAAATCCACCAACCCAATCCATATATCTCACAACGAAATGACCGCACAACCCGAGTCATCGTGAATACGCGCAAACCGATATTCACTACCACCGCCACATAGTATAACCGAGGATGGCCGTACAACCCGAGCCTTAGTGAATCCGAACCACCCGACATTCACTACCTCAAACTATGAGCCCAACCAACAGGGACAATCGTACTACCCGAAATATTGTGAATACGAACAACCCGATATTCACGTCCCATAACACAACCCTCTTGATGAAGTCAGCGGACCCCGAAGGTCATGCTCCACCAATCTCAATATCGGATGAAGTCAGCGGACCCGAAGATCATGCTTCACCGATCTCAATACCGGATGAAGTCAGCGGACCCGAAGATCATGCTTCACCGATCTCAACACCACGCTCATGACGAAGTCAGCGGACCCTAAAGATCATGCTCCATCAATCACGTACTCCCATGATGAAGTCAGCGGACCCTAAAGATCATGCTCCATCACGCAACCATACTATAATGAAGTCAGCGGACCCCGAAAGTCATGCTTCATTAATCATCAATACCACGATGAAGTCAGCGGACCCCGAAGGTCATGCTTCATCAACTACATACCATAATCGAGCAAGAAACACCTATATCAAACATAGGTACCGAACAGGAATTCTCCAAAAGAGAACCCGACACACACCTTCCTTAACCGAAGGATTTCACCTTGCTCACCAAACACGTCCATTATCTCTCAACGAGATTTACCACATTACCGCCTCGGTGGGATTCCAATCCAAACCATAAGTACAATTTATCCGAAATCGCACTCTACCACGAATCGACCCAAAACTAGGTCTCGGTAAAAATTCCAGATCTACCAAAATCATCATCCGAAATATCACACTAACACTTTCCTCGCGCAGGAGTGCGACTCCCCCACTTGGAAACACGTTCCTATATCACAACTCGTACACCCGTACGATGCTACCAAAGGTAGACTTTACCAACAATTGGGTACACACGACCCATCACCACACCTTGCTCTAACCTTGAGCATACGAAGGATTTCAATCAATCCTTAAACACTTCGAACGAAAAGTGTACCACGATTACACAAACCATACCCTCGCAATTATCCAATTGCTTTAGTTTGTCAAGTTTCACCTAGTCACTCATGTACCTACGGGTTTCTCCCGGTACCCTAAGTACAATGTAACCACAACACAATCGGAGTCGACACCACGCTAGTAGGTATAAAAGAGGCACCTAATGTTGCGTCATAAAGACTCCATTACCAACACACATCGAGATTTTAAACACTCGGCCTCAAAGGTTCCAATCACCCGACGAACCTCATGGTTCATCACTTCAACACCAAAAGCGAACACGCACTAAACAATCGAACACCAAAACCATTTCCGTGGCTTGGTAGTAACATTCCCCAAATACTAAGGAATGCTTGGTTACACCAAGTCTTACGCCCTTCGTCCAACAACCAAACATCACCATAGGGTACTTCCGTTAGGAACGTCACCCTTAATCATAACATGCAAATCACTATGCAATTAACAAGTCCGAACATAAACGCCACATAAATAAATATTCAAAGACATATTTATCAAAACGAAACGTACCTCAACGTCTCCTTGCGGCATTCGCCGCCGCCAACTCGGGACAATCCGGCTTGCGATGTCCCTCTTTATGACAATAGTAGCACATTCCGTCATCACTTCTCGGCATTGTGCATTCCCACAACTTGTGACCCCTAACGCCACAATTAAAACATCTAGGCGCACGAGATTCCACCGCGCCCTTTACCACATTACTCGTGCTCGCACTCGGACCCTTAGTCCTCTTACTCGGAGCACCATAAGAAATAACCCTTCTCTCACTTGAAGGTTCGGCCTTTTTCGATCGCGTATAAGACTCGAAACCTCTAGCCACCGCAAATAACTCCGCAAACGACTTCGCGTAACCCCGGCTAATTTTGCTTTTCAAGTCATCGCTCAAAGTTCGATAGAAATCCTCCATCAACAAACGATCGTTCCCCAAATATTCCGGGCAAAAACGAGCCTTCGACATAAAAGTCGTCTTTAAAGTATTCAAGTCCATAGAACCCTGTTGCAAATTTCGCAACTCACAACGCAATTCCGATAAATTGGCTGAAGTTCAGAACTCCTCGAAGAATTCCTCCTTAAATTCGTCCCACGATAACGTCATAAACGTTTCACCACCGACAAGATCAATCTTGCCATCCAACCAATCCTTCGCCCTACCCCGCAACAAACTAGTAGCGAGTCTCGTCTTTTTCTCGGGAGGGCATTCCATAGTACGAAAACACCCTTCGACATCCGAAACCCAAGTCGTACTCACCAAAGGATCCGGTTTCCCATCATACATCGGGGGTCTAGTCCTCATGAAGCTCTTAAGACAACGCTCCATTTCACCCCTATTTTGGAATTCGGAATACTTCCCATCCATTTCTTCTCGAAACGCTCTCATTTGCTCCGCAACGGCGGCCGTAACTCTAGCGTTAAATTCCGTGTCATTCGTCTCGGTCTCGTTTCGCGTCGTCATTCTAAAGAATGCAAAACGATTAGTCCACGCACGTATAAAACGACACGCACAACACCACCCCATCTTGCTAAACACTCGTCGTACATCACTTGTTAGACACGATTTGCACCCGTAATAAGGTCTGCAAGTTCTTATTACGCACGCACGCCGCATCGACTCGTTAGTACAACGACCGCCTCGCTCGATGCTATAAACAAACACAAACAAAATTCTACGCGATAGAAGCACACACGAGAATTACACCACAACACAAATAATATATTAATAATATCCGCATTACTAATATAAACGTTAGTCGACCTATAAACAAGGCACTAACTAAACCCGTTCCTGACCCGTAATCCTACAAGTCCCGTAACAAATTACGCGCACACAAAAGTCTAAGTCTAGGCACCTATCTCAAGTCACCTAAATCCCTTAGACCATGCTCTGATACCACTTGTAACATCCCAAACCATACCGCGTATAAAACCCCGTTAAATTTCATGACAAAAAAAAAAATTTTGCTGAACCTGGCTGTTGCGCGGCGCGCAAAATGCTGCTGGGCAGCCCGCTGTCCCGAAACACTTTAAATACAAAAATGTTTGACCCGTTCCCGATGTTTTTAGCCCAAACGCTTTCAACCATGGTTTTATATATATAAAATTAGCACGTTTAATTAATAAAATCAAGTTTACGAAGCGGGTCCCACATCGACCCATTTTACCACCTTAAGTACCAAAATACAAATTTTCGACTTTAAGACTTTAATACAATACACAGCCGAGCATGGCGATCGGGGATACGCTACCCAATCCTAAATGATCCAAAAGCAAGTCACTAAAGCAACTATGCACGTCTTCTAGTCCTCGCGCTTACCCGAGCCACCAATCCGCATGAAATCTATAAAAATAGTCAACAACGAGAGGGTAAGCTAATGCTTAGTGAATGATAATATACTACATACATATATATGTATAAAATGAATACGCCACACAAAACAAATACCGCATACCGAAGCATCCAAGTATAAAGCGTCTACACTAAGCATACCGTACGATCTAAGCAACGAGCTAAAGATACAACACAAAAGATAGTCCACCAACGACAAAGTAAACATCGCCAAATAGCTACACCCGGAGGGTTAGCTACAACACAACAACACATTAATATATATATAACAATATAAACGAACAAGGTTAACCCCTTAACCTCAAACACACGAACATTGGCCGAACAACCCGAGCCTTGTGAATTCGCACAACCCGAAATTCACTTCTCAACCATAAGATGACCGAACAACCCGAGTCATCATGAATCCGCACTACCCGAGATTCATTACCTCCAATAAGGTGACCGAACAACCCGAGTCACCATGAATCCGCACTACCCGAGATTCATTTCACAATACTAAAACCCACGGTCACGGGATTATAAAATCCACCACACAACCATATCAACCCTTCGCCATTAGGGTTATAACAACCAAATCACAACCAAGTGTGATAACGTGCACACAAACGTGTACTTCGCCAAAGATGGTCAACCAAGACGCACAAATGTGCCAATTGGACTCATACACAAGTCCTTCAAATCCACCTATATGTGAAGTGAGCTCTATAACCGAGAATCACTTCACCCGACCCACACCCATCCTACACATACATATGCATATAGGATATTATCACTCACCTTGAAGTCTTGAAGAAAGCTTCCAAGTAAACCGCAACTCGCCAATGGAAAATACCTATTCCATTATCACAAATACCACAACATAATTAGATTGGATTCACAAATTAACCCAATTCGTCACTTAGTGCCATTTCGACCCAAATGCACTTCCAAGCACAAACCGTACCCAAACCAACCAATAATCACTAACACAAGTGAGAATGGTCATAATATGCCAATTAAACCCGAACTCAAGTGTTAAACACGTGTCATACCCATTTTGACACTTAAACCCTAATTTTGACCCATAAAGGCCAAAATCTCATCCTTTACAAGTTTTGACACCAAAACACATTTAACTCGGTTCTATACTTCAACTTAATCCATTTTAAGTTTATAAACCTCATTAAATCGCCAATCGGGTCATAGTCACCACCAAACCCTAATTTGACCCAAAGTCAAAGTTAGTCAACCAAACAACCTCCAATGGGTTCCAATACTTCCATAATCGCTAACTAAAGTGATTAAACTAAATTTCAAGTTCTAAACATGGCCAATTTGTTCACCAACCCAAAATCCACCTACAATTAACAATAAACCCGATTACTAGTATCACTAAACCTATTTCATCACCTAAAAGGGTATTACAACAAATTAACTCAAAACCCTAACTTGAATATCAAATTAAATAGATGAAATTCGGAGTTTGAGCTTACCAATACTATCACCGCGTAGCCGAGAACGAAAGGAACAACTTTAAAACCCGAGACTTTGAACGATTCGAGCTTCTTCTTCACCAAAACCTCTCATCTCTCTCTAGATATTTGGAAGGGATGAATGGACATGAAAATGATCCAAAACTGATCCAAAGTAGCTAATATGGCACACAAATCCGGCCTCCAAGTGAATTTACCCTTATACCCTTCATTTAAATAAATAAAAACAAAGGGAGTTCTGTCAGCGCGATTGCGCGGCGCGCGGCCGCCTTGCGCGGCGCGCAGAATGCCAGCAACAGCTTCTTCGCCTTTATTTATGTGTATACATGTTTTAACCAACCCATTCTCGAATATCTTTAATAACAAGTATACAAATTAAATATTCGGGTCTTACACCCGAGATCCTTCATTTCAAATTCTCTAGATAATTGCTTCTTCAAATTGCGTATTTCAACCATATCAGAACCTGCAATTAACATATCATCGACATAAAGAAGCAATATAATATAGGAGCTCTTGAACTTCTTCAAATAACAGCAATGATCTGTAGAACTTCTCACAAATCCTGTCTTCTCCATGAAATTATCAAATTTCAAGTACCACTGTCTGGGAGCTTGTTTCAAACCATACAAGCTTCTCTTTAGATTACACACAAGACTCTCCTTTCCTTTGACACGAAACCCCTCTGGTTGAGACATGTAAATGTCTTCTTCAATGTCGCCATGCAGGAAGGCTGTTTTAACATCCAACTGTTCTAAGTGTAACTTCTCGGTTGCAACCATACTTAGAACCAATCTGATAGTCGTCATCTTCACTACTGGAGAAAAGATTTCAGCATAATCGACTCCTTTCTTTTGTTGAAATCCTTTGACAACTAATCTTGCTTTGTATCGTTTAGAACCATCCCCTTCATCCTTGACTCTGAAAACCCATTTATTCTGTAAGACCCTTTTTCCTGGTGGTAACTTGGTCAACTTCCAAGTTTGATTTTTCAATAAAGATTCCATCTCGCTTTTCATAGCCTGCTCCCACTGGAACGAATCTTTCACCTTCATTGCCTCAGAATAACTTTCTGGTTCCCCATTTTCTGTTAAAAGAAGATAGTTAACTGTTGGACTAAACCTAACTGGCTGTCTTGTGACCCGTGTAGATCTCCTGACCCAATTGGACTGGTCAGATTGTGGCGGGGACTGTGGGGTCTGCTCATCATCAGACTCTGAGCTCCCACTATCTGAAGTCTGCTCGTGATCAGACTCCGGGCTTTCACTGTTAGGAACTCCCACTGGAACTTCAGTTTCATCCTCTGGAGTTTCCCTTTCATCTTCTCTGGTTGTCTCTGTGTCAACCTCAAATTCAACTGATTCTTTTTCTTTTGGTGTTGAGTTGAAATCCTTGTACAATTCTGCTTCATTGAAGGTGGCATGTTTACTTCTAATAACATGTTTTCCCTTGTTATCCCATAACCTGTAACCCATGTCGTCTCCCCCATAACCAATGAACACGTACTTCTTTGCTTTTGCATCAAGTTTGTCACCTTCTTTATTAATATCATATGCACTGCACCCAAAGATTTTTAGATGCTCATAACTGATTGATTTACCTCTCCGTTCTTCTTCGGGTATTTTGAAATCAAGCGGAGTTGATGGAGAACGGTTGATCAAATAAGCGGCAGTGCTTACTGCATCAGCCCATAGAGTCTTTGGTAGCCCACAATTAAGTCTCATGCTACGTGCTCTCTCATTTAAAGTACGATTCATTCTTTCTGCAACTCTGTTTTGTTGTGGAGTACCTGGAACCGTCTTGATCATCCGAATGCCATGATCAGCACAATAGTTAACGAATTCGGTGCTGATGTATTCTCCTCCATTATCCGACTTCAAGCATTTTACCTTCAAATCACAAGATAATTCAACAGCAGATTTCCATTTCTTAAAAGCTTCAAATACATCAGATTTATTTTTAAGAAAGTAAACTCATACCTTGCGTGTTGAATCGTCAATGAAAGTAACATAATAGCGTGCTCCTCCCAATGAAGAAACATGAGTAGGCCCGAACACATCCGTGTGTACTAGCTCCAACTTCTGAGCCTTTAAAGTTCTGCCTGCTTTTGCAAAAGTGACCTTCTTCTTCTTTCCTAGAACACATGACTCGCAAAAGTCCGATTCAACTCTCTTTAGACCAGGAATTTTACCATTAGACACTAGCATTTTTATTCCTTTGTCACTCATGTGACCTAAACGTTGGTGCCACTGACTGGTTAAGCTACAAACATTGGAAACTGCATTTACTTCATTAGCTGAAACTTCTGCCATATAAAGAGTGCCTCTCTTCTTACCCTTGGCTATTACTAAGTTCCCCTTTATTACTTTCCACTGACCTTCATCAAATAGCACACTATATCCTTGATCATCAAGCTGTCCAACAGAGATTAGTTTCTTCTTTAGGCCAGGAATAACTCGGACATTTTCCAAGGTCCAATTAGTGCCCAAAGAGGTCGTTAACTCTAAGTCTCCAATCCCTGTAATGTCAAGACAATGATCATTAGCCAAACGAACTTTACCAAGGTTACCTGTTCGTAGATTCTTCATCAAATGTGGACTTGGGGTAGCATGAAACGATGCTCCTGAATCCATAACCCATGCATCAATTGTATTCTCAATGCAGCAAACAAGGACGTTATCATAATCATCTGTTGCAACTGCAGCATTAACTTCCTTTGGCTTTGATGATGTTACTGGCTTAGTGCACTGGTTTCTGAAGTGTCCAGTCTCCTGACAATTCCAACATTTAATATCATTCCTCGTTCTCGACACACTCCTCCTTCTTGACTTTGACCTGCCTCTGGTAGTGTTACTTCTGCCTTTTCTCCTACCCATCTCTTCTGTGCTCAGCAAGTTTCCTGATGGTTCTCCTGAACTCTTTCTTCTTATATCTTCTCCAAGAATAAAATCACGAATGCTCTCAAACTTGAGCTTTGATGACTCTGTAGATCCACTGATAGCTGTGACTGATCCTGACCAGCTTTCAGGTAACGAAGATAATAATAGAAGAGCTTTGACTTCGTCATCGAACTTGATATCAACTGACAGTAACCGAGAGATAATATTGTTGAAGTTATTAACATGATTTGTTACTGAAGCACCTTCTTTCAACCTGGTGTTTACCAACTGTCTGATCAAAAACACCTTGTTAGAAGCAGACGGCTTCTCATACATATTTGCTAAGGTCTTCATTAAACCATGTGTAGTGGTTTCGTTCACAATGTTAAAGGCAACACTTTTTGTCAGCGTGAGCCTGACAACAGCTAGGGCTTTCCTGTCAAGCGTCTTCCATTCATCGTCTTTCAATTTTTCTGGTTTATTCTCATTCAAAGCATCTATCAGATCCTTCTGACATAACAAGTCTTCAACCTGCATCTTCCACAACCCAAAATCTTGCCCATCAAACTTGTCGATTTTAATCCTTCCTTCTTCTGCCATTGTAAAAGCTTTATTAGATCTAGTGGACAGCAGCAAAGAAAACACTCCTGTGAAATAGTAGCAGCTGTGATGACCAGAAAAAAAAATGGCGGCAGCCGTGATCTGCTGCAGGGGGCTTAATCGTAACAACAACAGCTGTTGGTGACGGCTAGGGTTTGACCTGTAAACGGCTGTAATCAGCTATGGTTCCTGAGCAGCGGCTGTTAGAACCAAAAAAAAAGGAACAGCAGGTCTGGATCAGCTGTTAGGGCTGCTATAATTAACGGCTAGGGCTTAACCTAGATTAAAAAAAAATAGCAGCAGCAGATCGAACTGATCTGTAACAGCAGCAGCAGCAGACTCGGTCTGTAATAGCAGCAACAGACCTGATGCAATCGGCTAGTGTTTAGAACCTGGCTCTAGATACCAGTTGTTAGGAGATAACCTGCGAAAATAATCACACACACACAATAGCCGAAAAAGAATAAAACACAGAAAAATAATAAAGACCCAAGAATTATAGTGGTTCAGTTTCGATGTGAAACTTACATCCACTTTGGAACTAGAGAGTATTTTATTAATTTTGGAGGTGATAATTTACAAGTACAATGAGAGAGTATTTATAGAAGAAAAGGATTAAGCAAAACCCTAATCTAAGTAACCCTAAAATCGGCCCAAACAAATTAGGGCTGGCCAAACCCTAACTTGGTCATCAAGTAATCTGCCGATTAAAGAAGCCTACACCTCAACAGCAAGTTTGTTACTGTCGGATTATCACGCCTTTCCTCTTTGAACATCTAAGGCGCAACCCCTGTATTCGTTTATATATATATATCATTTTGAACAGCCACATTATCACGCCTTTCCTCTTTGAACGTCCATATTCTCGCCAGTCACCCCTATATATCATGTTGAAATGACAAGATATTGTGTGGGATTGTCGGAGTTGGAACATTTCTTTCAATTGAAGATTCGTATTTAGTATGGAATATAATATAATATAATATAATAATTATAATAATTATAATAATTCTAGTATTAAGTAACTAAGACAGACTAATATGGGAAAACGTCCCTAAATTCACGTGTTCAAACCTAATGGAGCGTAATTTGAATAATTATCGTGGCCCTTTTTCAACAGATGAGATTAAGATGTCTAAATAGTTATCAATACAATACAATGTGACCCTTCTTCAGTAGATGAGATTTAGATGAAATGCATTATGTACTATCTCAACGATGTTTTTATCTTGCTAATTCACCTATTTCGTGAATTTATCTAATTGCTCCTGATCATGAGAAATTAAAACACATAGTGTTCTCTATAGAATTGTGTAGCGGACTAGCGGTCAGAGTCTACTCAATATTCAAATTATGATTACGTTCATCAGCTGTATTACTTTGTGTGGCTTCAAATTACGAAACTGATGATTTTTTTCACGATAATATTGTAAATTGAGAGTAAATGTTCTAGATACACTAATGCATCTCATCATCATCTCAAATTCTTGTCCATCATAGATAGTTTAAACACTACTCCGTATTAAGGTAGAACCAATGTTCAGGTGACACCAAAAACATCCAAAAGTTTCGAAAACCTCCTGTTGAAACATGCCCAATACATATTTTTAAGACATTACAAGGTGCTTGGAGTTTAGAAGTGGAAATTCGGATATTAGTAGACTTTTCATCATCATGTTACAAAATATTCTGAAAAATCATTACTTTGTATTACGAGTGCAATACATTTCCCTCTTAAAAAGGATAAACTCATTTCAAAACATGACATAGCTACGACTGCTAGATGCTATAATGACAAATAATGCATATGCAGAGAACAGGGGCATGAAGAGGTTACAAATAAGGGTATGGGGCCAATTGGTTAATTCAGGAAGGATTAGGTAACTAGACCTTGACTATTCATGGTTAAGCAAAAACAAGACCATAAACCTACTAATTTGAATTGATCACAAGTCGACTAGGCACTAACATATGACTCAATCAGTCAAACTACATACGGACTACCTTCACATGCCCTGCGACTCTGCGAGTAACATACTTGAAATCTTGGTTTATTTCTTTAACATTTGCTACTAACTAACTTTCTATCATCTTCCAAATTAACTTAACTTACTGACACTTTTTATAGTTAACCCGCATCACCCAGCAATTAAGCCTACCTTTAGCCTTGGTTAAAAACCGATCATCAGAACCAAAAATAACACCATTCATCTAATGAGATACCATAACTGAAAATGAATTTTAAATACTAAATTTAAAAGTTATTCAGCCACAACTTAAAGAAAAGTAGAAAACAACAAGTTTGCATTACATGTAACTACTACAACAAGAATAAAACAACACTTACCAGACAAGACGTCGTTCATACAGATGACTCAGCTTTCTTTATGCGGACACCTAGCGACAGAACTCCATTGGAGAGCGAGAAGTTAGACGGGACCGTTAAAATATATTTTTTGGGTGTATTGTCAGACCACTTTGTATACATCTCTGGCACACATTGCAACGATAAAATTGCCTCCATTTTTTTAGCAGTCAGATGACACACAAAAGATGTTTTTAACGAACTTGGACCAACACAATCAACACTGAAAGAGCGCCCGTGTTCTTTAACTTCATGATTGAGAATAAAAATAACACTTTCGTTTTGTTCTTGAAGAAACATGTGTTTGCTAGTACGTTGTATAGAAAGAGTGAAGGTTGTGTTGTAGGTGAAACGGGTAATTGAGTCAGCATGTTGTTTGCCGAAGTGAAAATAGAGGTTTTCGGAAGAAGAAGCAAAGGGACAAGATGGGTGAGGACAAAAGCATTTGACGTAGGGACACGTTTGTTCGTGCTCGTCTTTTTTGCTGTAATTCATAGTTTTATAGCAACCATACGGAGCGTTTTTGCATGATATTTTGACTGATTCGATGACCTTTTCGATAGCTCGACATCGGTTATAACCAATTGGCAAGTAGCAAGAAGGACATTTTCTCTTTATCTTTGAGCAGCATGAATTGCAGGCTATATGGCCATTCTCACACTACAATGACATAAAAATAAAAATTAATTGTCATCATGTACATGTAATTAGTGACACGATAAAGGAATTAAATTGCATTGTACTCCGTAATGTTTTACCAATATCATCACTCTTCTGCTTATCTGTTAGACTATTATATGATGTTGCTTCCATTTAAACTAGGATGTTTACCATTCGGGAGAAAACACAAAGATGGATTGTCGTGAATTAGAGAATTTTTTTTTTAAAAATAACACTATATGTTTGTACAAAGATGTTTAAATTAGAGAGAGTTACTCATAACTGCAAACACAACATACCCTTTGATATCATTGTCTAAAGAAAATAAGAAAGTAACCTCAAAATATTAGTAGAAAACAGAGAGTTCCCCACATGGTTTCTATTTGTTGCTTACTAATGCTCCCTAGGGTCCCATGTTGAACTTTCATATCTATAGGAAAAAACAGAGAGAGACAAATATGAACTAAAAACTAAAGATAATCAGTAATGTTATTAGCAGCTTCCTTGAATCGAGATAATCAAAACTATGGACGCTAACTCATTGAATGAGACTCCTGCTGCAGTTTACAATGACGATAATGCTCACATAAAATACCAGAAGGATTCATCGGATCAGAATGACAGAGTGGAATCATGAAGTACATGTTGCAGTGTTCAAAATCATAAGAAAATTAAAGTATCAACAAATCATCCCTCAACAAGAACACGAATTACGATTCGAAGGTAAAATTAAGATTTAATTATAAGAAAAATGACTTATATGTTTTAACTACTGTACTAACTTGATTATTAATCAACTATTTAAGTGTAATTTAAAGAATATTATAAGACCTTTATTTAAAGTGCTTTGTATACATAGGGGATGTTTTGTGAATGATCTTTATGCATCGAGGTCATTATTACAAAAACTTTTAGTTATTTTTTAATTTCAGTTCCTTCTTACTTACTCCGTATATTCTTGGATCCTTCTCATTTCGTATGTTTCCTTCTTTGTTTGTTTCCCTTTGATCACAAAATCTAACTACATAAAATCATTCAATAGACTTCCGTTTAACTCTAGACGAATAGGGATTTCCTTACTCTTCTTTTTCTTTCCCTTCGTGAAATAACTATTTGAAGAATCGTTACTATATTCAACAAGTTTATTTTAATTAATCAAATTCATTTATATTTTTCAAAGATGAGGACAGAGAACTCAAATTAGGAATTTAAGCTTGAATGTTGAAGTCAAGCCGAATGCAGTTTAGGTTGGTTCAGTTCAATCTTGATTCACTTAACTTTTGAGTTACCTACTAAAATAGCTTCAACTAAAAATACTTGAATTGAAGAACCCAAAATCCGACCTGATAAACACCTCGGATTGTTCTCCGCCCATACTCCCTAGTGCATACCCGCTCCCGCATTCTAAGATCCTCACAGAGAATGCATCGGGCAATCAAAGATTCAATATCTTTCAGGTATCCAAATACATTAATTACAAAAAGGTCACAGCACGAAAAAAACAAAAAAATACATCTTCTAATGCAGTAATGTTATAATTTTAATACTTTATATGGCATATATTTTACTAATTATGAAAGAAGATACTAATATGAAGGAAGAAAGAAGAGATTAAATTCTTATTCAAGAATGGTGTATTTATCTTGTACATATTGATGCATATTTATACTACAAATAGTGTTACATATTTGACTTTTGTGAATTATATAAAATTGTTAGCCACCATTTCTTGACTTCTACTTCAATAATTGATGTATTATAACACTCCCCCTTGGATGACAATTTTAGTAGCGAACAACTTGTACTGCCTCATTAAAAACCTTGCTAAAGAAAAACCCAGTGGGATAAAAACTTTAGCTAAGGGAAAAAGAGTGCAGTATAAGGTTGACTCCCCCTCAAGTAGACATCATTGAGTCCTCACATCTTTTGAACTTGACTCATGCCAATATTGTGAACGTGTGTTCTGGAAATAGCAGTTGACAGTGTTTTGGTATAAAGATCAGCAGAGTTGTTGATTGAACGTATCTCATTTCAATCTGGTTGGCCTTAATGAGATTTTGAGTGTATGAGAAGAATCTAGGAGGTATGTGTTTTGTTCGGTCACTTTTGATATACCCTTCTTTCATCTGTGCTATGCAAGCTGCATTATCTTCATAGATAGTTGTTGGACTTTTATTGCGTTCTAGTCCACAAGAATCATTAATGAGTTGTGTCATTGATCTCAACCAAAAAAAAAAAAAAAAACATTCCCGAGTGGCTTCATGTAATGCAATCACTTCGGCATAATTTGATGATGTTGCAACAAGTGTTTGTTTTTGAGAACGCCATGATTTTGTGGTAACTCCATTTAGGAATACATATCGAGTTTGAGATTTATCTTTATGAGGATTTGATGAATGACCTGTATCTGCATAATCAACCAAATCTTGTTTTGATTCGTTAGAATAAAATAATCCTAAATCAGTAGTTCCTCGAAGGTATCGAGATATGTGTTTGATCTCATTCCAGTATCTTTTGGTGGGAACTGAGCTGAACCTTGCCAACAAATTAACTGCAAAAGAAATGTCAGGTCTTGTACAATTTGTAAGATACATAAGAGCCCCAATTTTACTAAAATATGGAACTTCTCAACCAAGAAGATCTTCATGATCTTCTAGAGGATGAAATGGATCAGTATCAATATTGAGATCTAACAACCATAGAAATACTTAATGGTTTTTGTCTTGTCCATATTAAAACGTTTTAAAAACTTTTCGGTGTAAGTTGTTTGATGTACAAGTAAAACATTAGGCATATGCTCAATTTGTAATCCAAGGTAATACTGATCTCTTTATTTGTTTCATAAACAACTTACAATCACATATCCAGACATTGTTTTCTAAGTAAGAACACATGTGCAAATAAGATTATTTGTATACACTTTTCTTATCAAGTAGTCATTTAATCGGTTATACCACATACTTCCCGATTGTATAGACCCATAAAAATCTTTGTAATTTAATAGAATACATTCCCTTGGGTTTTGCATTAGATGCTTATGATACCTTAAACCCTTCAGGTATATTCATGTATATCACTATCAAGTGATCCATACAGATAAGTAGTTACAACATCCATGAGATGCATTTAAGTAACTACCAGGTTGATTAAGTATCTAATAACTAATTGTATCCATAGGAGGATAAGTTTTCCTCATAATTCATTTCCGGTCTTTGTGGGAAATCTTGAGTTACAAGTCTAGTTTTGTCTTGTAACTTCATTTGCACATTTCTTTTTCGGATAAAAATTCATTTGTATCTCATACGTTTCACATCTTTAAAAGTGATAACGATTGATCCGAAAACTTTTCTTTTATCGAGCGATTCTAATTCAGCTCGTATTGCTCCTTTCCATTGAGCTCAGTCATGTCTATTTTGACACTCAATGACAAATTTGGTTCTAGATCATCATCTTTATTCATGATGTCATTATATGAAAAATTCTCATCAATATTCTTTAAAAGTGATAACGATTGATCCGAAAACTTTTCTTTTATCGAGCGATTCTAATTCAGCTCGTATTGCTCCTTTCCATTGAGCTCAGTCATGTCTATTTTGACACTCAATGACAAATTTGGTTCTAGATCATCATCTTTATTCATGATGTCATTATATGAAAAATTATCATCAATATTCTTTAAAAGTGATAACGATTGATCCGAAAACTTTTCTTTTATCGAGCGATTCTAATTCAGCTCGTATTGCTCCTTTCCATTGAGCTCAGTCATGTCTATTTTGACACTCAATGACAAATTTGGTTCTAGATCATCATCTTTAAACATGATGTCATTATATGAAAAATTCTCATCAATATTTTTTTTATTCCGTTTCAGTTCTATAATATTGCATAGTTTATTGCAATTTCTGTATTTATTATCAATATCCTCTGCAGAAGGAGTATTGATATTTGGTTCTTATTGAACACTTTATTTTACCTCATTATCAGCTGATTTTCTTTTAGAGAATTTTTATCTTCGGAACCAATTGATCTTCCACGTTTCATGCGTGGCAAAGACTCAAGAGTGACATTATTGCCAGCTTTTGGAATTTCAATTCGAGCTGGAGCATTTACTGCTATTATATATGATTTAGTCACTCTTTTTGTATCTTTAAATGCATCACGTAATCGATTTGCAAGTTATTGCATATGCATTATTTTTGAACTTTCGTTTCGCATTCTTTTGTGCGAGTATCAAGATACCTTGATTGATGTTCACATCATGAAACATCATTTTATTTATTTTTTTTTTTCATTTCTCCCCCTAATCTAGGGAACAATTTTTCATTAAAATAATAATCAGTAAAACGTGCTGTAAAAACATCACCCGTCATGGGTTCAATATATCTTATGATTGAAGATGTTTCATATCCAACATATATTTCCATCCTTCTTTGAGAAACCATTTGTTGTGGTGGTGTAATTAAAAATACACTGCACAACTAAATGTTCTAAGATGGAAAATATTTGGCTCTTGACCAAAATTAAGTTGGTAATGGAGAATATTTATGACTTGCACTTGGTTTAATGCGAATTAATGTCGCATCATGTAAATTTACATGTCCCCATATAAATATTGAGAGTTTTGTACTCATTTCCAATTGTCTAATTATTAGCTGCAAGCGTTTATCTATTGATTCAGCTAAACCAATTTTGTGTATGCACATGAGCAACTGGATGTTCAACAACAATCCCTGTAGACATATAATAATCATTAAATGCTTGAGATGTTAACTCACCAACATTATCAAGTCTCATCCTTTTTAATGGTGTAATCAGAATAATGTGTTCTCAATTTAATAATTTGTGCAAGAAACTTTGCAAATGCCATATTACGGCTTGATAACACACAAACATGAGACCATCCGCTAGATGCGTCTATTAGAACCATGAAATATCAAAATGGTCCACATGATGGATGAATTGGTCCATATATATAACCTTGAATTCATTCAAGAAACATTGGTGATTCTTTCTCGATATTCTTTTCATTAATCACTATATGTGCTTTTCATTAATCACCATATGTACTTTTCATTAATCACCATATGTACTTTTCATTAATCACCATATATACTTTTCATTAGTCACCATATGTGCTTTTCATCATATGCGTTGCGGTGCTACATAGATATTTCTCATTTCCGACTATCATTGACTGATAATCATATTCATTATAATATATATCAGAGAAACTTAACAAATTTCTCTTTGATTTAGGAGAAAAACAAGACATTGTTTATCAGAAAATTCGTACCATTTGGTAATATGAATTTTTGCTCTTTCCGTTCCTTGTATCAAGTTTGCAAGACCTGATATAGCATTTATAATTCCTTCATTTGATTTAAATCAATGAAATATTTCTTAGATTTGATCATAGTGTGTATGTTACCACTATCCGCAATACATAGATCTCTATCATCTAATTGATATTGTATTTCAGCAAGATTAAAACTTCAAATAAGATAAGTAAATAATGAGTAAATATTTCATCAAGATAATCAAATATTATTAGCTGCAAACAAGTTACAATCCGCACTACATAAATGATAACACCTAATAAACATATATTTGGATGGAGTTTTAGTTGTATTAGTTAACCTCTATTATTTGCATAATTTTTTTTAATAAAGGTTACGGAGTACTATATAAGACTTAATAACATACATGGTCTTTATTTTTCCAACTATATAAACTCCAGTCCTTTGAAGCATATATATAGAGTTAGTTTCTAATCTAGACACCATAGTTAAATGGTTATCTAGGTAATAGCCAATCAAAAACTATAGTTCTTAGACTAGAATACTAGTAATACACATTTTCGGACGAAAACCCGAACCTAATATCTAACAAACAGCAACAACATGCCGTCTAATCTTAACTTTTCTGGCCAATTTATATACTCGTAAATTATTACTCAAGAATAAAGTACCACTCTACCAAGATATTCACGTCAAAACGTCACCTTTTATTAAAAAAAAATTCTAAGACGATATACAGAGTAATTTTTTTCTTTATTAGTGTGTCTTATACTCTTATACCATTACCGAAACCATTCTCTATCAGATTATATGGATATTATAATTGAAATTTATATATAAACTATGTACGTTCTAGCAAAGAGTTTTATTGAAATATATTATATTATATCATATATTATATGTTATAAAATGATTATAAATTATACAGTAACTATTAACATTAACTAATTCCTTATTGTTATTACAGTAATTTTTAAGTTTTTTCAACCAAGATATAAAGTAAATAAGGACTAAAATTAATTAAGTTAAATGTGTTTTGATCGGAATATTAATTTTGAAAAAGTTATCTCCAACCAATAACATTATTGAACACACGTTACAAATTATCTTAAAAGCTAACTAAAGATGATCAAAAGTAAAAGTGATTGATATCTTTAAATAAATCTCTATATATCTTAATCATCTACTACGGAGTATATTAGTTATCAATACCTTATATTTTATAGGGAATTATTAATAATGATAATCATCAATAACAAATGATGCTAGCATATGGTCTTGACCACATGTTGTACGTGGATTTGCACATGCCAACCAATTATTATCACTTTGCAAAGTTGTGGAACCCAACGGTTAACCAAAAATCAACACAATCCCGTAATTTTCGTTACTTTAGTATCATATCATTTTTCAAATTAGTTTCAATAATAATCTACACTAGTATGATGGTGCTAGCAATGGACCCTACCAAGTACTAATCAGAAAAATAAAAATTGCATTATAGAGTGAGAAAAATAATTGAGGCCTACTACAAATATGTATTCATATTATATATATATAGACACACATATGTATGTAAAAGGAGAGGATAGAAGATACTCTCACACACAAAACACTTACGTCCTGTTTCTATTTTTATTTCTTAGTTCATTTAGTAAAATTATATCGTAAACAAGTATTGCACAGGAATTTCTAATTCAAGTTTCAACCATTTGAAGATCATGGAAATGCAAATACAGTCAAATCGCTTAATGTACAAATTATAATGCAAAAAGGTACAAGCCTAACAAAGCACAAGACTGTCGGCAGTAACATGTAAGCGAAAAAGACAAGTTACTGAATATATAATTATTTTGATTTTAAATATATAACAATTATTGTGGATATCTTGTTTTGAAAAAATTTTTATAGTCGAAGGCTTTTTCTTTGACTTCGAAGGTAGTTACAAACTAGTATGGAGTAATAATTTAACAAATCGCAAGAACACTACATACAATTAATATTCCAGGTACGGATTCTTGCTTCAATCTTATATTCTTTTGATTCGTATATAAAATGATTTTCTTATTAATTAATTAAGTCAAATGTAAATTAAATGAAGTCAACAACCTTTTGGAATACCTGATGAGTATAACTCAGTAGTGGAAGAACACAAGCTGATAAATTCTTGATCAGAAGACACATCAGAGTTTTCAAGATCTTCCGGCAGTTTCAATTATGGAGGATGGTGACCGACGAGAGCTCTTCGTGCTGATAACGTGTTATAATTTTAATACTTTATATGGCATATATTTTACTAATTATGAAAGAAGATACTAATATGAAGGAAGAAAGAAGAGATTAAATTCTTATTCAAGAATGGTGTATTTATCTTGTACATATTGATGCATATTTATACTACAAATAGTGTTACATATTTGACTTTTGTGAATTATATAAAATTGTTAGCCACCATTTCTTGACTTCTACTTCAATAATTGATGTATTATAACAAGTAATGCTTAGTAACACCCATTTTCCCCCTATTCCTTCATCACTATGCGCATCTTGTGGTAGCGCAATTACTTGCATAATCTAAACCATTAACCCTTCCCTTTCTTATGAAATAAGTTACAAAGACCACTTAAAACCTAGGCATTCAATACATTAACTTATGACTCAAAATATGTACAGATTACCATCAAATGTATTGTATTAAGTTATGCATAACACATAAATTAGGCCTATACACATCAGTGATTCATAACAAATCAACTAATCTACAATATTATCATTCATCAGTTAACAACAATTCAATCAAAACACATAAATAAACAGAGATATAAATAGTACCTGGAAAACAGGACTGCACAAAGGATCATAACAAATCGGACAATCCAATACATCAGGATCAGTCAACACAACCTGTAACTCTTCTTTTGCATTATTAAACGCATTCGAATCAGTATCCATCCTTCTCGGTATTGGTATCTGTTGATATGGCAGTTTTAAACCCTCGGTAGATGATGTCGCCGTCGTCATCACCACCGGTGGCGTACGATTTTGCACCTCCGGTACCGGTACATTCACCGCCTCCGCTGTTTCACCATCACTGTAATCATCAGCCTCGAATCCGTCATCATCCGCCATTTCATCATCTTCATCACATTCAGAACCTTCTGAATCTGATTCTTCTTCTTCTTCTTCTTCTTCTGTTACAATACGCGATTGAGACGCCGGTTCGCTGAATCGCGGCCTTTTTATAACAATTGGACATGAGTCATCATCGCTACAGTCATCAATCGAGAATCGCGTCATCGGAGTCGCAGCAGTTTCAACTCTTTGTTGGTTGATATTTTGATTATCCATTGATCGGTGGTGTTGGTTCATACTTTATCCATTTTTTCATTCAAACGTATTGTTGTTGTTATTACATTATTTTAATTTTGATTTTAATTTAATTTTAATTTTAATACATAAACAAATAAAAATAAATAAACACTCACTAATTTAACCCTAATTTTTCGATCGAATTTACACATATGTATATGTGTATTTATAAAAAGTTCTAGATTTGGAAATTTAAAATTCATAAATAATACTCTCGCGTCTCAAATTTATTGTCTTATATATTAACTGAAACGACCCGTGAAATCACGGGTTTGTTTTCATGAAACAGTTTAATGATATGTTTTAGATATTAAGTGAATGTAAATGCTAAAGTCATTTAGTTTAATGAGCCGTGGAACCACGAATTCCGACTAAGAAACTTGTCGTTTTTACAAACATATTGATGTACTTAACTTGGTCAAAATAAATGAACTACATACATTCTCCCATTTCTCTCTTCTTATTTACATAACAACTACTATTTTCTTTGTCATAAAAACCTACATTATAACCTTTTATTGAGACATACGATTCGCATACATATATAACGTAATTAACCCTATAAAGAGATATATTATAAAATTAAATGTTAATATTTTCATTAAATACAATTAATTATTTTAATGACATCCTCGAGGGTTAAAATTTCTCTCTTTATTTTTGAATTTTTATAAATTTGAATAATCCTTATTAATAACATCATTAAAATAATTAATAAGATTTTATTTTAATTCAAAATTATTTAGGTTAATGACATCACCCACCATGCTTAGAATTTTTTTTTTCTTTTTTCTTTTTAATTTTTTTTACAATGGAAAAACATTTAATGATGTATCATTTTAGAAATTTAATAGAAAGTATAGATAGAGGTCTTTCTGTCAATTTTAACATTAAATTATTTTTAATATGTTACATAATACATAATACTCGTTAGAAAAAAATGATTAACTAAAGAAGAGAAAAGAATAGATTAACCAAAGAAAAGAAAAAAAAAATATTAGAATAGAATAGATCAAAATGCACAACTCTTTCGTAAGTTGGCTCACTCACTTAACTAATCGAATCCAACGTAACACTTTCTGATTCGCAATGAACTCGATGTGACAACAAGCACATCACCCGATACAACTATAACCTAGGAATCAATAAAAGATTCCTTATTTATCCCGAATCTACCCCAACCATGTCACGTTTCCTCCGTTCGGTACTCGTCATGTCATGCTTGATGTCAAGATACACTTTCGTAATAATGGTGATCGGTCACTATTACAAATGCGTACCTTACCATTTTCACATGGTCACGCAAAGTACTTTACTCAGACTGACGCAACATTCACACCAAATAACATGCGATAACTCCTGGTACCCGAATGACCAAAGTCCATACCGCGAACTTGATCACTCAAAACCGTCAAACATTCGAATCTCTCCAATAGATACATCCCTAGGACACCGCATCACATAGATATCTGTATATATATACACCTATATACAATGTAATAATAAATGTACATAAGTACACCGCACAACGAGTCAACCTACAACCTAGGTGATTATCACCAAAACAATGTCCGGGTTCACCTACTTACATTTGTAGTGACCCGAACTTTTCCATGTTTATATATATATATTAAATGAAATTGTTATTTACATGATTAAGTGTTTCCAACATGTTAAGTAATCAAACTTGTTAAGACTTGATTAATTGAAATAGGTTTCATATAGACAATTGACCACCCAAGTTGACCGGTGATTCACGAACGTTAAAACTTGTAAAAACTATACGATGACATATATATGGTTATATATATAGTTAACATGATTTTATTATAAGTAAGTATCTCATTAGGTATTTTAACAATGAGTTATATACATAAAAATGAGACTATTAATTTAAGAAACTCGAAAACGATATATATAACGATTATCATTATAACAACGTCTTACTAGGTACATATGTGATAATGCTAAAAACGAACATATATTTCATAGCATTATTCCTCAAGAAAGACAAGCTTTTAGTTGCAATTGTTCTATTTACAAGTGATATTCGTTTAAATAATAAAAGGTGAAGACAGAAGACAGATTCGACGATTTGAAGACGCAAACGACCAAAAAGCTCAAAAGAACAAAAGACAATCAAAAAGGTTCCAATTATTGATAAGAAACGTCTCGAAATCACAAGAGTACAAGATTCAAAACGCAAAGTACAAGATATTAAATTGTACGCGAGGACGTTCGAAAATCCGGAACCGGGACCAGAGTCAACTCTTAACGCTCGACGCAACGGACTAAAAATTACAAGTTAACTATGTATATAAATATAATATAATATATAATTAATTATATTAATTATATATATATTATATATATATATATATTAAAAACCGTCGGCAGCAAGAAACTCCAAGGGTGTGAGCTGTAAATACATCTCCGCGACTCGCGGAGTTTTAAGGGCATTTTGCCGCGAGTCGCGGAGCCCCAATTTTCAACTCTGGCTATAAAGCCAACCGAATTCTGATCAAATTTCATCATCTTTTTTCTTCCTCTTCATACGTAAAATTAATATTTATATTTATAATTTATATTTTAATTTTAATTATAATTCTAATAATAAGGGTATGTTAGCGAATGTTGTAAGGGTGTAAGTCGAAATTCTGTCCGTGTAACACTACGCTATTTTTAATCATTGTAAGTTATGTTCAACCTTTTTATATTAATGTCTCGTAGCTAAGTTATTATTATGCTTATTTAAAACGAAGTAATCATGATGTTGGGCTAATTACTAAAATTGGGTAATTGGGCTTTGTACCATAATTGGGGTTTGGACAAAAGAACGACACTTGTGGAAATTAGACTATGGGCTATTAATGGGCTTTATATTTGTTTAACTAAATGAAAGTTTGTTAATGTTAATATAAAGATTTACAATTGGGCGTCCCTATAAACTACCATATACACTCAATCGGACACGATGGGCGGGGTATTTATATGTACGAATAATCGTTCATTTAACCGGACACGG
This sequence comes from Rutidosis leptorrhynchoides, assembly GCF_046630445.1. Classification (NCBI taxonomy): domain Eukaryota; kingdom Viridiplantae; phylum Streptophyta; class Magnoliopsida; order Asterales; family Asteraceae; genus Rutidosis; species Rutidosis leptorrhynchoides. Next base: position 389,949,143 of record NC_092334.1, read on the forward strand.
GAATGGATTAATAGCCACTAGAATAATTAAAACAGGGGTGAAATTACATTCAAGGGTAATTGGTGTAATTGTTAACAAAGTGGTAAAACCTTGGTTTACACGCAGTCGATAACCTGGTGTATTCATTAAACAAAGTATTAAAACCTTGTTACAATTCGAATCCCCATTTAGTTGGAATATTTAACTTCGGGTATAATAATAATTTGACAAGGACACTTGCAATTTATATTTATGACTGATGGACTGTTATGGACAAAAACCAGACGGACATATTAAATAATCCAGGACAAAGGACAATTAACCCATGGGCATAAAACTAAAATCAACACGTCAAACATCATGATTACGGAAGTTTAAATAAGCATAATTCTTTTATTTCATATTTAATTTCCTTTATTTTATATTTAATTGCACTTCTAATTATCGCACTTTTATTTATTGTTATTTAATCGCACTTTTAATTATCGTACTTTTTAATTATCGCAATTTTATTATTCGCAATTTCATTATCGTTATTTACTTTACGCTTTAATTTAAGTCTTGTATTTATTTTATATTTTACATTAGGTTTTAACTGCGACTAAAGTTTTAAAATCGACAAACCGGTCATTAAACGGTAAAAACCCCCCTTTATAATAATAATATTACTTATATATATATTTGTATTTTTATAAAAGTAAACTAATATAGCGTTGAGCTTTGTTTAAAGATTTCCCTGTGGAACGAACCGGACTTACTAAAAACTACACTACTGTACGATTAGGTACACTGCCTATAAGTGTTGTAGCAAGGTTTAAGTATATCCATTCTATAAATAAATAAATATCTTGTGTAAAATTGTATTGTATTTAATAGTTTTTCCTAGTAAAATATAAACTATTTTATATACACCTCGCATAACATCAAGTATTTTTGGCGCCGCTGCCGGGGAACTATCTTAAAAGCCGGAAGCGCAACGCTAATATAAAAAAAAAAAAAAAAAGATTTTTATCTACTTTTATTAAAATTCGTTTTTGTAAAAATACGTTTTAATTATTCAAAAATATAAAAAGAAAAACAAAAATATTAGTATTTTTAAGATTTTGTTAAATATTTAAGTTTTATAAGTTTCTTTATTTCTATTTTAGTTTATAAAAATATAAATTTTATTAAACATCTTTTATTTATATAAAAAAAAAAAAACAGAAAACATAAAATAAAATAAAAAAAAATAAAGAAAACGCGTAAAAATTATCAGGTGTCAACAGAATTTCTGAACCCCGCGACTCGCGGGGTTTTCTTCAATAATTGCCGCGACTCGCGGAGACCTTCTGACAGGCGACAGGAAGCCCTAAACCTGCATTAATTACGGTTATTATTAATTAATTATTATTAAAACCTAATTATTATTATTATTATTATTAGTTTTAGTTTTATTTTTACTTTTTATTTAATTTATGTATTTAGTATTAATTAGTTTTTATAAAATTGTAAAATTTGTAGTTTTATTAAATAAATAATATAAAAATAATATTTTTATAAAAATTGTACTTTTTACAACTTTTTGTATATTTTTATATTTTGTACCTTTTTAATCGTTGTAGCATAACTTTTGTATTTTTAGCTCATAATTAATTTTAAACTTAGTTTTTGCTATAGTTATTTTTTTACTCCTAGATTTTTAGGCTTTGCCGTAGAATTCCTTAAGTGCTTTTTCTTTAGACTAAGATTTAGGTGCTTTAGAATTTTGCGACGCCTTTTTAAGTTTTAGTTTCTTTTTAAGTTATTTCCATTTGGGATTTAGTTTTTCCTTGTAAGCTTTAATATTTTTAGACCTTTTACTATGTATCAATTATCATTCCAATTAGTAATTTCAATTTGCGATTATAATTTTAAGTTAGTTGTAGTAATAAGGTTAGGTTAGTTAAGTATTTTTAAGTTTTGATAAGTTTCTTTTATTTTTCCGTCACCTTTTATTTTTCAACCATTTTTTCTTTTTCGACCTTTTTCGACGAACTCTTTTTCTTTCTTATTTCTCGCCATTCTAGTTTTTAGGACATAGATTTTTATTCTACTTCTTATCTAAATTTCTTAAAATTACGAAAACTTATTTTAAGTGGTTAAATTAATAGACATCAAAATTTTCTGGTTCGTAGTAATAGTTGGATTTGTACGTGGACCGGGTTATTGGAGCCAAACAGTCCTCAATTATATTGAGACCAAACGAATCCTGCCCCTCTGCTGCATCTTTTGGCTATTCGAAACGTGGGCAAAATCAGAAAAGTCTATTGATTGGATAACTTATTATAATTTTTCTTTCCTTTTTAAAACTAATAGGATATTCAGTGGATGCACCGAGCAAGACGTTCATCACCTTTTGTACGTTCACCACCTGTAACTCGATCAAGACATCGTTTAACAAATATAACCGCCGTTGATTTTTCTTTAGAATCGTCATCCAGTCGACCAAGTACTTCAGTTCAAATTACCGATAATCCATTTTTTGAACCCGACCTCACAATTGAGAATCCAGAAAATATTCAGGAACGGTTCATAGATCCTGAACCATTAAACTTTCCTCCGGAACCACCAATCATTCAAACAGAGATTGTTGAGGAACGAACCATTAAATCAGAATCATCTAGTGATACCGATTCAACAAATTCAATTATGGAGAATCTGGAACCTTTAAGTATGGAAGACCGAATGAGAGCTAAACGCACTGGCCAAGGTCACGCAATTACTCATCCAGACATTAATGCGCCAGATTATGAAATCAAAGGACAAATTCTACACATGGTGACTAATCAATGCCAATTTAGTGGTGCGCCGAAGGAAGATCCAAATGAACATCTACGTACCTTTAATAGGATCTGCACACTATTTAAAATACGAGAAGTGGAGGATGAACAGATATATCTCATGTTATTTCCCTGGACTTTAAAGGGAGAAGCCAAAGATTGGTTGGAATCGTTACCTGAAGGAGCGATTGATACATGGGATGTTTTAATTGATAAATTTCTTAAACAATTTTTTCCTGCATCTAAAGCCGTAAGACTTCAAGCAGAAATTGTTACGTTCACACAGAAGCCAAATGAAACTCTATATGAGGCGTGGACAAGATATGGAAAGTTGTTAAGAGGATGTCCGCAACATGGTTTAGACACCTGTCAAATAGTACAAATATTCTACCGAGGATGCGACATCACTACAAGAAAAGACATAGATATAGCAGCTGGTGGTTCTATTATGAAGAAAACCGAAACTGATGCTTACAAAATTATTGATAATACTGCTTCCCACTCACATGAGTGGCACCAAGAAAAAGATATCATTAGATCATCTAAAGCAGCTAGAGCCGATTCTAGCCATGACTTAGATTCCATTTCGGCAAAGATAGATGCTTTCGAGAGACGAATGGAAAAGATGACTAAGGATATTCACTCAATACGAATTAGTTGTGAGCAGTGTGGAGGACCACATTTGACAAAAGATTGTCTCAGTATTGAATTAACAATGGAACAAAGAGAGAATATTTCATACATAAACCAAAGGCCTGGAAATAATTATCAGAATAATTATCAACCGCCAAGACCGATTTACAATCAAAACCAGAATTATAACCGAAATATTCCATACAACAACCAACAAGGTCCTAGCAATCAACAAGTATCCAATAATACTTACAATCAGCAAAGACCTAATTTTCAAAACAAACCACCACAACAAACCGATGATAAAAAGCCGAATTTAGAAGATATGATGACAAAGCTAGTTGAAACTCAAACACAGTTTTTCACATCTCAGAAACAAACAAATGAACAAAATGCTCAAGCATTTAGAAATCAACAAGCTTCTATTCAAAATCTGGAACAAGAAGTAAGTAACCTAGCAAGGTTAATAGGTGAAAGAAAACCGGGAAGTCTACCTAGCGATACAAATGCTAACCCCCGGAATGAAACAGCTAAAGCTATTACCACAAGAAGTGGTACAACACTTAAACCACCTGAAATACCTGTAACTTCTGATGAAACTATTCCTACTCCACAAGAACCACAACCTGATCAAGATAAGGAAAAAGAACCGGTAGTTGAAAAGGTTAATGAAGATAACACAGTTAAGGCTAAACCTTATGTTAAACCATACCAACCACCACTTCCTTACCCGAGTAAAATGAAGAAAGAAAAACTTGAAGCCGAGCAATCCAAATTCCTGGATATGTTTAAACAGATAAATGTAAATCTTCCTTTCATTGATGTGATTTCAGGAATGCCAAGATATGCTAAATTCTTGAAAGATCTAATCACGAATAGAAAGAAAATGGAAGAACTCTCGGCTGTTACTATGAATGCTAATTGTTCAGCAGTGCTGTTGAATAAGATACCAGAAAAACTATCTGATCCAGGAAGTTTCACAATTCCATGTTTTCTGGGTAGTCTTAGTTCAATAGAAGCATTGGCAGACTTAGGTGCTAGTATAAATCTAATGCCGTATTCACTATACGCTAAACTAGACCTTGGAGAATTGAAACCAACCAGAATAAGCATACAACTAGCCGATAGATCAATAAAATATCCTAGAGGGATAATGGAGAACATGCTAGTTAAAGTTGGTACTTTAGTATTTCCAGTAGATTTTGTTGTTTTAGACATGGAAGAAGATTCTCAAGTTCCTCTCATATTAGGAAGACCATTCTTAAACACGGCTAAAGCAATGATAGACGTGTTCGGTAAGAAACTGACCCTAAGTATAGAGGATGAGAGTGTTACCTTTTCAGTTGATAGAGCAATGCAACAACCACAATCTGCAGATGATACATGTTATTATATTCAAACTATAGATGCACATGCAGAATTATTAGAAGAATTTCCAGAATTACAAGGAACAGGAGAATGTTCTTTAGGAGAAGGTAATGAACCAATTGATGAAGCTGAAATGTTAGCTACACTTATAGCTAATGGATATGAACCAACAACAGAAGAAATTCAAATGCTAAAAGAAGAAGACAGATATCGATATAAATCATCGATAGAAGAACCTCCGAAATTAGAATTAAAGCCACTTCCAAACCATTTGGAATACGCTTATTTACATGGTGAATCTGAATTACCTGTAATAATATCGTCTTCTCTTACTGAAAATGAAAAATCACAACTCATTTCTGTGTTGAAAGCTCATAAACCAGCCATTGCATGGAAGATTCATGATATTAAAGGAATAAGTCCTTCGTATTGCACACATAAAATCCTTATGGAAGAAGGTCATAAAACGTATGTGCAACGCCAACGAAGACTAAATCCTAATATGCAAGATGTAGTTAAGAAAGAGATTATTAAACTGCTAGATGCAGGTTTGATATATCCAATTTCTGATAGTCCATGGGTAAGCCCAGTTCAATGCGTGCCTAAGAAGGGTGGCATGACTGTCATTACAAATGAGAAAAATGAGCTTATTCCTACTAGGACTGTAACAGGATGGCGTGTATGTATTGATTATAGAAAATTAAATGACGCCACCAGAAAAGATCACTTTCCCTTACCTTTCATTGATCAAATGTTGGAAAGATTAGCCGGAAATAGTTACTATTGTTTTCTAGATGGATTTTCCGGATATTTTCAAATTCCAATAGCACCCGAGGACCAAGAGAAAACCACATTCACGTGCCCTTATGGTACTTTTGCTTACAAACGCATGCCATTTGGACTTTGCAACGCCCCTGCAACCTTTCAAATGTGTATGATGGCGATTTTTCATGACATGATAGAAGAATGCATGGAAGTATTCATGGATGACTTTTCATTCTTCGGTGATACATTTAAATCATGTCTAGTTAATCTGGAACGAATGCTAATTAGATGCGAAAAATCAAATCTAGTACTTAATTGGGAGAAATGCCATTTCATGGTTAAAGAAGGCATCGTTCTTGGACATAAAATTTCAAAAGAAGGAATTGAAGTGGATAGAGCTAAAGTAGATGTAATTGCTAAACTTCCACATCCCACCAACGTTAGAGGAGTTAGGAGTTTTCTAGGGCATGCCGGTTTTTACCGACGTTTCATAAAAGATTTTTCTAAAATTGCCACTCCTATGAATAAACTCCTAGAAAAGGATGCGCCATTCATCTTTTCAGATGAGTGTATCAAATCTTTTAATATTCTTAAAGAAAAACTCACTAATGCACCGATCATGATAACACCAAATTGGAATCTACCATTTGAACTAATGTGCGATGCAAGTGATTTTGCAATGGGAGCCGTTTTAGGACAAAGGATTGAAAAACGATTTCAACCTATATATTATGCTAGTAAGACATTACAAGGAGCACAAACGAACTATACAACTACTGAAAAAGAACTCCTTGCTATTGTCTTTGCTTTTGACAAATTTCGATCATATCTCGTTCTAGCAAAAACGGTGGTCTATACCGACCATTCTGCTCTTAGATACCTATTTTCAAAACAAGATGCTAAACCAAGATTAATCCGTTGGATCTTACTCTTACAAGAGTTTGATATTGAAATCCGAGATAAAAGAGGAGCAGAAAATCTCGCCGCTGATCATCTTTCTCGTCTTGAAAATCCCGAATTAGAAGTTCTGAATGAATCGGCCATACAAGACAACTTTCCTGATGAATATCTATTGAAGATAGATTATAAAGAAATCCCATGGTTTGCAGACTATGCAAACTACTTAGTTTGTGGATTCCTTGAAAAAGGATTATCGTACCAAAGACGAAAGAAATTCTTCAGTGATATAAAACACTATTTCTGGGAAGATCCACATCTGTTTAAAAGTTGTCCCGATGGAATAATACGCCGATGTGTATTTGGAGATGAAGCTAGTAAAATTTTAAACCATTGTCACACAGGACCAACAGGAGGGCATTATGGGCCTCAACTAACAGCAAGAAAAGTTTATGAAGCTGGATTCTATTGGCCTACAATTTACAAAGACACACACCTTCTTTGCAAATCCTGTGATGCATGTCAAAGGGCCGGAAAAATAAGTCAACGTGATGAAATGCCACAAAATGTCATCCAAGTATGTGAAGTATTTGACATTTGGGGTATTGACTTTATGGGTCCATTTCCAAAATCTCATAATAATCTATATATACTCGTAGCCATTGATTATGTATCTAAATGGGCGGAAGCACAAGCTCTCCCAACTAACGATGCACGAGTTGTAGTCAACTTTTTAAAACGTCTTTTTGCAAGGTTTGGAACACCGAAAGCTTTAATAAGTGATCGGGGTACTCATTTCTGTAATAATCAACTTGAGAAAGTTCTTAAAAGATATGGAGTAACTCATAAAATCTCCACCGCATATCATCCACAAACAAGTGGACAAGTTGAAAATACCAACCGAGCTTTAAAACGTATTCTAGAGAAAACCGTAGGATCAAATCCGAAGGAATGGTCCATTAAATTGGAGGATGCACTCTGGGCTTTTAGAACAGCCTACAAAACTCCAATTGGAACCACACCTTTTAGACTTGTTTATGGAAAAGCATGTCATCTTCCAGTAGAAATTGAACACAAAGCATTTTGGGCTTTGAAAACATGTAATCTTGATTTACATGAAGCCGGACGTCTACGATTAAGTCAACTAAACGAATTAGAAGAATTAAGACATGAAGCATACGAAAATTCGTTAATCTATAAAGAAAGAACGAAGAAATGGCATGATAAAAGAATCAGAAGTTCAAAAGAATTTAAAGAAGGAGACAGAGTTCTTCTTTTCAATTCACGATTCAAGCTATTTCCTGGAAAATTGAAATCAAGATGGTCTGGACCATTCATAGTCAAAAGAGTTTTCCCATACGGAACGATAGAATTAATAAATTCTAATGGGATTGAATTTAAAGTTAATGGTCACAGAGTTAAACATTACATACATGGTCCGATGGAAGTCGACAACGAAGTTAATCACAATTTCGACACCACAGCTAACTAAGTGTGGGGAGAATCAAGTCTTTAAAGGATAATATGTATTTCTGTTAGAGTTAGATTGTCTGTTTTCGTGTAGTTCTCGAAAATGGAACACGTATGGTCTTTCCCTAGCAGACCCTAAAGAACTAGTCTTCTCCCCCCATTCTGAATTTTTATTTTTTTAGGTTTTTACGAAATGAAGACTGCCTGTGAACTAAACCATGGTCTAATGCTACACGCTTTGATCACTAAACGTAATAATGACATACTACCAAGCGAATTAGTATCAGTAATCAGAGAAAGAATGGACGGAGTTAGAAAAGGATCCAGATGCGAAGATAATAAGTTACAATTTGGTAAAGGAAAATCAAAATCCGCAGCGAAAAGAAGAGCACGACACCTAGAAAGATGTCACAAATGCGGAAAATGGTCACATGGAGGTAAATGTTCAAATAATCAAACCTATTCAAATACCGAATTTGTTACTTTATGCAGAGACGGACCGTTCATATGTTTAGAAGAAAAGACACTGAATGCTCGAGGTTACGCCTTTGGAGCCATGGAAAATCAATTAAACCGACTATCTTATGAATATAATAGATCATATAACTAAGAAATCTATTTCACAGGTATGTCTGTACAGTTTTTTATTTTTATTTTTATTTTTAACCTTTTGATAATAAACGCTAATTTGTTCGCTAAAAAGTATTAAATTGGTATTAAATAAAATTAGGTTTGGCGACCGAAATTATTGATATCATTCAAAAATTTATTACACCACTGCGAAATTTAACGTTTATTCTTAAGGTATAAATATCTTTAATCAATCAACCCAAAATATTTCAAAAATTCGTCATGAGTTAAATTAGGTCTTTGAACCGAAATTACTTTACCGAAAAGAGGGGCGCATATTTTTGATAATATTTGACTGATTAAAGTGGGATAAAAAGACAAAAAGATTTTTAATTTTATTTTTACCATGTTTTTAAAATTAATATTTAAACCTTAAATTAATATTGTAAACTTTATAAAAACAATATATTTAAAATTCTAAATATTTAAAAAAAAATAATATAAGTTTGATATGAATTTATGAATTTTTAAATTAAGTTTGGTTTGAATTTTTAATTTTTAAAATATGAAATTTTAATTTTATGCATTTCAAATTTTAAGTTTGGTGTGAATTTTTAATTTTTAATTTTGAATTTTATATTTAAGTTGTGTGAATTTAAAAACAAAAATTTACTTTATCTCATTAAGTTAAAAATATGATTTTTAAAATTCGTCGTAAGTTGAAGACTAGGTCTTTGAACCGAAATTGCTTTACCCGAGGGAGGGACGAGAACTTTTATTATCATTATTTTTAATCTTATTGAATTAAAGTATGCCAAAAATATTGAAAAAACCCAAAAAATCTTAGCTTTTAAAACAATCGCTACAAAAAGACAAATTTTAAAATTTTGTCGAGGGACGGACTAGGACATCGATCCGAAACGACCTCGTCCTAGATAACAAGGGAAACAAAATTTTAAAATTAATTTCTTAATTGTTTTCAAAAGTTAATGATTATAAAAAAAAAAAAAAAAAAAAAAAAATACCAAACTCCGCGACTCGCGGAGTTTGGAGCCTAAATCTCCGCGACTCGCGGAGGGACCAAATTACAGAAAAAAAAATATAGAGAGCTGCACGAACTGATCAGCTCCCACACACAAAACTGCAAAAATACAGCTCGAAAAAACCCCGAAAAAACCCAAAAATCACCCCCAAAAATCTCAATTTTTAACCGTTAATCACCAAATTTTTTGCTAAAATCATGTTGAGAAGGATGATATCTAAGAATTACTCAAGAAAAACGGTAAATTTCTACACCTAAACACCATTTAATTCGAATTTTAGTGTTCTTGAGCTATTTTTCCCCAATTTGATTTTGATGCTTTTTAGTGTAATTAGACTTAAATTGTTTATGTATTATGCTTGTATAACCTAGATTGATGATGTTTAACATGATTAGAAGCCTTAAACTTCAAATTTTGAATAATCTAGGGTTTGTGTTCTTGAGCAATTTGGGGCTTTTTGATATAAACAGGTTATGGCCGATTTTTGTCATGAATTGTTGCTAAATTGAGTAGTGTAACATGTCTAGGTAGTTAAATGATCCAAACTTTGAGCCTAAACATGATTTTGAGAATTAAAGTGGACTTTTTCAAGTCTAAAATTCATGAACTTGATTTTTGAAAGATAATGCCATTTGAGACTTGTTTATTTGCTAGTAATGATTATTTTGACATGTTATTTGAGTTGAATGCTTATGAACTTGGCGAAAATTTTCGTATATGCTTATTTGAAAAAGTGTAGATTTGATAAAAATGTGAAAATAAGCTTAAGTTTGATATAAATTGATAATGTCATTGTAATTATTTTGATTGATGATTTTGCTGACACTAATGCATATTTGGATGCACAAAATTTGTGTTTGATGTGTTTTGCAGAATGAAAGGGGTGAATCTTCATCCCAAGCCCGCCATGCTCCTGCTGAGAACTTGGAACAACAGGAGGTAGATAACTACTACAAGCAGGATGTACCTCATCCAGTCATGACCTTTTCCGATATGCATTTGGAAGAGTTGCACCCGAACCTGAGATTTGACAGACTTTGGATAGATTATCCAAAATATCAACGGGGTTTGCATACTCTTCATTCCAAGGTTGTTGAGGTACCGAGGGTCATAGAATGGGGACCCTTAGAAGCTGTAGAATTGGCCGGGCCAATTAGGGAATTACTGGTACAGAGGTATGGTAATTCTTCTTTTAATGACTGGATATGTTTATTCACCATACGCAGACCTGTATATAAAGTATGGTGTGAAGAGTTGTTATGTAGTATAGAGTTGAATGATCGGGTAGCTAGTTTAACCGATCGTTCTTTTATTAGATTTTTGTTAGGCGGTTCGATGCGCCACATGTCTTTACTGGACATGGCTCAGGCTTTACGTATATATACGCCTGAGGAATTAGCGTCTGCCGATTGTAGAGGATTGATACTAAACGGTAGAAAGATAGATGAGAATTTTGATACACACGGTGTGTGGAGTCAAATGACAAGCCATCACCGTTTCAAAGGGGGAAACTACTCTTATTTGGATATAGATAGAGCCGAATTAAGAGTGATACATAGGTTTTTAGCTAATTCGATTACACAAAGGGGTAAGAACAAAGAAAAAGTAAATGAACAGGATTTGTTTTACCATATGTGTATTCGAGACCCACACAGCGCTGTAAGTATACCATATTGTGTGGGTTATTATTTATCAGCTATGGTTCGGGGGATGCGTCCACATAGCATAATAGGAGGTGGTATTTTTATTACTTTGATTGGTGAATATCTCGGTGTGGATATAAGTCGGGGGGGATTATTAGTAGAAGAGCCGGAACCCCGCGACACTATAGGTTTAAATGTATACCATGGTGCGAAAGTTTTGAAGCGGCGAAATAACGCCGCAGTACGATACAATGGTAGACATCCACAGGTAGAGAGAAACCAGCAGCAAGGTAATGTAGGAGGGGGGAATGAGATGCAAGAAATGCATAGGTTTATAGCTTCTCAGGAATACGAAAATGCTAGACAGAGAGCATTTGAAGATTGGCAAGTTCATCAGAACCAGATCATAGCGCATTGCCAACATATAGGTAGAAACTATATTCCTACACCGAAACCCGTCTTCCCTCCTTGGTCGATAGAGATGCAGCCACCATATCCTACGTATGACCCTGCCGAAGCATTCTATAGCACTTATGGTTATGCGTGGAACCCCTATTGGTACCAATATCATCCTTAGTTTACTTATTTTTTTTTTATTTTGTAATTTGTAATTATTGATATGTTTAATACTTTTGTTAATATTGTAATCATTTTTATAATTATCTAACTTTTATTCTTAGATTTTAATAATTTTTGAATGTGGGGTAATAAACCAAACTTCAAAAATATGTATATATGTTTGCAGTTTATCTTATGTACACAACAGGGTAAAACAACGCATTTTCAAAGACTGGCATTAAGTTCAGCAAAAGCAACTAATTTTGACGACAAGATGCAAAATATATGTGAAATAACAACAAGACGGAATGAACAAATGATGTGCACCATTTATCATTCAGTAAACAAACGCCAATATATTTGGAAACTTTGGTAAAAATTTAATCATTTTCACACAAATCACCCTCAATAATTTAAATTGTTACTGATTTCTTGCAAATGAGGGCATTGCAAGATCTTAAGTGTGGGAAGGGGTTAAATTCTTTCGGATTTTAAAAATTTTTTACACTTGGTTACCATTAAAAATACTAGTAAAGCAGTAGTTGTATTAGAATCTAGTGCTCTCTGATAAAAAAGAACAGCCCTAGTCTTATATACTGACTACCCAATTCTAGTAAAATTTTTCAATTAAATGAATTCAAATCATGTTTATACATATTTATGAACGATAAAACTAGGTTTTAACACCGAAATTATTGTTACCTCGGAAAGGACATAAATTGAGAAACAAACTAAAATGTTAAAATTCATTTAAAATGGAATAGAGGACGATAAAAAGAAAAATAAAAAGCCAAGTGTGGGAAAATTTACCAAGTTATTTTAAACATATGCCACATATACTTGTAACAAATAACTGAAAATACTTTTGCTTTGGACTAAACTAAACTGTTTTACCCAATGAAAGAAAAGAAGAGATGGATCTACACGATGAATCAATTCCATCATTAAAAGGAAGTAAAGTCTTCCGAAAAAGACACACGCTTCTTGATTTAGGTCATGAAGTTGTCGTCCAGACCAGCTGTAGGTTGACGAAAAATCTAGAAAAGTCATCACTAAAATCAGCAGGAAATCCACGGACCTCAGCATTAAACAGGGTCGCCAAGTGGTCAGATTTATCCTAACCATGAGAAGGATTTATCTCGTACAATGGGGGGGCACCATGCAAATTAGCTGGATAAGACTAATGAATCAGATCCCCAGAAAGGATAATCTCCTTAAAGATTAAAAATCAGCTTTTAAGACTGATATTACTCAATCCTAGAGATTGACCTTAAAGATTGAGAATTCAAACTCATGGAATTCGATGATATCTAAACTCGAGCTTAAACGAGAAAATATTTTGATCAAAAAAATTACAAACCGATTTGTTTTCTGAAAACCCTATTTTCAATGCGTTCATTACCATTGAACGTAAAATCCTAGGAATTCACCTGGAATTCATTAGGTCACCTGAACTAAATCGGGTGTCAACCGTAAGAACGGTGGTTGCATAGTGGTCAAAGACATGACCTTGTGCCAGACCGAAAAAAATTATAAGGGTGAGCTTTACTATTGCTCCTACCAAGGATAGTAATTGCGTCCGACACGTTATAGACCATAATCAAAAGCATGTCACGGGACATTGCCTTAACAGTTGCTTGTTCAACGCTTTCCTTTACAACCGGACGGTAGTTTGCCGAAAGGTAATATACGAAACAAGTAAACTGGACGTGTTGCTTTCCAAATACAAGGTTAGCAAGTGGGTGACACAAAACCGCAAGTTTTGAGCTAAAATTTTCAAATCTGAAACCCACCAAACCCACAAAAATATTTTGCAAACACCGGTAAAGGGTTATTCCGGAAAACTTATCTAGGGTAAAAACTAGATTTAATTTTCAAAAGATCAAATGTTTTCATAAAGATCCAATTTCCTTAATGGATCTAAATTTTTATAGTCATGTGGGACTGTAAACCATATCGTTACTACCATTGTTTATACCGCCATATAGAAATCACTGATGTACAAAGTGTGAAGAATAAAGAAGTGATTCTAGTATTTCAAGACAATATTGCTTGAGGACAAGCAACGCTCAAGTGTGGGAATATTTGATAATGCTAAAAACGAACATATATTTCATAGCATTATTCCTCAAGAAAGACAAGCTTTTAGTTGCAATTGTTCTATTTACAAGTGATATTCGTTTAAATAATAAAAGGTGAAGACAGAAGACAGATTCGACGATTTGAAGACGCAAACGACCAAAAAGCTCAAAAGAACAAAAGACAATCAAAAAGGTTCCAATTATTGATAAGAAACGTCTCGAAATCACAAGAGTACAAGATTCAAAATGCAAAGTACAAGATATTAAATTGTACGCGAGGACGTTCGAAAATCCGGAACCGGGACCAGAGTCAACTCTTAACGCTCGACGCAACGGACTAAAAATTACAAGTTAACTATGTATATAAATATAATATAATATATAATTAATTATATTAATTATATATATATTATATATATATATATATTAAAAACCGTCGGCAGCAAGAAACTCCAAGGGTGTGAGCTGTAAATACATCTCCGCGACTCGCGGAGTTTTAAGGGCATTTTGCCGCGAGTCGCGGAGCCCCAATTTTCAACTCTGGCTATAAAGCCAACCGAATTCTGATCAAATTTCATCATCTTTTTTCTTCCTCTTCATACGTAAAATTAATATTTATATTTATAATTTATATTTTAATTTTAATTATAATTCTAATAATAAGGGTATGTTAGCGAATGTTGTAAGGGTGTAAGTCGAAATTCTGTCCGTGTAACACTACGCTATTTTTAATCATTGTAAGTTATGTTCAACCTTTTTATATTAATGTCTCGTAGCTAAGTTATTATTATGCTTATTTAAAACGAAGTAATCATGATGTTGGGCTAATTACTAAAATTGGGTAATTGGGCTTTGTACCATAATTGGGGTTTGGACAAAAGAACGACACTTGTGGAAATTAGACTATGGGCTATTAATGGGCTTTATATTTGTTTAACTAAATGAAAGTTTGTTAATGTTAATATAAAGATTTACAATTGGGCGTCCCTATAAACTACCATATACACTCAATCGGACACGATGGGCGGGGTATTTATATGTACGAATAATCGTTCATTTAACCGGACACGGGAATGGATTAATAGCCACTAGAATAATTAAAACAGGGGTGAAATTACATTCAAGGGTAATTGGTGTAATTGTTAACAAAGTGGTAAAACCTTGGTTTACACGCAGTCGATAACCTGGTGTATTCATTAAACAAAGTATTAAAACCTTGTTACAATTCGAATCCCCAATTAGTTGGAATATTTAACTTCGGGTATAATAATAATTTGACAAGGACACTTGCAATTTATATTTATGACTGATGGACTGTTATGGACAAAAACCAGACGGACATATTAAATAATCCAGGACAAAGGACAATTAACCCATGGGCATAAAACTAAAATCAACACGTCAAACATCATGATTACGGAAGTTTAAATAAGCATAATTCTTTTATTTCATATTTAATTTCCTTTATTTTATATTTAATTGCATTTCTAATTATCGCACTTTTATTTATTGTTATTTAATCGCACTTTTAATTATCGTACTTTTTAATTATCGCAATTTTATTATTCGCAATTTCATTATCGTTATTTACTTTACGCTTTAATTTAAGTCTTGTATTTATTTTATATTTTACATTAGGTTTTAACTGCGACTAAAGTTTTAAAATCGACAAACCGGTCATTAAACGGTAAAAACCCCCCTTTATAATAATAATATTACTTATATATATATTTGTATTTTTATAAAAGTAAACTAATATAGCGTTGAGCTTTGTTTAAAGATTTCCCTGTGGAACGAACCGGACTTACTAAAAACTACACTACTGTACGATTAGGTACACTGCCTATAAGTGTTGTAGCAAGGTTTAAGTATATCCATTCTATAAATAAATAAATATCTTGTGTAAAATTGTATTGTATTTAATAGTTTTTCCTAGTAAAATATAAACTATTTTATATACACCTCGCATAACATCAATATGAATCATATTAAGATATTGATACACTTGGTTAATTATGTTAAATGATAAGTAAATATATTATTAAGTGTATTAACAATGAAATACATATGTAAAAATAAGACTACTAACTTAATGATTTCGAAACGAGACATATATGTAACGATTATCGTTGTAACGACATTTACCTGTATATATATCATACTAAGATATATTATATATCATAATATCATGATAATATAACAATTTAACATCTCATTTGTTATAATAAACAATGGGTTAACAACATTCAACAAGATCGTTAACCTAAAGGTTTCAAAACAACATTTACATGTAACGACTAACGATGACTTAACGACTCAGTTAAAATGTATATACATGTAGTGTTTTAATATGTATTCATACACTTTTTAAAGACTTCAAGACACTTATCAAAATACTTCTACTTAACAAAAATGCTTACAATTACATCCTCGTTCAGTTTCATCAACAATTCTACTCGTATGCACCCGTATTCGTACTCGTACAATACACAACTTTTAGATGTATGTACTATTGGTATATACACTCCAATGATCAGCTCTTAGCAGCCTATGTGAGTCACCTAACACATGTGGGAACCATCATTTGGCAACTAGCATGAAATATCTCATAAAATTACAAAAATATGAGTAATCATTCATGACTTATTTACATGAAAACAAAATTACATATCCTTTATATCTAATCCATACACCAATGACCAAAAACACCTACAAACACTTTCATTCTTCAATTTTCTTCATCTAATTGATCTCTCTTAAGTTCTATCTTCAAGTTCTAAGTGTTCTTCATAAATTCCAAAATTTCTAGTTTCATAAAATCAAGAATACTTCCAAGATTGCAAGTTTACTTCCAAGTTTTCTAAATCCATTCCAAGTAATCATCCAAGATCAAGAAACCTTTGTTACTTACAGTAGGTTATCTTTCTAATACAAGGTAATAATCATATTCAAACTTTAATTCAATTTCTATAACTATAACAATCTTATTTCGAGTGGAAATCTTACTTGAAATTGTTTTCGTGTCATGATTCTGCTTCAAGAACTTTCAAGTCATCCAAGGATCCTTTGAAGCTAGATCCATTTTTCTTATTTCCAGTAGGTTTATCCAAGGAACTTGAGGTAGTAATTATGTTCATAACATCATTCGATTCATACATATAAAGCTATCTTATTCGAAGGTTTAAACTTGTAATCACTAGAACATAGTTTAGTTAATTCTAAACTTGTTCGCAAATAAAAGTTAATCCTTCTAACTTGACTTTTAAAATCAACTAAACACATGTTCTATATCTATATGATATGCTAACTTAATGATTTAAAACCTGAAAACACGAAAAACAACGTAAAACCGGATTTACGCCGTCGTAGTAACACCGCAGGCTGTTTTGGGTTAGTTAATTAAAAACTATGATAAACTTTGATTTAAAAGTTGTTATTCTGGGAAATGATTTTTATTATGAACATGAAACTATATCCAAAAATTATGGTTAAACTCAAAGTGGAAGTATGTTTTCTAAAATGGTCATCTAGACGTCGTTCTTTCGACTGAAATGACTACCTTTACAAAAACGACTTGTAACTTATTTTTCCGACTATAAACCTATACTTTTTCTATTTAGATTCATAAAATAGAGTTCAATATGAAACCATAGCAATTTGATTCACTCAAAACGGATTTAAAATGAAGAAGTTATGGGTAAAACAAGATTGGATAATTTTTCTCATTTTAGCTACGTGAAAATTGGTAACAAATCTACTCCAACCATAACTTAATCAACTTGTATTTTATATTATGTAATCTTGAGATACCATAGACACGTATACAATGTTTCGACCTATCATGTCGACACATCTATATATATTTCGGAACAACCATAGACACTCTATATGTGAATGTTGGAGTTAGCTATACAGGGTTGAGGTTGATTCCAAAATATATATAGTTTGAGTCGTGATCAATACTGAGATACGTATACACTGGGTCGTGGATTGATTCAAGATAATATTTATCGATTTATTTCTGTACATCTAACTGTAGACAACTAGTTATAGGTTACTAACGAGGACAGCTGACTTAATAAACTTAAAACATCAAAATATATTAAAAGTGTTGTAAATATATTTTGAACATACTTTGATATATATGTATATATTGTTATAGGTTCGTGAATCAACCAGTGGCCAAGTCTTACTTCCCGACGAAGTAAAAATCTGTGAAAGTGAGTTATAGTCCCACTTTTAAAATCTAATATTTTTGGGATGAGAATACATGCAGGTTTTATAAATGATTTACAAAATAGACACAAGTACATGAAACTACATTCTATGGTTGAATTATCGAAATCGAATATGCTCCTTTTTATTAAGTCTGGTAATCTAAGAATTAGGGAACAGACACCCTAATTGACGTGAATCCTAAAGATAGATCTATTGGGCCTAACAAACCCCATCCAAAGTACCGGATGCTTTAGTACTTCGAAATTTATATCATATCCGAAGGGTGTCCCGGAATGATGGGGATATTCTTATATATGCATCTTGTTAATGTCGGTTACCAGGTGTTCACCATATGAATGATTTTTATCTCTATGTATGGAATGTGTATTGAAATATGAAATCTTGTGGTCTATTGTTACGATTTGATATATATAGGTTAAACTTATAACTCACCAACATTTTTGTTGACGTTTAAAGCATGTTTATTCTCAGGTGAATACTAAGAGCTTCCGCTGTTGCATACTAAAATAAGGACAAGATTTGGAGTCCATGTTTGTATGATATTGTGTAAAAACTGCATTCAAGAAACTGATTTTGATGTAACATATTTGTATTGTAAACCATTATGTAATGGTCGTGTGTAAACAGGATATTTTAGATTATCATTATTTGATAATCTACGTAAAGCTTTTTAGACCTTTATTTATGAAATAAAGGTTATGGTTTGTTTTAAAAATGAATGCAGTCTTTGAAAAACGTCTCATATAGAGGTCAAAACCTCGCAAAGAAATCAATTAATATGGAACGTTTTTAATCAATAAGAACGGGACATTTCAACATTAAGCACTTTCAAACCTCAGTTTGACCCGTATTCCTACAAGTCCCGCATATAATGCATAACCGCCAATAAGTCTAAGACTAGGCACCTATTTCAAGGTCACCTAATTCCCTTAGACTATGCTCTAATACCACTTGTAACAACCCAACTTCGTTTTATCAAAAACACTACTTAAATTTGTTTTTTTACACAGCAGGGGTGCGCGGCGCGCAGCCCCTTATGTGCGCGGCGCGCACAAGGCCTGACAGCCTCTGTCTGGATTTTCCAAATTTTGATTAAAGATCACCCACTTCCCGACACTTTTAGGTGAAACGCTTTTCACAACATATAATATTGGATAAAACTAACACGTTCCAATAATAAAACGAGTTTTATGACACCGGGCCCACATGGCCGTTTTACGACTTTCGTACAAAATTCAATTTTCAATTCCAATTTACATTTAGACGAGTTAGGACTCTATAACCCAACCCGATATCAAGAGCATAATCCCGGGGACTACCAAATCCCCAATCCGCGTCCGTATATCCAAAAGCTACCCCATTGAGCCCAAGCGCTCCTAAGCAACTAGACTAGCAACTAGCTAGCCTCATAAAACAATACCTGAAAAAGGTAAACAACGAAAGGGGTAAGCTAACGCTTAGTGAGTGCAATAAGTATACACATGCATATATAATATACCTACTTGCAACCACCTACTCACATACCACAAACATGCTAGCAATATAATATTAGCATACGAACTCCAAGTATAAAGCTAATAACCTCCAATACCGTAACTAGCATACACAATAGCATATACTCCAAAATATAATATGCTACACTATCATACATACACAAAACTATATGGTTAACCATAACCGCGTCATGGTGCTACCGGCTCCGTGGTTCACACCATACGCAATGCTATGACGCTACCGGCTCTGTGGTTCACGTCACTACGCATTCGAATCATACTCTTTTATAGTGCTACCGGCTCCGTGGTTCACACTTCGGTGTTACCGGCTCCGTGGTTCATACCTCATTTTATAGTGATACCGGCTCCGTGGTTCACATCTCATTTTATAGTGCTACCGGCTCCGTGGTTCACACTTTGATGCTACCAGTTCTGTTGTTCACATCACAACACATGCACCATGATGCTACCGGCTCCGTGGTTCACATCATAGCACACTCGCACACACTATGGCACTCCCGATTCTGTGGGTCATGCCATAGCATACAAATAAATATACTATATACATACATGCATAAATATCCTACTCACCTCGAAATGACCGCACAAGTCATGTATGTAAATCGCCTCCAAACGCAACCGAGCAAAATCTTTACCTATAATACACATATAGGTACAAATACACATAAATAGCAATTCTCTAAAAGAGAACTCACACTCACATCCCATAGTCGAGGGATCTCACCTTACTCGTTTGACCCCGCCCATTTATCTCCTAATGAGCTCAACCCAATTGCCACTACGGGTGGTAATTCTGACCCATCAAACAAGTACAATTTAACCTAAATTATACTTGTCACCATTTAAACCAACCTAGGTCTTAACACTAAATTACTACTCAAGTAGTAATCATTCCAAACGCCATTTAACACTTAACAAAAGTGCTTATCATTCATTTAATCCAAAATTAGTGTCATTACCAAATTCGACCCAATCAAAGTCAACCCACTTTGAGATAAGTCCCAAAAACGCCCAAAATCACTAACGGCTAGTGATTATATTATCAAAACACCAATTTACACCTAAATCAAACATTTATATACTCGATTCATTAAATCTTGACCCATAACTTAGTTTCACACTAAATCAAGGTTAACACTCATTTGACCCACAAACATGTTCTTATGAACATCTAAAACACCAACACACTTACAATCTAGTGAATTAACACCCAAACCATGACGAATACTTCCAAATTCGTCATCAAACCCTAAACCCACAATAATCGGGTTTACTTACACTAGCAATACAACAAAACCCCCAATTTCATGAGAAATGGGGTTTAGAACCCCAACAAGCTCAAACCCTAAACATGAACAAGAATCTTAACAATTAAATTCAAGTTAAAGCTTACCAACACTATCAAAACGTAGCAGTTAACGAGGCGAACAACCTTAACTCTTGCACCTTAGCCCGAATCAACTTCCTTCTTCTCCAAGTGGAGATTTTCCTCTCTAAAAACTCTTCCTCTCTCTAGGGTTTGAAGATGAGAGAGTTGTGGATGTGAAAATGATCTAAAAGTGGATCTAAAACTGCTAATATGGCCACAGATCCGTCCCCAAGTGAAAAGACTAAAAAGCCCCTCATTTAACTCAAAAATAGAAAAATCAGAAATCTGTCGCCAGGCAGAGTGCGCGGCGCGCTTCCTTGAATGGCGCGGCGCGCACGAGGGTCTAAACAAATTTTGAAGTTCAGGGACTAATTCTGACTAATCATGATTCTGATGTAAATTCCGAAAATGCATAAGTGTTAGGTAGACATTTAGTGGCGCTTTCTGATGCACACATTTACAGACACTTTCAGGAACATTTTCTGATGCACAAAATTCAGGATCTTACAAATCTCCCCCACTTAAACTGGATCACGTCCCCGTGATCTCCATCACTTAACCCACCGGAACCACACACTATGGTCCTCCGACACACATCCAAAATCGATGTCCATAATTTCCATTAACTCGAATATCTCACCACACGCTAATATTCACTAGCATGCATTACCGTAACCAGCGGTATCTCATACGCTCAATGTCCAAAATGCCCATTTAGGAAATAGGGAAAACACCACATATTCCTTCAAGTTCTCTCGGCTACAACTCGCAACAAGCTACATCCATAACTATATCACCCAACACGATCTACTAAATTCACTGCGTCGTGAACCAAGTCTTGCATTAATCCAAATCGAGAAGGATTTATGCCGCGTTAAACTCCACGCTTCAACGGTCCATAAACGTACCACTTCTTACAGTCACCACAACCAGGTTTCTCATTCAACGAAGAAATTTTGGTATCCCCAAATATTCACACTGGGAACACAAACTTTCCCATCAATCGGTCCGCACACGACCACTAGTCTTTGGACTAATCCAGGGCGACAATAATGCACCACATGCTAAACAATACATCAACACTCGACACAGGGTTTCTCCTTCAAACCCTACAATACAATCACACGAGACGGCTTACTAGTACTAGCATGTAGACTATTCATATACTAGAATCCCGTCAACAACGAATTATCATCATAACAATTCACGATTTGCCACACGGCCCACAAAAATATTCACCTATACAGGGTGAATCCTCCTACCCAGACCATCCGTTAAGGATGGCCTCGACATTTAAATGTAACCAACGGGTCACATCACTAGGGAACACACCCTCGCAACCAAACAACATCTGCGTGTCGCTACGCGAGACAATCGAAATTGACACTCTCCGCCTCACAATCGTCCATAAAGTGGAATAATCCACTGACGATCTCCACGATTACATTTCCCGACTGGGAAAATACAGTATCCTTCGCGATATCGAACTCGTACCGATCCAATAATACTATTCGAGTTCACGACAACCCAGATTCCCACTATGAGAGCACCCGCAATGACAGCTTCATTCTCTCACTCAGGAATCTCAAACATCACATTTGGTCTCATACCGCACATTGGTACTACACAACCACCTTACAAAAGAAGACTTACACTTCCTTTCACCCCCATCATCAGAATCTTCAGGGATAACATTCCGAAATTGTAACTCACAATCGTAAAGCACGATCTCGAGTCGAAATCAATAACCCGTCATTCTTCCTCGTTAGGAACTCCGGGTACCTATCGAGGATTAGCACGGTACACTCTAACACTTCACTATACATAATACCACCGGAACTTTCTCGGGTGGCAACAATAACTCCCCCACTTAGGATTTAGCTCCACATTCTTACCGCCAAGACGGTAACATCCCGCAGAATTGTAACTCCAATTCACACATGACCATTCTCATCATTGGTCATATACTCCAAATCACCATGTATTCACTTCAGGCTCTCAGAGCTGACGTACACATTTACTTAAAATGCTGTACACGCGATGACATCGCACCTTCATACCTTATGTAACATCCTCAGATCGAGCCTAGATGTAAGATCACTTTATTACCCTTAGGCATAATTGTGTGGGTAATTATGCTTTTATTTTAATATAATGTTTATTGTTATTTTATTATTTTGTTAAGACCAGTTTGTGACAAGGGTCACAGAACAGGTTCGTTTATTTAATTTGGACTCCGTTAGGGCAGTCAAATTAAGTACGAAAGATTTTAGATAACTGGTAAATACCCGTGTGTGATGGGGTATTGTATTTAGCTTAAATATATAAGCTTGTGACCAACTCACTTCTTCCATTTTCTGGAAATTTCTCAATCACTCCGTACCTAAACTCACTCTCACACTTGAAACCCTAATTGTCTCAATCTTGTTTTTGGATATGAAATTGTGTTACAAAGCTTGTTCTTACTGATTTCATGATTATCTCAAGGTAACAATCAATGATTTCAGTCTCAAATTGATGGATTTGTGTGGTTTTAAGTTAGGTTTTTATCAAAGTGTGTTTTATGTCAAATTGGTTGATTTTAATGTTGTTTGATGTGTAAGATTTGTGGGTTTAAGTCCCTAAATATTTTCCTAACATGTTGTGTGTGGATTTTGAGTCAAAAACATGTCTGGAAACAAGATTGAGCAATTTTGGTTCGAAAATCCGTCTTTTCTACTGCTGCTGCTCGATGAACACAACCATACGATTGCAGCTTGCAACCGCACGAGTACACGGTGCAACCGTACGGGTGCATGTGCAACTGTACGGATGCAGTGGTGTTGGTGCAACCGGGCAGAAAGTGTGAAACCGTACAGATGCACTATGCAACCGTACAGATGGACTTGCAACCGTACGGATGCATGCAACCGTACGGATGCAGATCAGATCAGTAGTTGTTGTTTAATTTAGCTGTTTCCTAGCCGTTATGCTATCTGCGTGACTTATGAAGATCAGGATGTAAATTCTAAAAATGCATTAGTGTTAGGTGGACTTTTAGCGGCGCTTTTTGTGACTGATTTTTTTTTGTACTGTGCTGTTTTGTGTTAACAGACAGAAACTAACTTGATTTGCCTTATGTTCAGGTGATAAGGATAAGGAAGCCGCTCAGTGATAGATTATCTGAGCTTATTGCTGGTATTCGGTGAGTAGATCTATCTCCGGATAGAGTAATAAGCAGCTGACACGCTACTTGTTCAGCAAGCCCAAGCGCTCCTACGCAACTAGACTAGCAACTAGCTAGCCTCATAACACAATAACTGAAAAAGATAAACAACGAGAGGGGTAAGCTAACGCTTAGTGAGTGTAATAAGTATACACATGCATATATAATATACCTACTTGCAACCACCTACTCACATACCACAAACATGCTAGTAACATAATATTAGCATACGAACTCTAAGTATAAAGCTAATAACCTCCAATACCGCAACTAGCATACACAATCGCATATACTCCAAAATATAATATGCTACACTATCATACATACACAAACTATATGGTTAACCATAACCGCGTCATGGTGCTATCTGCTCTGTGGTTCACACCATACGCAATGCTATGACGCTACCGGCTCTGTGGTTCACGTCACTACGAATTCGAGTCATACTCTTTTATAGTGCTACTGGTTCCGTGGTTCACACTTCGGTGTTACCGGCTCCATAGTTCATACCTCATTTTATAGTGCTACCGGCTCCGTGGTTCACACTTTGATGCTACCGTCTCTGTGGTTCACATCTCATTTTATAGTGCTACCGGCTCCGTGGCTCACACTTTGATGCTACCGGCTCCGTGGTTCACATCACAACAAATGCACCATTGTGACGTCCTCCAGATAGGGTCTGGAAGAAAGCGTCACTAATATTAAATAATAAACTAACATATTATAATACGAGAACAATACTAAATGATAGAAACAAACTTTATTGAGTACGCAACGGAAAATGAAATGTCATTACAATAATGGAAATTACAATAAAGTAATTGTTTCAAATGCAAGAATAATAAATGCGATATCTCTTGATCCTAAGTCCAAGTAGCATCACATAAGCAGTAAGTAAATAAGCTTGATTAATCGGCACCTGAGACAAACATGCTAAAGTGTCAACCAAAAAGGTTGAGTGAAATCATAGGTTTAACAAAAGTAGTTATCGTTGTTTTTAGATCACAAGATTTTGTTTTCAAAAGTAGATCACACAGATCTTTAGTTGTCAAAGAAGATCACAAAGATCTTAAAAGTTGATCTCGCAGGGACCAAAAAGTTATGCCAATTCGTGATATTTAGACTAAACGTTCAAAGTTTGCCCCAATGACAAGTTGTGTCTATACTTGTCGGTTTAATTTCATTATTAAGTAATACAATGACTTGGTCAAATGTATCGGGGACGTTACTCCCGATAGGCCTACCCCCAATAATTAAGTATGCATTCAACGAGCAATTAAAAATATCACTGTAGGGACTTAGTCGGACATAGCCGGGTATAGCATAGTTTAGCAGTTTGGTACTTGTGTCTAAATTGTAAAATGTAAAAACAACATGTGTCTCACCCCAAATAAGTTAAATAAGTTGCGCAATAGTAAGAGGGGCTATGAGTTCACCTTAGTAAGCAGATGAAAGAGTTATTCCTCAGAATAGAAAGTTTGGATGAACGTAAGTAGAAAGTCAACCTATTGATATTAAGAATAGTTTAGATGTTTTGCCCGAGTTTAAGTTAAGTTTAAGTATGCAAGTGTTTAAGTGTAGTTCGTTTTGCTAAGTTTTTTTATTCTTAGTAAGTTTCCACTTTTAGTAGGTTTCCATATTTAGATAGTTTTCACGTTTAGAAAGGTTCCATTTATAGTACGTTAGTGTTGAACACTAGTGAGTCGTCCTTAATAAGTCTACCACTTATTAAGTGTGAAGATAACTAGGTGTATGATTACTATAGTCGAGTTTGACATTGTGCACCATACTCAAACATCTATTCCACCGTCGAGTCACCAGAATGACCAATTGTTACCGGTTGGCCCAGGATTTCTTGACCAAAATCTAAGTTTGGCATTCGTAATCCACAAGAGTCCCATAGTGGTACCAAGGATCACCCTAGGCCTTAAGTAGCGTTGACGTTCGAGCCAATTCACAATATCGTATATATAACCTTATAATATAAGTAGTACACTATAAGTGTTAATAGTAGTATAAGTGTGTAAGTAGTAGTATGTAGTATTTATGTTAAAGCGAAGGGGTATAAAATACTATTAGTTTTTACTAGGAAATACTATTAAATACGATATAATTTTACACAAGTTATTTATTTATTTATAGATTGGATATACCTAAACCTTGCTACAACACTTATAGGCAGTGTATCTAATCGTACAGTAGTGTAGTTTTTAGTAAGTCCGGTTCGTCCACAGGGAACTCGCCAAGTTTAACGCTATATTTTTTTAAAACTATATTTGTAAAAATATAAATATATATATAAGTAGTATTATAATTATAAAAGGGTTTTTTTTACCATTTTAATGACCGGTTTGTCGATTTCAAAAACTTAAGTCGCAGTTAAAACCTAATGTAAAATATTAAAAATAAATATAACTTAATTTTAAGCATAAATTAAATAACAATAATTAAAGTGCGATAAATTAAAGTGCGATAAATAAAATTGCGATAATTAAAAAGTACGATAAATAAAATGACAATAAATTAAAGTGCAATTAAATATGAAATAAAGGAATTATGCTTATTTAAACTTCCGTAATCATGATGTTTGACGTGTTGATTTTAGTTTATTACCATGGGTTAATTGTCCTTTGTCCTGGATTATTCAGTATATCCGTCTGGTTTTTGTCCATAACAGTCCATCAGTCATAAATATAAAGTGCGAGTGTTCTCGTCAAATTATTCTTATATCCGAAGTCAAATATTCCAACTAATTGGGGACTTAAACTATAATTATACCAATTTTCCTTGTATATAATTCACCCTTGTTTTAATAAGTCCATTGACTATTAATCCATTCCCGTGTCCGGTTAAATGAACGATTATTAGTACTTATAAATATCCCGCCCATCGTGTCCAATCGAGTGTATGTAGTTATTTATAGGTACGTCCAATTGTAAATCTTTATATTAAATTAACGAACTATCATTCAATTAAACAAATATAAAGCCCATTAATAGCCCTTAGTCTAATTTCCACAAGTGTCGTTCTTTTGTCCAAACCCCAATTATGGTACAAAGCCCAATTACCTCGTCTTAATATTTTAGCCCAACATCATGATTACTTCGGCTTAAATAAGCAGAATAATAACTTAGCTACGAGACATTAATTTAAAAAGTTTGAACATAACTTACAATGATTAATAATAGCGTAGCATTACACGGACATAATTTCGACTTACACCCTTACAACATTCGCTAACATACCCTTCTTATTAAAATTAAAATTATAATATATATATTTATTTTTACGTAAGAGGAAAGAAGAGAAAAAGATGTGTTTTTGTTTGACCAAAACTGCAAAATTTATAGGACCTGACCCTCAATTTGGGGCCATGCGATCGCATGGATTTTCTTCTTCCTGGCCATGCGATCGCATGGCCAGCTGGGATAGCTCACATGTTGTTGTTTTCTTCTTGCCGACGGTTTTATTAAATATATATAATATATAAATAATTTTAAGAATTATTTATATATTATATTATATTTATGTGCATAGTTGACTTGTAATTTTCGCTCCGTTGCGTCGCGCGTTGAAAGTTGACTTTGGTGCCGGTTCCAGATTTTCGAACGTCCTTGCGTACAATTAATATCTTGTATTTTGCATTTTCAAGTCTTGTACTCTTGTAATTTTGAGACGTTTCTCATCAATAATTTGAACCACTTTGATTGTACTTTTGAGCTTTTTGGTCGTTTGCGTCTTCAATTCGTCGAATCTATCGTTTGTCTTCACCTTTTATTATTTAAACGAATATCACTTGTAAATAGAACAATTGCAACCAAAAGATTGTCTTTCTTGAGGGATAATGCTATGAAATATATGTTCGTTTTTAGCATTATCAAATATTCCCACAATTGAGCGTTGTTTGTCCTCAAGCAATATAGTCTTGAAAATAAAAATACTAGAATTACTTCTTTTATTCTTCACACTTTGTACATCAGTGATTTTAATACGGCGGTATGAACAATGGTAGTAACGATGTGGTTTACAGTCCCACATGACTATGAAAATTTAGATCCTTTAGGAAATTGGATCTTTATGAAAACATTTGATCTTTTAAAAATTCAATCTAGCTTTTACCCTAGATAAGTTTTCCGGAATAACCCTTCACCGGTGTTTGCAAAATGTTTTTGTGGGTTTCAGATTTGAAAATTTTAGCTTAAAACTTATGGTTTTGTGTCACCCACTTGCCAACCTTGTATTGGGAAAGCAACACGTCCAGTTTACTTGCTCCGTATATTACCTTTCAGTAAACTACCATCCGGTTGTAAAGGAAATCGTTGAACAAACAACTGTTAAGGCAGTGTCCCGTGACATGCTTTTGATTATGGTCTATATCGTATGGGATGCAATTACTATCCTTTGTAGGAGCAATAGTAAAGATCACCCTATAATTTTTCGGTCTGGTACAAGGTCATGTCTTTGACCATGCTATGCAACCATCGTTCTTAAGGTTGACACCTGATTTGGTTCAAGTGACCTAATGAATTCCAGGTGAATTCCTAGGATTTTACGTTTAATGGTAATGAACGCATTAAAAATGGGTTTTCAGAAAACAAATCGGTTTGTAATTTGATCAAAATATTTTCTCGTTCAAGCTCGAGTTTAGATATCATCGAATTCCATGAGTTTATAATTCTCAATCTTTAAGGTCAATCTCAAGGATTGAGTAATATCAGTCTTAAAAGCTGATTTTTGATCTTTTAAGGAGATTATCCTTTCTGGGGATCTGATTCATTAGTCTTATCAAGCTAATTTGCACGGCGCCCTCCACATTTTACGAGACAGATCCTCTCATGGTTAGGATAAGTCTGACCACTTGGCGACCCTGTTTGATGCTGAGGTCCGTGGATTTCCAGCTGATTTTCGAGAAAATTTTTCAAGGTTTTTCGTAGACTCTACAACTGGTCTGGACGACAACTTCCTGACCTAAATCAAGAAGCGCGTTTCTTTTTCGGATGACTTTACTTTCTTTTAATGATGGAATTGATTTATCGTGTAGATCCATCTTTTCTTTCAAATATATTATAAGAAATTGGGTAAAACTGATAAAATTGTCCAAAACAAAAGTATCTTCAGTTATTTGTACAAAAATATGTGATATATGTTTTAAATAACTTGGTAAATTTTTCCCACACTTGGCTTTTATTTTTCTTTGCCTAACATTTTGGGTTGTTTCTCAATTTATGTCTTTTCCGTGGTAACAATAATTTCGGTGTTGACACCTAGTTTTATCGTTCATAAATATGTATAAACATGATTTTGAATTCATTTATTTGAAAATTTTGAAAATTTTTACTAGAATTGGGTAGTCAGTATATAAGACTAGGGCTGCTCTTTATTATCAGAGAGTACTAGATTCTAATACAACTACTGCGTTACTAGTATTTTTAATGGTAACCAAGTGTATAAGTTAAAATTTTAAAAATCCGAAAGAATTTAATCCCTTCCCACACTTAAGATCTTGCAATGCCCTCATTTGCAAGAAATCAGTAACAATTTAAATTATTGAGGGTGATTAGCGTAGAAAAATGATTAAATTTTACCAAAGTTTCCAAACATATTGACGTTTGTTTGCTGAATGATAAATGGTGCACATCATTTGTTCATTCCGTCTTGTTGTTACATCACATTTGTTTTTCGTTTTGTCGTCAAAATTAGTAGCTTTTGCTGAACTTAATGCCAGTCTTTGAAAATGCGCTGTTTTACCCTGTTGTGTATATGAAATAAAATACATACAATACAAATATAAACATGCATGGTAATTTGAAATGGGACTTAAAATCCCACTTTCAAATCAAATATGAAATATTAGTACAACATAATAAAAATATTAAACTTACATAAAAGTATCAATATTTGTATGTTTAAACATAAATAAATAAAAATAATAAAAAAATAAAAATCATAGAAATAACCAACGGAACTATATCAATCTGGATAGGGGTTCCAGTTCATGTCGTCGGGCGGGTTCCATGGTTGGTTATAGGTGTACTGATAGGCCTGGTTAGGGTCGTAGAGAGTAAATGGTGGTTGCATATCGGGCTGGTGTGGAGGATAGTAAGCAGGTCGGGTCGGTACGTAGTGATCCCGAGGTGATAGCTGGCTCATGATCTGATGCTGATGATAGTGCCATCTATCATGTTGTCATTGCCTGGAATGCTCCGGTTCATATTGCATTTCTGGTTCAGGTTCTGGAGCAGGTTGCCTAGATGATGATGATGCACCATCAGTATTGGTAAATCTCTGCAAAACACATTAAACACAAAATTTGTGCATCCAAATATGCATTAGTGTTAGCAAAATAACAAATTAACACAATTACAATAACATGTTCCATCAAAATTAAACTTATACACATTTTCACAATTTTAACAATTCTACATTTTTCCAAATAAGCATTTATGAAAATGTTTACAAAGTTCATAAGCATTCAACTCAAATAACATGTTAAAATAACCATTACTAGCAATTAAACAACTTTCAAATGGCATTTACATCAATTTAATCAAGTTCATGAATTTTAGACCTAAAAAGTCTACTTTAATTCTTAAAAGTCATGTTTAGGATCAAAGTTTGGATCATTTATGTAGTGACCTGAACTTTTCCATGTTTATATATATTAATTGAGATTGATATTTACATGATTAAATGTTTCCAACATGTTAAGCAATCAAACTTGTTAAGACTTGATTAATTGAAATATGTTTCATATAGACAATTGACCACCCAAGTTGACCGGCGATTCACGAATGTTAAAACTTGTAAAAACGACATGACGATATATATATGGATATACATATGGTTAACATGAGATTATGATAAGTAAGTATCTCCATAAGTATATTAACAATGAGTTATATACATATAAACAAGACTACTAACTTAAGGATTTCGAAACAAGACATATATGTAACGATTATCGTTGTAACGACATTTAAATATATATATATATATATATATATATATATATATATATATATATATATATATATATATCATATTAAGATATATTAATATATCATAATATCATGATAATATAATAATTTAACATCTAATTAGATATAATAAACAATGGGTTAACAACATTAATTGAGATCGTTAACTTAAAGGTTTCAAAACAACACTTACATGAAACGACTAACGATGACTTAACAACTCAGTTAAAATGTATATACATGTAGTGTATTTAGATGTATTAAAATACTTTTGGAAGACTTCAAGACATATATCAAAACACTCATACTTAAAGAAAATGGTTACAGTTACTTTCCCATTCTTTTCTTTCATCAAGAATTCTAGTCGTATTCTTACCCGTATTATACACAGCTTCAAAACGTACTTACTATGGGTATATACCAATAGGAACTAGCATGGGATTCCACTCTTGATTATGTCATGTATGACTAATCAATTTTAACTTCTACCATGAGCTAGTCAACTAACTAGAACTCCTTTTAACCCCACTCACCACTCACCAATTACCACTCATCATTCACTCCATTTCACTTCCAATTCTCTTTCTAATTCTCTCTCAACACACCCACACTATTATGAACGTATTTTTCCAGTAGTTAATCATCATCTTCATCAAAAATCACTTCAAGAATCAAGCTATAATCATCATAGGAAGAACACTTCAAGAACACTTCAAAAATCCCTTCAAGTTTACTAATTTACTTCCAAGCTTTCTAATCCATTCCAAGTAATCATCTAAGATCAAGAAACCTTTGTTATATACAGTAGGTTATCTTTCTTATTCAAGGTAATATTCATATTTAAACTTTGATTCAATTTCTATAACTATAAACTATCTTAATTCGAGTAAAAATCTTACTTGAACTTGTTTTTGTGTCATGATCCTACTTCAAGAACTTTCAAGCCATCCAAGATCCTTTGAAGCTAGATCATTTCTTGTCACTTCCAGTAGGTTTACCTACTAAACTTGAGGTAGTAATGATGTTCATAACATCATTCGATTCATATATATAAAACTATCTTATTCGAAGGTTTAAACTCGTAATCACTAGAACATAGTTTAGTTAATTCTAAACTTGTTCGCAAACAAAAGTTAATCCTTCTAAATTGACTTTTAAAATTAACTAAACACATGTTCTATATCTATATGATATGCTAACTTAATGATTTAAAACCTGGAAACACGAAAAACACCGTAAAACTGGATTTACGCCGTCGTAGTAACACCGCGGGCTGTTTTGGGTTAGTTAATTAAAAACTATGATAAACTTTGATTTAAAAGTTGTTATTCTGAGAAAATGATTTTTATTATGAACATGAAACTATATCCAAAAATTATGGTTAAACTCAAAGTGGAAGTATGTTTTCTAGAAATGGTCATCTAGACGTCGTTCTTTCGACTGAAATGACTACCTTTACAAAAATGACTTGTAACTTATTTTTCCGACTATAAACCTATACTTTTTCTGTTTAGATTCATAAAATAGAGTTCAATATGAAACCATAGCAATTTGATTCACTCAAAACGGATTTAAAATGAAGAAGTTATGGGTAAAACAAGATTGGATAATTTTTCTCATTTTAGCTACGTGAAAATTGGTAACAAATCTATTCCAACCATAACTTAATCAACTTGTATTGTATATTATGTAATCTTGAGATACCATAGACACGTATACAATGTTTCGACCTATCATGTCGACACATCTATATATATTTCGGAACAACCATAGACACTCTATATGTGAATGTTGGAGTTAGCTATACAGGGTTGAGGTTGATTCCAAAATATATATAGTTTGAGTTGTGATCAATACTGAGATACGTATACACTGGGTCGTGGATTGATTTAAGATAATATTTATCGATTTATTTCTGTACATCTAACTGTGGACAACTAGTTGTAGGTTACTAACGAGGACAGCTGACTTAATAAACTTAAAACATCAAAATATATTAAAAGTGTTGTAAATATATTTTGAACATACTTTAATATACATGTATATATTGTTATAGGTTCGTGAATCAACAGTGGCCAAGTCTTACTTCTCGACGAAGTAAAAATCTGTGAAAGTGAGTTATAGTCCCACTTTTAAAATCTAATATTTTGGGATGAGAATACATGCAGGTTTTATAAATGATTTACAAAATAGACACAAGTACGTGAAACTACATTCTATGGTTGAATTATCGAAATCGAATATGCCCCTTTTTATTAAGTCTGGTAATCTAAGAATTAGGGAACATACACCCTAATTGACGTGAATCCTAAAGATAGATCTATTGGGCCTAACAAACCCCATCCAAAGTATCGGATGCTTTAGTACTTCGAAATTTATATCATATCCGAAGGGTGTCCCGGAATGATGGGGATATTCTTATATATGCATCTTGTTAATGTCGGTTACCAGGTGTTCACCATATGAATGATTTTTATCTCTATGTATGGGATGTATATTGAAATATGAAATCTTGTGGTCTATTGTTACGATTTAATATATATAGGTTAAACCTATAACTCACCAACATTTTTGTTGACGTTTAAAGCATGTTTATTCTCAGGTGAATATTAAGAGCTTCCGCTGTTGCATACTAAAATAAGGACAAGATTTGGAGTCCATGTTTGTATGATATTATGTAAAAACTGCATTCAAGAAACTGATTTCGATGTAACATATTTGTATTGTAAACCATTATGTAATGGTCGTGTGTAAACAGGATATTTTAGATTATCATTATTTGATAATCTACGTAAAGCTTTTTAAACCTTTATTTATGAAATAAAGGTTATGGTTTGTTTTAAAAATGAATGCAGTCTTTGAAAAACGTCTCATATAGAGGTCAAAACCTCACAACGAAATCAATTAATATGGAACGTTTTTAATCAATAAGAACGGGACATTTCAGTTGGTATCCGAGCGTTGGTCTTAGAGAACCAGAATTTTGCATTAGTGTGTCTTATCGAGTTTGTTAGGATGCATTAGTGAGTCTGGACTTCGATCGTGTTTACTTGAAAAATGATTGCTTAACAAATTTTGTTGGAAACTATATATTTTTAACATGTGAATATTTTGTGATATATTAATCTCTTAACGCGTTTGATATTATGTGATAGATGTCTACCTCTAGAACAAGTCCCATTGACTCACCTAATAATAATGAAGAGTCAAATATAAATTGGAATGATTCGTGGACTGATTCACAAGTTCCCGAAGAGGAACCGGAAGAAGAGTCGGAACCAGAAGAAGAATCGGAACCGGAAGAAGAATCGGAACCGGATGAAGAAATAGAACCGGTGGGGGAAATAATAAAATGGTTGAGTAAAAGAAAATCCTCAACCAACCGACCAAGGTTAATTATGGTCAATGGTGTTTCCGCTAAGGAAGCAAAATATTGGGAGGATTACCAATTCTCCGATGAATCGGATTCTGACGAGAATTCCGATGATGTTATAGAAATTACCCCAAATGAATTTAAAAAGGCAAAAGAAAATAATAAGGGAAAGGGCATAAAAATAGAGAAATCTAATTCCAACCCCGATGAACTTTATATGTATCGTCAACCCCCGAAGTCCTTAAGTTGTAACAATGACCCGGGAACCTCTAAACCACCAGGTTTTTCTAAACCAATGTGGAAAATTACGGCTCGTATTAGGGGAACATCATATATCCCTAGAAACTTGGCAAAACGAACCAAAACCGAAGAAGAAGAAACAAGCGAGTCGGAATAAGATAGTTGTATTCGTGTGGTGTAATATAAGTAATATAGTGTGCTTATGCTTTATGATATATGTAAAAATTGCTTGTATTAATAAGTATTTTTTTTTATGAATCTAACTCTTGTCTATTTTACAGTATAAAAACACAAAATGGATAGACAACCCAATATTTTAAGAGACCTACCCGGAGACATGATTGATGAAATCTTGTCTAGAGTCGGTCAGAATTCTTCAGCACAACTATTTAAGGCGAGATCAGTTTGTAAGACATTCGAAGAACGTTCCAAGAATGCCTTGGTTTATAAAAGGCTTTCGTTCGAAAGATGGGGGATATCACATTGGGAAATCCATAAGTTACGATGTGTTTACTTTGACGCATATATTGCGGGGAACCCAAATGCAATTTTATGCAATGGGTTAAGAAATTATTTTGACTCAATATATTCGAATATTGGACTTCGTGATTTAGAAAAAGCGGCTAACATGCAACATAAAGAAGCATGTTATGCTTACGGATTAGTAATATTCGCTTCTCACCAAAGTGAGAACAAGAACATCGGGCTACAACTATTAAACAAAATGTTCCCACAAGTGACAGAGTCGGTAATTGGGGTAAGAAATGAGGTTTTTAGATTGTTACGGGACTGTTGGACATTACGTAACCCTCGTCCCTTTGACGACGTTACAACACGCTGTCTTATCAACGGCCATAACGGTTATGTTCCACAAGACCAAGGATGGGAAGTAGTCCTAGTAAAACCAGAATGCATGACTTGTTTCTGGACGTATGAATTACGTATCTTTATTGCCTTTGCTGAACGACTTGTGTACTAGCTAGAATTATCTTCACAACTATCTTGTATCAAAGTTATTGTGTGCTATATTTCATGCTTTATGTAAAATAAGCGGTATTGTAAGTTTGTAAAATAGTGTATAAAAGTTTGAACGCGAAATATTATTATAATCAGTTTTTCATATAGAATTGTAGTAGTTGAATTGTATATTAGTTACTAAGTATGAACTTAACGGGTAGGTACTACCCGAATTTAAACTTATAAAACGCTAATATGAAGAAAAAGCTTTTATAAATGAGTTCATATTATGCTACGAAATACTATTAACTACTCTTAATATTCTGTATGATTAACTTGTTCCATTTGACTATGTTGAAGGAAATGGCACCGACTACTCGACACACCGTGAATATGAATGAAGAGGAATTCCGTACTTTTCTAGCTTCAAACATAGCCGCAGTACAGGCTACGCTACATACCAACAATAACCTTGGATCTAGTAGTACAGGAAATCGTGTAGGATGCACCTACAAAGAATTCACTGCCTGCAAACCTTTGGAATTTGATGGAACCGAAGGATCGATCGGATTGAAACGGTGGACCGAGAAGGTCGAATCGGTGTTTGCCATAAGTAAGTGTACTGAAGAGGACAAAGTAAAGTACGCTACGCATACCTTCACAGGTTCTGCGTTAACATGGTGGAATACCTATCTAGAGCAAGTGGGACAAGATGATGCGTACGCACTACCGTGGTCAGCATTCAAGCACTTAATGAACGAGAAGTACCGTCCCAGAACCGAGGTCAATAAGCTCAAGACAGAACTTAGAGGGTTACGAACCCAAGGATTTGATATTACCACGTACGAAAGACGATTCACAAAATTGTGCCTATTGTGTCCTGGAGCATTCGAAGATGAGGAAGAGAAGATCGACGCGTTTGTGAAAGGATTACCGGAAAGAATCTAAGAAGATATAAGTTCACACGAGCCCGCCTCCATACAACAGGCATGTAGAATGGCTCACAAACTAGTGAACCAGATTGAAGAAAGAATTAAAGAACAGACTGTTGAAGAGGCCAACGTGAAGCAAGTCAAAAGAAAGTGGGAGGAAAACGGTGATAAGAATCACCAATACAACAACAACAGCAATTACAACAATAATCGCAACAATTATCCCAACAATCGCAACATCAATCGCAACTACAACAAACGGCCCAACAACAACAACAACAACAACAACAACAGCAGCAACTACAACAATCATCCCAACAACAATAATAACCGCAACAACAACAACAATCAGAAGCAGCTATGCCAAAGGTGTGAAAAGTATCACTCGGGGTTCTGCACCAAATTTTGCAACAAGTGTAAAAGAAATGGTCATAGCGCGGCGAAGTGTGAGGTCTACGGACCAGGGGTTAATAGAACGAAAGGAACAAATGGTGTCGGAACGAGTAATGGCGGAGCAAGTAGTGTCGGAGCAAGTTATGCCAATGTAGTTTGTTATAAATGTGGAAAACCGGGCCACATTATTAGAAATTGCCCGAACCAGGAGAACACGAATGGACAAGGCCGCGGAAGAGTTTTCAATATTAATGCGGCAGAGGCACAGGAAGACCCAGAGCTTGTTACAGGTACGTTTCTTATTGACAATAAATCTGCTTACGTTTTATTTGATTCGGGTGCGGATAGAAGCTATATGAGTAGAGATTTTTGTGCTAAATTAAGTTGTCCGTTGATGCCTTTGGATAGTAAATTTTTACTAGAATTAGCAAATGGTAAATTAATTTCAGCAGATAATATATGTCGAAATCGAGAAATTAAACTGGTTAGCGAAACATTTAAGATTGACTTGATACCAGTAGAGTTAGGGAGTTTTGATGTGATAATCGGTATGGACTGGTTGAAAGAAGTGAAAGCAGAGATCGTTTGTTACAAAAATGCAATTCGCATTATACGAGAAAAAGGAAAACCCTTAATGGTGTACGGAGAAAAGGGCAACATGAAGCTACATCTTATTAGTAATTTGAAGGCACAAAAACTAATAAGAAAAGGTTGCTATGCTGTTCTAGCACACGTCGAGAAAGTACAAACTGAAGAAAAGAGCATCAATGATGTTCCCGTAGCAAAAGAATTTCCCGATGTATTTCCGAAAGAATTACCGGGATTACCCCCACATCGATCCGTTGAATTTCAAATAGATCTTGTGCCAGGAGCTGCACCAATAGCTCGTGCTCCTTACAGACTCGCACCCAATGAGATGAAAGAACTGCAAAGCCAATTACAAGAACTTTTAGAGCGTGGTTTCATTCGACCAAGCACATCACCGTGGGGAGCTCCTGTTTTGTTTGTCAAGAAGAAAGATGGTACATTCAGGTTGTGTATCGACTACCGAGAGTTGAACAAACTTACCATCAAGAACCGCTACCCACTACCGAGAATCGACGACTTATTTGATCAACTAAAAGGCTCGTCTGTTTATTCAAAGATTGACTTACGTTCCGGGTATCATCAAATGCGGGTGAAAGAAGATGATATTCCAAAGACTGCTTTCAGAACACGTTACGGTCATTACGAGTTTATGGTCATGCCGTTTGGTTTAACTAATGCACCAGCTGTGTTCATGGACCTTATGAACCGAGTGTGTGGACCATACCTTGACAAGTTTGTCATTGTTTTCATTGATGACATACTTATTTACTCAAAGAATGACCAAGAACACGGTGAACATTTGAGAAAGGTGTTAGAAGTATTGAGGAAGGAAGAATTGTACGCTAAGTTTTCAAAGTGTGCATTTTGGTTGGAAGAAGTTCAATTCCTCGGTCACATAGTGAACAAAGAAGGTATTAAGGTGGATCCGGCAAAGATAGAAACTGTTGAAAAGTGGGAAACCCCGAAAACTCCGAAGCACATACGCCAGTTTTTAGGACTAGCTGGTTACTACAGAAGGTTCATCCAAGACTTTTCCAGAATAGCAAAACCCTTGACTGCATTAACGCATAAAGGGAAGAAATTTGAATGGAATGATGAACAAGAGAAAGCGTTTCAGTTATTGAAGAAAAAGCTAACTACGGCACCTATATTGTCATTGCCTGAAGGGAATGATGATTTTGTGATTTATTGTGATGCATCAAAGAAAGGTCTCGGTTGTGTATTAATGCAACGAACGAAGGTGATTGCTTATGCTTCTAGACAATTGAAGATTCACGAACAAAATTATACGACGCATGATTTGGAATTAGGCGCGGTTGTTTTTGCATTAAAGACTTGGAGGCACTACTTATATGGGGTCAAAAGTATTATATATACCGACCACAAAAGTCTTCAACATATATTTAATCAGAAACAACTGAATATGAGGCAGCATAGGTGGATTGAATTATTGAATGATTACGACTTTGAGATTCGTTACCACCTGGGGAAGGCAAATGTGGTAGCCGATTCCTTGGGCAGGAAGGACAGAGAACCCATTCGAGTAAAATCTATGAATATAATGATTCATAATAACATTAATACTCAAATAAAGGAGGCACAACAAGGAGTTTTAAAAGAGAGAAATTTAAAGGATGAAATACCCAAAGGATCGGAGAAGCATCTTAATATTCGGGAAGACCGAACCCGGTATCGGGCTGAAAGGATTTGGGTACCAAAATTTGGAGATATGAGAGAAATGGTACTTAGAGAAGCTCATAAAACCAGATACTCAATACATCCTAGAACGGGGAAGATGTACAAGGATCTCAAGAAACATTTTTGGTGGCCGGGTATGAAAGCCGATGTTGCTAAATACGTAGGAGAATGTTTGACGTGTTCTAAGGTCAAAGCTGAGCATCAGAAACCATCATGTCTACTTCATCAACCCGAAATCCCAGAATGGAAATGGGAAAACATTACCATGGATTTCATCACTAAATTGCCAAGGACTTCAAGTGGTTTTGATACTATTTGGGTAATAGTTGATCGTCTCACCAAATCAGCACACTTCCTGCCAATAAGAGAAGATGACAAGATGGAGAAGTTAGCACGACTGTATTTGAAGGAAGTCGTCTCCAGACATGGAATACCAATCTCTATTATCTCTGATAGGGATGGCAGATTTATTTCAAGATTCTGGCAGACATTACAGCAAGCATTAGGAACTCGTCTAGACATGAGTACTGCCTATCATCCACAAACTGATGGGCAGAGCGAAAGGACGATACAAACGCTTGAAGACATGCTACGAGCATGTGTTATTGATTTCGGACACAGTTGGGATCGACATCTACCGTTAGCAGAATTTTCCTACAACAACAGCTACCATTCAAGCATTGAGATGGCGCCGTTTGAAGCACTTTATGGTAGAAAGTGCAGGTCTCCGATTTGTTGGAGTGAAGTGGGGGATAGACAGATTACAGGTCCGGAGATTATACAAGAAACTACCGAGAAGATCATCCAAATTCAACAACGGTTGAAAACCGCCCAAAGTCGACAAAAGAGCTACGCTGACATTAAAAGAAAAGATATAGAATTTGAAATTGGAGAGATGGTCATTCTTAAAGTTGCACCTTGGAAAGGCGTTGTTCGATTTGGTAAATGAGGGAAATTAAATCCAAGGTATATTGGACCATTCAAGATTATTGATCGTGTCGGACCAGTAGCTTACCGACTTGAGTTACCTCAACAACTCGCGGCTGTACATAACACTTTCTACGTCTCGAATTTGAAGAAATGTTTTGCTAAAGAAGATCTCACTATTCCGTTAGATGAAATCCAAATCAACGAAAAACTCCAATTCATCGAAGAACCCATCGAAATAATGGATCGTGAGATTAAAAGACTTAAGCAAAACAAGATACCAATTGTTAAGGTTCGATGGAATGCTCGTAGAGGACCCGAGTTCACCTAGGAGTGTGAAGATTAGATGAAGAAGAAATACCCGCATCTATTTCCAGAAGATTCGTCAACACCTTCAACAGCTTAAAATTTCGGGACGAAATTTATTTAACGGGTAGGTACTGTAGTGACCCGAACTTTTCCATGTTTATATATATTAATTAAGATTGATATTTACATGATTAAATGTTTCCAACATGTTAAGCAATCAAACTTGTTAAGACTTGATTAATTGAAATATGTTTCATATAGACAATTGACCACCCAAGTTGACCGGCGATTCACGAACGTTAAAACTTGTAAAAACGACATGACGATATATATATGGATATACATATGGTTAACATGAGATTATGATAAGTAAGTATCTCAAGTATATTAACAATGAGTTATATACATATAAACAAGACTACTAACTTAAGGATTCCGAAACGAGACATATATGTAACGATTATCGTTGTAACGACATTTAAATGTATATATATCATATTAAGATATATTAATATATCATAATATCATGATAATATAATAATTTAACATCTCATTTGATATAATAAACAATGGGTTAACAACATTAATTGAGATCGTTAACTTAAAGGTTTCAAAACAACACTTACATGTAACGACTAATGATGACTTAACGACTCAGTTAAAATGTATATACATGTAGTGTATTTAGATGTATTAAAATACTTTTGGAAGACTTCAAGACATATATCAAAACACTCATACTTAACGAAAATGGTTACAGTTACTTTCCCATTCTTTTCTTTCATCAAGAATTCTAGTCGTATTCTTACCCGTATTATACACAGCTTCAAAACGTACTTACTATGGGTATATACCAATAGGAACTAGCATGGGATTCCACTCTTGATTATGTCATGTATGACTAATCAATTTTAACTTCTACCATGAGCTAGTCAACTAACTAGAACTCCTTTTAACCCCACTCACCACTCACCAATTACCACTCATCATTCACTCCATTTCACTTCCAATTCTCTTTCTAATTCTCTCTCAACACACCCACACTATTATGAACGTATTTTTCCAGTAGTTAATCATCATCTTCATCAAAAATCACTTCAAGAATCAAGCTATAATCATCATAGGAAGAACACTTCAAGAACACTTCAAAAATCCCTTCAAGTTTACTAATTTACTTCCAAGCTTTCTAATCCATTCCAAGTAATCATATAAGATCAAGAAACCTTTGTTATATACAG
The DNA here is from genome assembly GCF_046630445.1 of Rutidosis leptorrhynchoides. Taxonomy (NCBI): domain Eukaryota; kingdom Viridiplantae; phylum Streptophyta; class Magnoliopsida; order Asterales; family Asteraceae; genus Rutidosis; species Rutidosis leptorrhynchoides. Next base: position 389,990,910 of record NC_092334.1, read on the forward strand.
TAGGTTATCTTTATTATTCAAGGTAATATTCATATTCAAACTTTGATTCAATTTCTATAACTATAAACTATCTTAATTCGAGTAAAAATCTTACTTGAACTTATTTTTGTGTCATGATCCTACTTCAAGAACTTTCAATCCATCCAAGATCCTTTGAAGCTAGATCATTTCTTGTCACTTCTAGTAGGTTTACCTACTAAACTTGAGGTAGTAATGATGTTCATAACATCATTCGATTCATATATATAAAACTATCTTATTCGAAGGTTTAAACTCGTAATCACTAGAACATAGTTTAGTTAATTCTAAACTTGTTCGCAAACAAAAGTTTATCCTTCTAACTTGACTTTTAAAATTAACTAAACACATGTTCTATATCTATATGATATGCTAACTTAATGATTTAAAACCTGGAAACACGAAAAACACCGTAAAACCGGATTTACGCCGTCGTAGTAACACCGCAGGCTGTTTTGGGTTAGTTAATTAAAAACTATGATAAACTTTGATTTAAAAGTTGTTATTCTGAGAAAATGATTTTTATTATGAACATGAAACTATATCCAAAAATTATGGTTAAACTCAAAGTGGAAGTATGTTTTCTAAAAATGGTCATCTAGACGTCGTTCTTTCGACTGAAATGACTACCTTTACAAAAACGACTTGTAACTTATTTTTCCGACTATAAACCTATACCTTTTCTGTTTAGATTCATAAAATAGAGTTCAATATGAAACCATAGCAATTTGATTCACTCAAAACGGATTTAAAATGAAGAAGTTATGGGTAAAACAAGATTGGATAATTTTTCTCATTTTAGCTACGTGAAAATTGGTAACAAATCTATTCCAACCATAACTTAATAAACTTGTATTGTATATTATGTAATCTTGAGATACCATAGACACGTATACAATGTTTCGACCTATCATGTCGACACATCTATATATATTTCGGAACAACCATAGACACTCTATATGTGAATGTTGGAGTTAGCTATACAGGGTTGAGGTTGATTTCAAAATATATATAGTTTGAGTTGTGATCAATACTGAGATACGTATACACTGGGTCGTGGATTGATTTAAGATAATATTTATCGATTTATTTCTGTACATCTAACTGTGGACAACTAGTTGTAGGTTACTAACGAGGACAGCTGACTTAATAAACTTAAAACATCAAAATATATTAAAAGTGTTGTAAATATATTTTGAACATACTTTAATATACATGTATATATTGTTATAGGTTCGTGAATCAATAGTGGCCAAGTCTTATTTCTCGATGAAGTAAAAATCTGTGAAAGTGAGTTATAGTCCCACTTTTAAAATCTAATATTTTTGGGATGAGAATACATGCAGGTTTTATAAATGATTTACAAAATAGACACAAGTACGTGAAACTACATTCTATGGTTGAATTATCGAAATCGAATATGCCCCTTTTTATTAAGTCTGGTAATCTAAGAATTAGGGAACAGACACCCTAATTGACGCGAATCCTAAAGATAGATCTATTGGGCCTAACAAACCCCATCCAAAGTATCGGATGCTTTAGTACTTCGAAATTTATATCATATCCGAAGGGTGTCCCGGAATGATGGGGATATTCTTATATATGCATCTTGTTAATGTCGATTACCAGGTGTTCACCATATGAATGATTTTTATCTCTATGCATGGGATGTATATTGAAATATGAAATCTTGTGGTCTATTGTTACGATTTAATATATATAGGTTAAACCTATAACTCACCAACATTTTTGTTGACGTTTAAAGCATGTTTATTCTCAGGTGAATATTAAGAGCTTCCGCTGTTGCATACTAAAATAAGGACAAGATTTGGAGTCCATGTTTGTATGATATTGTGTAAAAACTGCATTCAAGAAACTGATTTCGATGTAACATATTTGTATTGTAAACCATTATGTAATGGTCGTGTGTAAACAGGATATTTTAGATTATCATTATTTGATAATCTACGTAAAGCTTTTTAAACCTTTATTTATGAAATAAAGGTTATGGTTTGTTTTAAAAATGAATGCAGTCTTTGAAAAACGTCTCATATAGAGGTCAAAACCTCGCAACGAAATCAATTAATATGGAACGTTTTTAATCAATAAGAACGGGACATTTCAATTTAGCTACCTAAACATGTTGCACTACTTAATTTAGCAATAATTCATGAAAAAAATCGGCCATAACCTGTTTATATCAAAAAGCCCCAAATTGCTCAAGAACACAAACCCTAGATTCCTAAAAATTTTGAAGTTTTTGGCTTCAAATCATGTTAAATAGCATCAATCTAGGTTATACATACATAATATACTAACAATTTAACTCTAATTACACTAGAAATTAACAAAATCAAATTAGGTAAATTATAGCTCAAGAACACTAAAAATCAAATTTAAAGAGGTTTAGGGGCGTAATTGTTACCTTTCTTGATAAACTTCTTAACAAATTCTTGATTAGAGCGGATTATAGCAAGAAATTTGGTTGATTTTGGTTAAAAATTGATGAAAATTGAGAGGATTTTGGGTGTAGGTTCGTGTATGTGTGTGTGTTTGTGAAGCAGCAGAACAGCGAGCTGCTCTTTTCAATCTGACTAGTTTTTATCCTCTATGCGATCGCATGGAAATGAAGGCAAAACCCCATGCGATCGCATGGGGTCCGTTTTTTTTATTTATTTATAAAAACCATTACTAATAAAACATATAATTAATTAAAAATTAAAATTTTGTTTCTTTTTAGGATGAGGGCATTTCGGATCGTTGTCGTAGTCCGTCCCTCGACAAAATTTTAAAAATTTGCCACGTTTTAAGCGCGGTTTTTAAAAGTAAAGATTTTTGGGTTTTTTAATGTTTTTGGCTTACTTTAATTCAATAAGATTAAAAATATTGATAATAAAAGTTCTTGTCCCTCCCTTGGGTAAAGCAATTTCGGTTCAACGACCTAGTTTTCAACTCACGACGAATTTTAAAAATCATATTTTTAACTTAATGAAATAAAGTAAATTTTGTTTTTAAATTCACACCAAACTTAAATTTAAAATGCATAAAATTAAAAATTCATTAATATACATACAAACTTATTTTAAAAATATTAATTTTTCAAATATTTATAAATTTAAATATATTGATTTTAAAAAGTTTACAATATTAATTTAATATTTAAATATTAATTTTAAAAACAAGGTAAAAATAAAATTAAAAATCTTTTTGGTCTTTTATCCCACTTTAATCAATCAAATATTATCAAAAATATACGCCCCTCTTTTCGGTAAAGTAATTTCGGCTATATTACCTAGTTTTACTCCTGACGAATTTCTGAAATATTTTGGGTTGATTGATTAAAGATATTTATACCTTAAGAATAAACGGTAAATTTCGCAGTGATGTAATAAATTTTTGTATGATATCAATAATTTCGGTTACGCATACCTAATTTTATTGAATACCAATTTAATACTTTATAGTGAACGATTCAGTGTTTATTATCAAAAGGTTAAAAGCAATAAAAATAAAAATAAAAACTGTACATACTTACCTGTGAGAAAGAATTCTCAGCGACCTGCTTTATCCGACTCATAGGAGAGTCGTGTGATTTGGTTCTCCATAGCTACGTAAGCATAACCTCAATTCTTCAATATCTTTTCTTCTAAACATATAAACGGTCCTTCTCTGCATAGAGTAATAAATTCGGTATTTGAATATGTTTGATTATTTGAACATTTAACTTCGTGTGACCATTTTCCGCATTTATAACATCTTTCAAGGTGTCGTGCTCTTCTTTTTGTTGCTGATTTTGATTTTCCTTTTCCAAAATGTATCTTATGATGATCTTTTCTGAGTTCTTTTCTTACTCTGTCCATTTTGCCTCTTATGAAGGATACCAGTTCACTCGGAAGTGTGTCATTATTACGTTTAGTAATCATAGCGTGTAGCATTAGACCATGGTTCAGATCAAAGGAATTCTTCATCTCGTAAAACCTAAAAAAAATAAAAATTCAGAATGGGGGGAGAAGACTAGTTCTTTAGGGTTTGCTAGGGAAAGACCATTTGGATTCCATTCTCGGAAACTACACGAAAACAGAATATCTAACTCTAACAGAAATAACTATTACCCTAAAAAGATTTGAATCTTCCCACACTTAGTTAGTTGTGGTGTCGAAATTGTGATTAACTTCATCTTCAACTTCCATTAGATTATCTATGTAATATTTAACTCTGTGACCATTAACCTTAAATTCAACCCCATTTGAATTTATTAATTCTACTGTTCCATATGGGAAAACTCTTTTGACTATGAATGGTCCAGACCATCTTGATTTCAATTTTCCAGGAAATAGCATGAATCGTGAATTGAAAAGAAGAACTCTGTCTCCTTCTTTAAATTCTTTTGAACTTCCGATTCTTTTATCATGCCATTTCTTCGTTCTTTCTTTATAGATTAACGAATTTTCATATGCTTCATGTCTTAATTCTTCTAATTCGTTTAATTGACTTAACTGTAGACGTCCAGCTTCATGTAAATCAAGATTACATGTCTTCAAAGCCCAAAATGCTTTGTGTTCAATTTCTACTGGAAGATGACATGCTTTTCCGTAAACGAGTCTAAAAGGTGTGGTTCCAATTGGAGTTTTGTAGGCTGTTCTAAAAGCCCAGAGTGCATCCTCCAATTTCATGGACCATTCTTTTGGATTTGATCCTACGGTTTTCTCTAGAATACATTTTAATGCTCGGTTGGTATTTTTCAACTTGTCCACTTGTTTGTGGATGATAAGCGGTTGAGATTTTATGAGTTTCTCCATATCTTTTGAGAACTTTCTCAAGTTGATTATTACAAAAATGAGTACCCCGATCACTTATTAAAACTTTCGGTGTTCCAAACCTTGCAAAAAGACGTTTTAAGAAGTTGACTACAACTCGTGCATCGTTAGTTGGGAGAGCTTGTGCTTCCGCCCATTTAGATACATAATCAATGGCAACGAGAATGTAGAGATTATTATGAGATTTTGGAAATGGACCCATAAAGTCAATACCCCAAATGTCAAATACTTCACATACTTGAATGACATTTTGTGGCATTTCATCACGTTGACTTATTTTTCCGGCCCTTTGACAAGCATCACAGGATTTACAAAGAAGGTGTGCATCTTTGAAAATTGTAGGCCAATAGAATCCAGCATCGTAAACTTTTCTTGCTGTAAGTTGAGGCCTATAATGCCCTCCTGTTGGTCCTGTGTGACAATGGTTTAAGATTTGACTGGCTTCATCCCCAAATACACATCGGTGTATTATTCCATCGGGACAACTTTTAAACAAATGTGGATCTTCCCAGAAATAGTGTTTTATATCACTAAAGAATTTCTTTCGTTTTTGGTACGACAACCCTTTTTCAAGGAATCCACATACTAAGTAGTTTGCATAGCCTGCAAACCATGGAATTTCATTATAATCTATCTTCAATAGATATTCATCAGGAAAGTTATATTGTATGACCGATTCATTCAGAACTTCTAATTCAGGATTTTCAAGACGAGAAAGATGATCAGCGGTGAGATTTTATGCTCCCTTTTTATCTCGAATTTCAATATCGAACTCTTGTAAGAGTAAGATCCAACGGATTAATCTTGATTTAGCATCTTGTTTTGAAAATAGGTATCTAAGAGCAGAACGGTCGGTATAGACCACCGTTTTAGCTAAAACGAGATATGAACGAAATTTGTCAAAAGCAAAGACAATGGCAAGGAGTTCTTTTTCAGTAGTTGTGTAGTTTGTTTGTGCTCCTTGTAACGTCTTACTAGCATAATAAATAGGTTGAAATCGTTTTTCAATCCTTTGTCCTAAAACGGCTCCCATTGCAAAACCACTTGCATCGCACATGAGTTCAAACGGTAGATTCCAATTTGGAGTTATAATGATTGGTGCATTAGTGAGTTTTTCTTTAAGAATATTAAAAGATTTGATGCATTCATCTGAAAAGATGAATGGAGCATCTTTTTCTAGGAGTTTATTCATAGGAGTGGCAATTTTAGAAAAATCTTTTATAAAACGTCGGTAAAAATCTGCATGCCCTAGAAAACTCCTAACTCCTCTAACATTGGTGAGATGTGGAAGTCTAGAAATTATATCTACTTTAGCTCTACCCACTTCAATTCCTTCCTTTGAAATTTTATGATCAAGAACGATGCCTTCTTTAACCATGAAATGGCATTTCTCCCAATTAAGTACTAGATTTGATTGTTTGCATCTAATAAGCATTCGTTCAAGATTAACTATACATATTTCAAATGTATCACCGAAGACTGAAAAGTCATCCATGAAAACTTCCATGCATTCTTCTATCATGTCGTGAAAAATCGCCATCATGCACCTTTGAAAGGTTGCAGGGGCGTTGCAAAGTCCAAATGGCATGCGTTTGTAAGCAAAAGTACCATAAGGGCACGTGAATGTGATTTTCTCTTGATCTTCGGGTGCTATTGGAATTTGAAAATATCCGGAGAAACCGTCAAGAAAACAATAGTAACTGTTTCCGGCTAATCTTTCCAACATTTGATCAATGAAAGGTAAGGGAAAGTGATCTTTTCTGGTGGCGTCATTTAATTTTCTATAATCAATACAAACACGCCATCTTGTTACAGTCCTAGTAGGAATAAGCTCATTTTTTTCATTTGTGATGACAGTCATGCCACCCTTCTTAGGTACACATTGAACTGGGCTTACCCATGGACTATTAGAGATTGGATAAATTAAACCTGTATCAAGCAGTTTAATAATTTCTTTCTTAACAACATCTTTTATATTAGGATTTAGTCTTCGTTGGCGTTGCACATACGTTTTATGACCTTCTTCCATAAGAATTTTATGTGTTCAATATGAAGGACTTATTCCTTTAATATCATTAATCTTCCATGCAATAGCTGGTTTATGAGCTTTTAGCACAGAAATGAGTTGAGATTTTTCATTTTCAGTAAGAGAAGACGATATTATTACAGGTAATTCAGATTCACCATGTAAATAAGCGTATTCCAAATGGTTTGGAAATGACTTTAACTCTAATGTCGGTGGTTCTTCTATCGATGATTTATATCGATATCTGTCTTCTTCTTTTAGCATTTGAATTTCTTCTGTTGTTGGTTCATATCCATTAGCCATAAGTGTAGCTAACATTTCAGTTTCATCAATTGGTTCAGTTCCTTCTCCTAACGAACATTCTCCTGTTCCTTGTAATTCTGGAAATTCTTCTAACAATTCTGCATGTGAATCCATAGTTTGAATATAATAACATGTATCATCTGCAGATTGCGGTTGTTGCATGGCTCTATCAACAGAAAAGGTAACACTCTTGTCCTCTATACTTAGGGTCAGTTTCTTACCAAATACGTCTATTATTGCTTTAGCTGTGTTTAAGAATGGTCTTCCTAATATGAGAGGAACTCGAGAATCTTCTTCCATGTCCAGAATAACAAAATCTACTGGAAATACTAAAGTACCAACTTTAACTAGCATGTTCTCCATTATCCCTCTAGGATATTTTACTGATCGATCGGCTAGTTGTATGCTTATTCGTGTTGGTTTCAATTCTCCAAGGTCTAGTTTAGCGTATAATGAATACGGCATTAAATTTATACTAGCACCTAAGTCTGCCAATGCTTCTATTGAACTAAGACTACCCAGAAAACATGGAATTGTGAAACTTCCTGGATCTGATAATTTTTCTGGTATCTTATTCAAATGTACTGCAGAACAATTAGCATTCATAGTAACAGCCGAGAGTTCTTCCATTTTCTTTCTATTTGTGATTAGATCTTTCAAGAATTTAGCATATCTAGGCATTCCTGAAATCACATCAATGAAAGGAAGATTTACATTTATCTGTTTAAATATATCCAAAAATTTGGATTGCTCGGCTTCAAGTCTTTCTTTTCTCATCTTACTCGGGTAAGGAAGTGGTGGTTGGTATGGTTTAACATAAGGTTTAGCCTTAACTGTGTTATCTTCATTAACCTTTTCAATTACCGGTTCTGTTTCCTTCTCTTGTTCAGATTGTGGTTCTTGTGGAGTAGGAATACAATCATCAGAAATTACAGGTATTTCAGGTGGTTTAAGTGTAATACCACTTCTTGTGGTAATGGCTTTAGCTGTTTCATTCCGGGGGTTAGAAATTGTATCGCTAGGTAGACTTCCCGGTTTTCTTTCACCTATTAACCTTGCTAGATTGCTTACTTCTTGTTCCAGATTTTGAATAGAAGCTTGTTGATTTCTAAATGCTTGAGCATTTTATTCATTGGTTTGTTTCTGAGATGTGAAAAATTGCGTTTGAGATTCAACTAGCTTCGACATCATATCTTCTAAATTTAGCTTTTTATCATCGGTTTGTGGTGGCTTATTTTGAAAAATAGGTCTTTGCTGATTGTAAGTATTATTGGATACTTGTTGATTACTAGGACCTTGTTGGTTGTTGTATGGAACATTTTGGTTATAATTCTGATTTTGATTGTAGATTGGTCTTGGCGGTTGATAATTATTCTGATAATTATATCCAGGCCTTTGGTTCATGTATGAAACATTCTCTCTTTGTTCCATTGTTTGTTCAATACTGAGACAATCTTTTGTTAAATGTGGTCCTCCACACTGCTCACAACTAATTCTTATTGAGTGAATATCTTTAGTCATCTTTTCCATTTGTCTCTCGACAGCATCTATCTTTGCGGAAATGGAATCAAAGTCATGGCTAGAATTGGCTCTAGCTGCTTTAGATGATCTAACGATATCTTTTTCTTGATGCCACTCCTGTGAGTGGGAAGCAGTGTTATCAATAATTTTGTAAGCTTCAGTTGCGGTATTCTTCATAATGGAACCACCAGCTGCTATATCTATGTCTTTTCTTGTAGTGATGTCGTATCCTTGGTAGAATATTTGTACTATTTGATAAGTGTCTAAACCATGTTGCGGACATCCTCTCAATAACTTTCCAAATCTTGTCCACGCTTCATATAGAGTTTCATTTGGCTTTTGTGTGAACGTAACAATTTCTCCTTGAAGTCTTACGGCTTTAGATGCCGGAAAGAATTGTTTAAGAAATTTTTCAACTAAAACATCCCATGTATCAATCGCCCCTTCAGGTAACGATTCTAACCAATCTTTGGCTTCTCCTTTTAAAGTCCAGGGAAATAACATGAGACATATCTGTTCATCCTTCACTTCTCGGATTTTAAATAGAGTACAGATCCTATTAAAGGTTCGAAGATGTTCATTTGGATCTTCCTTCGGTGCACCACTAAATTGGCATTGATTAGTTACCATGTGTAGGATTTGTCCTTTGATTTCATAATCTGGTGCATTAATGTCTGGTTGAGTAATTGCGTGACCTTGGCCAGTGCGTTTAGCTCTCATTCAGTCTTCCATACTTAGAGGTTCCAGATTTTCCATGATTGAATTTGTTGAATCTGAATCACTAGAGGATTCTGATTTAATGGGTTGTTCCTCGACAATCTCCGTTTGAATGATTGGTGGTTCCGGAGGAAAGATTAATGATTCAGGATCTCTGAATTGTCCCTGAATATCCTCCGGATTCTCAATTGTGAGGTCGAGTTCAAAAAATGGATTATCGGAAATTTGAATTGGAGTACTTGGTCGACTTGATAACGATTCTAAAGAAAAATCAATGGCAACAATATTGGCTAGATGTCTTGATCGAGTTACAGGTGGTGAACGTATAAAAGGTGGCGAACGTTTTGCTCGGTGCATTCAGTGAATATCCTATTAGTTATAAAAATAAAAATTATATAAGTTATCAAATTAATATACTTTTCTGATTTTGCCCACATTTCGAATAGCCAATAGATGCAGCAGGTAGTCAGGACCCTTTAAATCGGAAGCCCACAACTCGCCACTAACAAATCCACCTATTACTACGAACCAGAAAATTTTGGATGTCTATCAATTTAACCACTTAAAATAATTTTTCGTTGAAATTTAAAGAAATTTTAGAGAAGAAATATAAAATTCTATATCCTAAAAACTAGAGCGGCGAGAAATAAGAAAGAAAAAGAGCGCGTCGAAAAATGTCGAAAAATAAAAATAAGAAAATAAGCGTCGAAAAATAATAAAAAGAAAGTAAAGCGTCGAAACTTAAAAGTCTAAAAACTAAATATAAAAACTTACGTCTAAAAGTATTAAAGCTTAAAAGGAATTCTATATCCAAAACGGCAATAACTTAAAAAGTACTAAAATATATAAACGGCGTCGCAAAATTCTAAAGCACCTAAATCTTAGTCTAAAGAAAAAGTATTTAAGGAATTTTACGGCAAAGCCTAAAAATCTAGAAATAAAAATAACTATGGCAAAAACTATGACTTAAAACTAAATACGAACGAAAAATACAAATATTACGCTAAAACAAATAAAAAGATATAAAATATAAAAATAAACTTAAAGTTGTAAAAATTACAATTTTTATAAAAATATTATTTTTAAATTATTTATTTATAAAAGTATTAATTTTATAATTTATTAAAACTAATTAAAACTAAAAATACAAATTAAATCTAAAAACTAAATTAATTGATTAATTAATTAACCCTAATTAGGGTTTATAATAATAATAATAATTAATAATCCGTAATTATTGCTGTACTAGGTCAAAATGTAGCGTGTCAGACCCTTTCATGCAGTCGCATGAGTTTTAGCCTTCGGTTTCATGCGATCGCATGAACTACAAAACCGGGCCAGATATTGTGCTGCTACAGTGTAGTGGCCCGTATACTTTTATATATTTTTTTCTGTTTTAATATTTATATAAAATATTTATATAAATTAAATAAAAATTTATATTTTTACAAACTAAAAATAGAAATAGAAATATTTTATAATTTATATATTTTGAATAATTCTTAAAAATATATATATTTTATTTTTCTTTTTATATTTTTGTATATATTTAAAAATTAAAACGTATTTTTACAAAAGCGTATTTTTACAAAAGTAAACTAAGACTTAATATATATATATATATATATATATATATATATATATATATATATATATATATATATATATATATATATATATATATATATATATATATATATATATATATATATATATATATATATATATATATATATATATAGCGTTTCGCTTCCGGCGTTTAAGCAGTTTCCCCGGCAGCGACGCCAAAAATACTTGATGTTAAAGCGAAGGGGTATAAAATACTATTAGTTTTTACTAGGAAATACTATTAAATACGATATAATTTTACACTAGTTATTTATTTATTTATAGAGTGGATATACCTAAACCTTGCTACAACACTTATAGACAGTGTACCTAATCGTACAATAGTGTAGTTTTTAGTAAGTCCGGTTCATCCACAGGGAACTCGCCAAGTTTAACGCTATATTTTTTTAAAACTATATTTGTAAAAATATAAATATATATATATATATATAAGTAGTATTATTATTATAAAAGGGGTTTTTTTACCGTTTTAATGACCGGTTTGTCGATTTTAAAATCTTAAGTCGCAGTTAAAACCTAATGTAAAATATTAAAAATAAATATAACTTAATTTTAAGCGTAAATTAAATAACAATAATTAAAGTGCGATAAATTAAAGTGCGATAAATAAAATTGCTATAATTAAAAAGTACGATAAATAAAATGACAATAAATTAAAGTGCGATAATTAAAAGTGCAATTAAATATGAAATAAAGGAATTATGCTTATTTAAACTTCCGTAATCATGATGTTTGACATGTTGATTTTAGTTTATTACCATGGGTTAATTGTCCTTTGTCCTGGATTATTCAGTATGTCCGTCTGGTTTTTGTCCATAACAGTCCATCAGTCATAAATATAAAGTGCGAGTGTCCTCGTCAAATTATTCTTATATCCGAAGTCAAATATTCCAACTAATTGGGGACTTAAACTATAATTATACCAATTTTTCTTGTATATAATTCACCCTTGTTTTAATAAGTCCATTGACTATTAATCCATTCCCGTGTCCGGTTAAATGAACGATTATTAGTACTTATAAATATCCCGCTCATCGTGTTCGATCGAGTGTATGTGGTTATTTATAGGTACGTTCAATTGAAAATCTTTATATTAAATTAACGAACTATCATTCAATTAAACAAATATAAAGCCTCCATAATCTAATTTCCACAAGTGTCGTTCTTTTGTCCAGACCCCAATTATGGTACAAAGCCCAATTACCCCGTCTTAATATTTTAGCCCAACATCATGATTACTTCGGCTTAAATAAGCATAATAATAACTTAGCTACGAGACATTAATTTAAAAAGGTTGAACATAACTTACAATGATTAATAATAGCGTAGCGTTACACGGACAGAATTTCAACTTACACCCTGACAACATTCGCTAACATACCCTTATTATTAAAATTAAAATTATAATATATAAATTTATTTTTACGTAAGAGGAAAGAAGAGAAAAAGATGTGTTTTTGTTCGACCAAAACTGCGAAATTTATAGGACCTGACCCTCAATTTGGGGCCATGCGATCGCATGGATTTTCTTCTTCCTGGCCATGCGATCGCATGGCCAGCTGGGATAGCTCACATGTTGTTGTTTTCTTCTTGCTGACGGTTTTATTAAATATATATAATATATAAATAATTTTAAGAATTATTTATATATTATATTATATTTATGTGCATAGTTGACTTGTAATTTTTGCTCCGTTGCGTCGCGCGTTGAAAGTTGACTTTGGTCCCGGTTTTGGATTTTCGAACGTCCTTGCGTACAATTTAACATCTTGTATTTTGCGTTTCGCGTCTTGTACTCTTGTAATTTTGAGACATTTCTCATCAATAATTTGAACCACTTTGATTGTACTTTGTACTTTTGAGCTTTTTGGTCGTTTGCATCTTCAATTCTTCAAATCTGTCTTTTGTCTTCACCTTTTATTATTTAAACGAATATCACTTGTAAATAGAACAATTGCAATCAAAAGCTTGTCTTTCTTGAGGGATAATGCTATGAAATATATGTTCGTTTTTAGCATTATCAAGTATAGTATAAGTAGTATTAAGTGAATGATTAGTAATATTAGGGTTAAGTAGTAAGTAGTATTAATTAATTAAAGTAGTATTAATGATTAGGGTTTAGTAAAGTAATGATTAGATAATGATTATTAGTGTTATATAATAAATGTTTAGGGTTTAAGTAGTATTAGGGTTTTAATAAATTAGGGTTTTATTTATTTAATGTTTATGTATATGTATGTATATCGTATATATGTGTGTGTGTGTGTATATATATATATATATATATATATATATATATATATATATAGTTTTTATTTTATTTTATTTTTTTATTTTATATACATACCGTATATATATATGTATATATAGAAAATATATTTTTTTTGTACATATATATATGTAAACCGTATGTGTATATATAGTATGTATATATTTGTTTCCTTTTTAAACACTAACATATCTTCTAGCAAATCTCTAGGGTTTTAAGATCTAATCACTTCCTTCTTTTTTTTTATTTGTGTATATGCATGTATATGTATATATTTTTTTATGAGCAATATGAATGTACATGATCTAGTATGAATGAATATTACATGAATCGAAAAGATAAAACTTAAAAGTTTGGATCTAGGGTTTTACCTTGATGAATGATGAAGAAGATTAACGAGAAAAGATGATGATGACTTGAAGATGAAGATCAAAACACTTGAAAAACTCAAAAACACCTTGAAGATAACTTGAAGATTGCTTGAAGATGGTGGTGGTGTGTTGGTGGTTTCTTGGCCAAAATTTCCAAGAGAGAGGGAGAGGGAGATTGTGATTTTTGAGAGAGAATTATAGAATGATTTGGTACATAGAATGCATTAGCTTAGGCCTCTATTTATAGGTGAGGTTAGAAAATTCTAGAACTAGGGTTTAGGTTAAAGGAACTTTGGGAACAAGTTAGGGTTTAGGGAGGAGTGATATGGGCCGATTTTTAGGAGGGCAAAAGGGTAATTTCCCCTTCAAATTTTCAGCTAGGGTTAAGAGAATTAGGTTTTGGAACTTTTTCGTTTTAGTCCTTGTACTTTAGATTAGCTTAAATAGCTCATTGAAGGTTTTAATTACATTATTTAAAGGATACAAGTTTTAGAGTATTATACTTTGTTCACAAAAGTTAATTAGCTTATTATTTACATCTTTTATTAACTTGTCATTTATTACACAAAGTTAATTAATATGTTTTATAATTCTTAACAATTGTCGATTAAAGTTTAATTGTTAAGTATTGTTTGGGCATTTAATATTGGAAAAATATAGAATGGAAAATTGAGGGTCGTTATAGTACCTCCCCGTTATTAGAAACTTCGTCCTGAAGTTTTAGGTAGATTTCTCGTTTGCCTCAGCAGTTGATAAGAGATGGAAGTATTTCCGTATCATTTGGTCTTTGCGTTCCCATGTATATTGCCATACCCCGTCCTATTCTATCTGGACGAAGTCACCAACATCTGGTCCCATTGCGATGATCGACTCCAAGTAATGTCTCTAAAATGAGCAAATGCACAACGGAAGATTTCTTTCATACCTGAGAATAAACATGCTTTAAAGTGTCAACCAAAAGGTTGGTGAGTTCATTAGTTTATCATAAAACAATAAAATTCATCATTTTGATAGACCACAAGATTTAAATGCTGCATGGTATAAATTGGCCCGAATCCTATACCCACCTGTAATGTACATGCGATATCTTTTAAATACAGTACACCTTTCTCGTGTACGAAACCATTTTTCATAAATCTTAGTAACCGTACACATCTCTCGTGCACAAAAAAATAACATACACATAACCTGTGTATAAAATCATTCTCTCGATACATAACATTCACTTTTCATTTACTTTCATAACTTGGCTTGGTAACCGACCTTAACATATAATGCGCATAATAATATCCCCATAACAGAACATCTCATCTGTATAATAATCATATAAACTTCGAAGTACTAAACACACGCCCACTAGCCCTTTCGTCTAGTGAACATTCTAGGTGGGGGTGTTAAACTCGGTAGCTACCTTTAGGATTCGCGTCAATTAGGCGTGCACTAATTCTCAAAATTAGTGATGTTCCCTAATTCTTAGGTTACCAAGCAATAATAATCAGGGGAAAAATATTATTATCAATTGTGGCAATTATCACGTCCACATAATTCAATGGTGGCAATTATCACGTCTACATAATTCATTCGAGCAATGTTTTGCTCGTGTCTATCTCGTCAAACATTTATAAAAGCATTTCATGTATTCGCAGTTCAAAATGTATTTCAAAAGCATTTAATAAAGCAGTTGTAAAAGTAGCGCATGTATTCTCTGTCCCAAAAATGTAAAGAGTAAAAGGGAATCAAATGAACTCACGCATATAAATATTGTAAAACAGTTAATAAAGCATTTGCATGTATTCTCAGCCCAAAAATGAAATGAGTAAAAAGGGATTAAATGAACTCACAATACTGTATTTTGTAGTAAAAATACATATGATGAAACTGAACAATGCAGGGTTGGCCTCAGATTCACGAACTTAGATCAGTTATATATATTAAAATGTATAATTAACATGTAATAATAATCAAACCAGTTTATATATATATATTAATTATATAATATATTATTTATTGTAATGTATTTGTTATTTTCAAATGTTATATATATTTATATATGTTACCTTTATGTTAAAATAGTAAATTAGATAGTTTTATGATATATGTAATAATTATAAATAATATATATTGTAATGAAAATAATAATACTATTAGTAACTTTTGTATTAATCGATAATGATAATAATAATATTAATGTTAGAAATGATGATAATAATAATACCAATAATAATAATAATAATAATAATAATAATAATAATAATAATAATAATAATAATAATAATAATAATAATAATAATAATAATAATAATAATAATAAAGAATAATAATTTTATAAAAATTGATACTTTTAAAATAATGATATTAATAATACTAGTTAGATAATAATAATCATAAAAATCATAATAATAATCATTATAATAATAGCAATAATAATAAAAATAAGATAAAAATAATAACAAATAAATAACTACCTCAAAGAAGTAGCCCTTATAAAAATGCCCAAGTCCGGATTTGAACCCGCGACATCCCGCTAACCCGATAACACTTTCAGCCATTCAACCATTTCTGTTTTTCCGATGAATATCCCATATTAATTATAGTTAATCCATTTATCATTAATTCATCATCATCACACCATTTCGCTAAATACCATCATTACTATCGCATCTCATCGTATAACAACCCAATCAATATTCATATCAATATCAATATCAATATCAATATCAATATCAATATCAATATCAATCTCAATATTAATCTCAATATTAATCTCAATATCAATATCAATATTAACATCATAATTGTATACAATCGTTCATCATCATACATAATCGTACTCATCATCACCCATCATCATTATCATGACCTCTCACTAATATCATCATCTTAATTATCATCACCCATCATAAGGATCATCATTATCATGACCTCTCACTAATATCATCATCTTAATTATCATCACCCATCATAAGGATCATCATTATCATGACCTCTCACTAATATCAGCATCTTAATTATCATCACCCATCACCATCTAAGTATCATTATCATAATCACCATCCATATAATCATAACCGTATTTCATCGTCGTCAATTAACATCAAACTTTTATCATAATCATGTCGTGGCCATCGTCTAATGAATAAAAGTAATAGAAACAGAAACAGTATACAATAATAGCTACATATCTCGTTTGCAAGAAGAAGTGTGGGCTCGTTCAAAACAGAAAAACAACAGGAGTTGCTAAGGCCCAATAGATAAATGATTCATGGCCCAATAAAAGAGTAAGCTCCCTGCCCAATTGTCTAATATATGTGTAGTGGTATTCGGCCCCAAATAAAAAATATATATAAAACGTGGTGGCTAGGAATTTTTGGCACAGCTCGATTCCCTTCAACTTTAATACACAAGTGGGGTTGAATGTTTGGTTCATGTCTGCCATAAAACTATAATAAATCATTGTGCCATTTAAATTCATCATATTAAATAATTTTCATTGTCACTTGCTTCTAATATAAACAAAGCAGTTTATTGTGGTTGGTTTTGTGGTTTTATTCAGCTGAAACATAAACGACAATCCATTTTTGCAGTTGTAGTGAGGGATGATCGTGGGTTTATGGTGAGGGTGGCGATGGTGTTCAAATGACACAAAGATATAATATGCAGGTGAGTCATGGTGTTGCTGCAAAATAGAAAAACTATTGCAGCGAGGTGTAGGTGGTTTATTCGATAATAGGTAATGAGGAAACAGCACTTTATCGTGTTATTTAGATCTAAAACTATAATAGTTACGAGTAGTTGTTGTTGTTCTTTGAATGGGTTTGTGATGATTGTTATGATGGCGGGTGATTGATGACCGAGGGTTTCAAGATGGCAGGCGAGTTCGGTTATAAATTGAATAGAAAACAAGAGAGAGAGAAGAGAGAGAATGTTGCAATTGAGGTGGTTACAGTTGGTGGTTTTTGAATACAAAATTAACGGTAACAAAACATACAAGTCGTATGGTTTAGTGGATCTTGGTTTTCGTATAGTAGTAGTAGTCCTTGGTGATCCTAACCCGTAACAATAACGTGGTGGTGTATTGGGATGGTAATGGTTGGTGATCGTGTGTTTTATAGGAAACAGGGAACGGAAGTATATCAATAGGTTGTTGATGAGTTGAGTGGTGGTTGGGTTGTTAGTGATAAATGTGATGGTTCTAATGGTAATTTCAAACAATAGTAGCAGCAACATAAGGGTGATGGTTGGAGTGGTGGTCATGCAATCCCAAGGAAGAAAATTAAAGATGATGGGTGTAGGATGGTGACTAGATGGTGATGGCTTACGATTTTGGAGTGGGTTTCGTGCGATTCCAAGGTGATGACATTCGTGGTGGTTAATGGCAATTTTGATGGTTGTTGATAGAGGTCTGGTTATGGCAGTGGACTGTGGCGATGGTGGCCGGTTCTAGGTGTCATGGTGGCGATGGTTAAGGAGGAAGAGGTGGCGGTGACGGTTGCCGAATGGTTAGAAGCATAATGAGAATAATATTTAAGTGTAGAAGTTATCTTGCATTCATGGATAAGTGATTGCATATATAGTAGTATAGTTCAGTTTTTAATATGTCTATTATATCTGTATATAAGAAGAAGAAAAAAAATGATACATAAGATTTAGTGGGAGACAAAGAATTTAGGATACAGTAATTCTTAAATCAAAAAGTTATGAAAAGTATTAATTAAATATAATATGAAAATAAAACGTGTAATTAGAATTTTAATTCTGCCGACAGTTTTCTTACGCTGTGTTATTTCGTACTCCTTTGATAATTAGCGACGGATAAAGGTTCTCAGAAAAATTCCAAAATTTTAAATTAAATATATTTATTTATTTTGGTCATTATGATATAAAATTTGATCCATAATTTGTTAAATAAAAATTACATCAATTGTCCTTCTCAATTCTGGGTAAATATAAAAAGTTTTAAAATTTGACAAACAACATCTAATTATATTATTAATAAGCCTAAAATTTATAAAACTCATTTTCGAGTAATCGTTTTAAATCTACATAAGTTTGAATTTAGTTTGTTTAATATCAATCGGAACGAGTATTACAATTATTTAATATTTATTTTTAATATACTTTATTTATATATAGAGATATATTTTAAATAATAATTATTATAATATCCTATTTATTAATTTTTAATAACAACAATATATAATACATCAAATTATATTTCGAATTATTATTCATTTATACATACACACAAATCTATTTACGATTAATTGTTCGTGAATCGTCGAGAACAGTCGAAGGTCAAATGAATATATTAAACACAGTTTAAAGTCTTTAAGATTTCAACATTACAGATTCTGCTTATCGTGTCGGAAATATATAAAGATTAAGTTTAAATTTGGACGGAAATTTTCGGGTCGTCACAATACCTACCCGTTAAAGAAATTTCGTCCCGAAATTTGAGTGAGGTGGTCATGGCTAACAATAAAAATGTTTTCATGACGAATATGAGTTGATAAATCGAGTTTTATTATCATAGAGTAATATGGATAAAATAATTCGATTAAATGAAGCGTACGAGTGAGCTGTCACAAAAGAGTGAAAAGTTTTGTCTTAACTTTTGTTGTAGTCATGGTTGAATTTAGAAATTAAGGTGCGTCTTAACTTTTGACGTTGTCTTGGCTGAATTCTGGAATTCAAGGGATTTAAAGAAAATCTTCGAAATCTAAAAGATTTGATTTTTCGGCGAATAAGGAAATTAGGATCATCTTTGGTTAAATGCAATAATCTGTTTTGCTTGTCCTGTCTGACATTTCACTATAAATCTACCCTCTTCATTTCCTTTATATTTTGGAGTTCCATCCCTTCGTTTTCTCTTCCCGACTTCTAGTCAAACGAATAATGGTCCAGAATTCTTAAGTATGAAGTTTGGAATAAACATAACTAATGTTCTAAGAGAGAGATTGTAATAGCACAATCTTGATTGGTTAAATTACCAGAATTTAAGAGAAAAGATAGAACTATTAGGAAGATATGTTCTCAACATGTTTGGAGATTAAGTAGAATGTAAGAGTCGTGTAAAATGGTACATGATGACGTTATGGTCTGTGAATCATCATGTCCTATTAAAAACTCAGCATGACTTACTGTAATATAATCACGTTGATCAAGTGTCATTATATTATATTAACTCATGCATCAATTTCCAACACTACTTTAAAATCACTCATAATTCAAACTCGAATTTTAAAGAAATTTAGAAACTAAAGTAGTTTCCTTTATGATGTAATATAGATAGCACGAAGAGATAAATAATTTCGGATGAGGATATTTATGAAAATATCTTCAGAAATATCAAAGATATTTACGATGATATTTTGGAATTTCTAATTTCGATGGTTAATGAAGAAAGATATTTCCGCAAGATTTTAACATGAGTACGGAGAAAGATATTCGTTGAAGATTTCATCGGATCCAGAATTATCTGGTTTCTTTGAATATATGGTATGGTCTTTGTATTTGGCCTTGGTCTCCTTTATGGTTTGCTCAATCTGTTTTTTTTTTTCAGTACCAAATTTTCTATCGAGCATTCCTAACACTCCTTTCTTTATAATCAAACTTTTGGCCGTTTAGACCATCTACAATTTTTCTGTTCCCTCTGCATTTAATGCTACGATATCTGAATCATCGGTAACCAATCCGAGGTGGTTTCAGGAGAATTGTGTTTTTAGATGATTAAACGCTGATGGTAATATGGTGAAATATAAAAGGTTCCCCGATAACAATAAAAGAGCACACATATATATATCAAGGTTATAATAAGGTTGTTTCGAACGAAAAATCGAAGTTGACTTGCTGGAGCAGTGACAAAATTGGCTAATTTCAAAAGGAATTGCAAAGTTATTTTTAGTAAAAACAATGCTAAAGGAATTAGCACAGCTACGTGATAAACGTTTACTCAGGTTACGAGAGTTTTCAGGTGCATAACTATATGCATCGATCTTTTCTTCCGTAGATGAAGTACGGTTGGTTCATCATCTCGATTGAGGTGTTTTTAAGAATTATGAAAGGTTTGAACGCAGATTGTAGTCGTCAAGATACAAATGATGTTTAAGATGAGATCAAGTGGCAAACTTGAAGAAATGTTTAGTTTCATATGTTATAATCAATATTTTAATTCATTTTAATTGTCCAATGCTATTAGTCCACAGTCGATAGTCCATAGTTAACAGTCCAATAATTCATATATAGTTTATAATATTCGAATTAATTAATATGTATCGTGACCCGTGTACATTTCTTAGACTCGATCACAACTCAAAGTATATATATTATTATAGAATCAACCTCAACCCTGTATAGCTAACTCCTGCATTACTGCATATAGAGTGTCTATGGTGATTCCAAATAATATATATAGATGCGTCGATATGATATGTCAAAACCTTGTATACGTTTCCCGATATTTAAATGTGTAAATAACGGTATTTAAATGACGATAAATAAAGTGCGTAAAATAAATAACAGAAATTAAATGACGATAAATAAAATTGCGAGAATATAAACTGCGATAATTAAATTGAGATAAATAAAATGTAATCAGTTAGCTAGGAACAGTTAGCGTGGATTCTTAACAAAATTTCTCATAGTTAATTTGTCTGTTTCTAACAAATTTTATTTTGTCATATGTTTTCTTCATTATGCCACTTGTTGGATTCTGATAGGTCAAAATCCAAATATGAAATTGAATGAAAATGGTTATTCTACGGTGAACGGATACGTAAATCGGTGGTTGTAAGTAGGATAGTAAATGACTGTTGAATCAGCTTCGACGAATGTACAGTGTAACTTATTAAGGTGAAATCTAAATATTCCTCGGGTATTACCTACCCGTTAAAATATTTTCACCATTAACAGTTTGTACAAAAGAATTTTTAATTACAATCTTTATGAAAACATATATACGTATATATTTTCTTCAGATGTAATCATGGATTTAATGAGTTAATATGATATTAAACTAATTTGGTTTACGTTTAGAACTAGTGTACATAATCTCTAAAACATTAAAGGTTACATAACCATCATGTCGAACGAAGATAAATGATGTAGAACGTCATGTAGAACGATGATTATTCTCGAGGTACAGAATGAGATGTTGAGGCATGTGATGTTGAAATTTGGGTTGTTGGTGGTACTGTTGGTGCCGGTGATGTTGCTGAAGCTGGTAAATTTTGCACCATATTCTCCAAATTTATTTTTCGAGCGCAAAGTTTGTTGACTTCTTCTATTATTCCGGGATGATTGTCGGTTGGAACGAGCGAATGAATAAGGTTTAGAATCTGAGATATTATGTAATCATGACGAGATATTCGAGAAATAAGGGTGAAAATGATATTTCGGACTGGTTCACCGGTAAGTGCTTCAGGTTCTTCGCAAAGAGGTGAATTTGGTTGATGAAAAGGATCACCTTCTTTTTGTCTCCAATGATTAAGTAGGCTACGAACCCATCAGATGAATTGGTTGATTCATTCTGGTGACACTGCTTTCGGAGCTTAGGTGAAACTCCATATCGGAATAGCTGTCAGAATCCGAGGAATTTGAACTGGTTGAGGGATTCATCTCGTACGATCAGATGAAGGATTTTTCGATAAAAAATAGATTTTAGGATGTAGATTAGTACCCTGCAATACATAATTTACATATGCATATATAATACTAAAATCCCATAAGTTACGGAGGAATCTACGGAAGCTGTCAGGAAATGGTAACAATAACAGATACGCTAAGATATGAATTTATCTATACACAGTCTATGCAATAGAGGCAGTAAGACGTGTCTAGACTTTAAGGATGATAAACAAATAATTTTCGACACTAAATGATAAGCAAAACTTTTGACATCCAGACACGGTCGAAGTCCAGACTCACTAATGCATCTAAACAACTCTCAGTTAGATACACTAATGCATGACCTGGTTCGCTAAGACCACCGCTCTGATACCACATGTCATACGCCGTCCTATTCCATCTGGACGAAGTCACCAACATCTGGTCCCATTATGATGATCGACTCCAAGTAATGTCTCTAAAATGAGTAAATGCACAGCGGAAGATTTCTTTCATACCTGAGAATAAACATGTTTTAAAGTGTCAACCAAAAGGTTGGTGAGTTTATTAGTTTATCATAAAACAATAAAATTCATCATTTTGATAGACCACAAGATTTAAATGCTGCATGGTACAAATGGGCCCGAATCCTATACCCACCTATAATGTACATGCGATATCTTTTAAATACAGTACACCTTTCTCGTGTACGAAACCATTTTTCATAAATCTTAGTAACCGTACACATCTCTCGTGCACAAAAAAATAACATACACATAACCTGTGTATAAAATCATTCTCTCGATACATAACATTCACTTTTCATTTGCTTTCATAACTTGGCTTGGCAACCGACCTTAACATATAATGCGCATAATAATATCCCCATAACAGAACATCTCGTCTGTATAATAATCATATAAACTTCGAAGTACTAAACACCACGCCCACTAGCCCTTCCGTCTAGTGAACATTCTGGGTGGGGGTGTCAAACCCGGTAGCTACCTTTAGGATTCGCGTCAATTAGGCGTGCACTAATTCTCAAAATTAGTGATGTTCCCTAATTCTTAGGTTACCAAGCAATAATAATCAGGGGAAAAATATTCATATCAATTGTGGCAATTATCACGTCTACATAATTCAATGGTGGCAATTATCACGTCCACATAATTCATTCGAGCAATGTTTTGCTCGTGTCTATCTCGTCAAACATTTATAAAAGCATTTCATGTATTCGCAGTTCAAAATGTATTTCAAAAGCATTTAATAAAGCAGTTGCAAAAGTAGCGCATGTATTCTCAGTCCTAAAAATGTAAAGAGTAAAAGGGAATCAAATGAACTCACGCATATAAATATTGTAAAACAGTTAATAAAGCATTTGCATGTATTCTCAGCCCAAAAATGAAATGAGTAAAAAGGGATTAAATGAACTCACAATACTGTATTTTGTAGTAAAAATACATATGATGAAACTGAACAATGCAGGGATGGCCTCAGATTCACGAACCTAGATTAGTTATATATATTAAAATGTATAATTAACATGTAAAAATAATCAAACCAGTTTATATATATTAATTATATAATATATTATTTATTATAATGTATTTGTTATTTTCAAATGTTATATATATTTATATATGTTACCTTTATGTTAAAATAGTAAATTAGATAGTTTTATGATATATGTAATAATTATAAATAATATATATTGTAATGAAAATAATAATACTATTAGTAACTTTTGTATTAATCGATAATGATAATAATAATATTAATGTTAGAAATGATGATAATAATAATAGCAATTATAATAATAATAATAATAATAATAATAATAATAATAATAATAATAATAATAATAATAATAATAATAATAATAATAATAATAATAATAATAAAGAATAATAATTTTATAAAAATTGATACTTTTAAAATAATGATATTAATAATACTAGTTAGATAATAATAATCATAAAAATCATAATAATAATCATTATAATAATAGCAATAATAATAAAAACAAGAAAAAAATAATAACAAATAAATAACTACCTCAAAGAAGTAGCCCTTATAAAAATGCCCAAGTCCGGGTTTGAACCCGCGACATCCCGCTAACCCGATAACACTTTCAGCCATTCAACCATTTCTGTTTTTCCGACGAATATCCCATATTAATTATAGTTAATCCATTTATCATTAATTCATCATCATCACACCATTTCGCTAAATACCATCATTACTATCGCATCTCATCGTATAACAACCCGATCAATATTCATATCAATATCAATATCAATATCAATCTCAATATTAATCTCAATATTAATCTCAATATCAATATCAATATTAACATCATAATTGTATACAATCGTTCATCATCATACATAATCGTACTCATCATCACCCATCATCATTATCATGACCTCTCACTAATATCATCATCTTAATTATCATCACCCATCATAAGGATCATCATTATCATGACCTCTCACTAATATCATCATCTTAATTATCATAACCCATCATAAGGATCATCATTATCATGACCTCTCACTAATATCATCATCTTAATTATCATCACGCATCACCATCTAAGTATCATTATCATAATCACCATCCATATAATCATAACCATATTTCATCATCGTCAATTAACATCAAACTTTTATCATAATCATGTCGTGACCATCGTCTAATGAATAAAAGTAATAGAAACAGAAATGGTATACAACAATAGCTGCATATCTTGTTTGCAAGAAGAAGTGTGGGCTCGTTCAAAACAGAAAAACAACAGGAGTTGCTAAGGCCCAATAGATAAATGATTCATGGCCCAACAAAAGAGTAAGCTCCCTGCCCAATTGTCTAATATATGTGTAGTGGTATTCGGCCCCAAATAAAAAAAAATATAAAACGTGGTGGCTAGGAATTTTTGGCACAGCTCGATTCCCTTCAACTTTAATACACAAGTGGGGTTGAATGTTTGGTTCATGTCTGCCATAAAACTATAATAAATCATTGTGCCATTTAAATTCATCATATTAAATAATTTTCATTGTCACTTACTTCTAATATAAACAAAGCAGTTTATTGTGGTTGGTTTTGTGGTTTTATTCAGCTGAAACATAAACAGCAATCCATTTTTGACGTTGTAGTGAGGGATGATCGTGGGTTTATGGTGAGGGTGGCGATGGTGTTCAAATGACACAAAGACATAATATGCAGGTGAGTCATGGTGTTGCTACAAAACAGAAAAACTATTGCAGCGAGGTGTAGGTGGTTTATTCGATAATAGGTAACGAGGAAACAGCACTTTATCGTGTTATTTAGATCTAAAACTATAACAGTTACGAGTAGTTGTTGTTGTTCTTTGAATGGGTTTGTGATTGTTGTTATGATGGCGGGTGATTGATGACCGAGGGTTTCAAGATGGCAGGCGAGTTCGGTTATAAATTGAATAGAAAATAAGAGAGAGAGAAGAGAGAGAAGGTTGCAATTGAGGTAGTTATGGTTGGTGGTTTTTGAATACAAAATTAACGGTAACAAACATATAAGTCGTATAGTTTGGTGGTTCTTGGTTTTCGTATAGTAGTAGTAGTCCTTGGTGATCCTAACCCGTAACAATAACGTGGTGGTGTATTGGGATGTTAATGGTTGGTGATCATGTGTTTTATAGGAAATAGGGAATGGAAGTATATCAATAGGTTATTGATGAGTTGAGTGGTGGTTGGGTTGTTAGTGATAAATGTGATGGTTCTAATGGTGATTTCGAACAATAGTAGCAGCAACATAAGGGTGACGGTTGGAGTGGTGGTCATGCAATCACAAGGAAGAAAATTAAAGATGATGGGTGTAGGATGGTGACTAGATGGTGATGGCTTATGGTTTTGGAGTGGGTTTCGTGCGATTCCAAGGTGATGACATTCGTGGTGGTTAATGGCAATTGTGATGGTTGTTGATGGAGGTCCGGTTGTGGCAGTGGACTGTGGCGATGGTGGCCGGTTCTAGGTGTCATGGTGGCGACGGTTAAGGAGGAAAAGGTGGCTGTGACGGTTGCCGACTGGTTAGAAGCATAATGAGAATAATATTTAAGTGTAGAAGTTATCTTGCATTCATGGATAAGTGATTGCATATATAGTAGTATAGTTCAGTTTTTAATGTCTATTATATCTGTATATAAGAAGAAGAAAAAAAAATGATACATAAGATTTAGTGGGAGACAAAGAATTTAGGATACAGTAATTCTTAAATCAAAAAGTTATGAAAAGTATTAATTAAATATAATATGAAAATAAAACGTGTAATTAGAATTTTAATTCTGCCGATATATTTATTTAAATTAAATATATTTATTTATTTTGGTCATTATGATATAAAATTTGATCCTTAATTTGTTAAATAAAATTACATCAATTGTCCTTCTCAATTCTGGGTAAATATAAAAAGTTTTAAAATTTGACAAACAACATCTAATTATATTATTAATAAGCCTAAAATTTATAAAACTCATTTTCAAATAATCGTTTTAAATCTACATAAGTTTGAATTTAGTTTGTTTAATATCAATCGGAACGAGTATTACAATTATTTAACATTTATTTTTAATATACTTTATTTATATATAGAGATATATTTTAAACAATAATTATTATAATATCCTATTTATTAATTTTTAATAACAACAATCTATAATACATCAAATTATATTTCAAATTATTATTCATTTATACATACACACAAATCTATTTACGATTAATTGTTCGTGAATCGTCGAGAACAGTCGAAGGTCAAATGAATATATTAAACACAGTTCAAAGTCTTTAAGATTTCAACATTACAGACTCTGCTTATAGTGTCGGAAACATATAAAGATTAAGTTTAAATTTGGTCGAAAATTTCCGGGTCGTCACATATATCAGAGGCTTCTACGCGAATCTCAACGGATTTTAACAATAGAGTTTGATTTTCACGTTCCCTGGTACAATCGGGGCCCTTACATGAATTCGAATGAGTGTTAACAATAAGTGTATTGTTTTGTTTACACGTTTGATCTCATGATCCTTAACCTTAATAGGTCGTTTACAAAGTGCATTAAATGCGGAGATTTTCCAAGGAATAACAAGAGTGTCGTTTGGCTAGTTTTTCTTTAAAAGGAAAGTTGATGCTATATCAGCATTAAATGTGTCGTTGAGCTCATTCGAGTCTTGAGTGTTCATGCCACAATAGTAGGGCAGATAAAATAGAGTAGAGTACGTAAAGATTTCAGTTACGTAGTTTGATGTATGGCTGGTGTTTGTTAGGGATAGTACCAGCTTCAAGTTTCGAAAGGTGACCATAATACCTTTAATTTTCAAGAGATGTCTAATAGACAAATGAGATGTTAGTTGGGGATTCATTGACCTCAGGATAATACGAGTGAAAGACATCGTTCAATATACATGGGAACTTGTCTTTAGAAATAGTTTCAGGATGTAGCTTTAAGATTTATGATTTCAGTTTCATGTAGAACCATAGATTAAAACTTGACTAGAATAACATCTGGTCACAATCCACAAAGGAAGAAATGTTTAGAGTATCTTCATAAATGTTTAAGGTAACTCTTTCAGAGTAAGAAAAGTGTTTTTGCACAAATGGCGAGTCGGTCTATTATTTACTTATGAGTTTAAACGCGGATGCAAATGTGAATCATTGTTTAGAAGGTATTGTTTCCACCATGAAGGAACCTTTGCTTCCTTATTCAAAAGATCGTAGTATTGATGTTTACGAGGGTGTTGTGGTTTAGTTGTGAAATACCGGAAGTAGAAACTTCTTAATGATTAGCATAGCAAGGAAGAGATGACGTACGTAAGGAGGTAAGTCTCGTTCTTGCACGGAGAATGAGAATAAAGGTGATCCAAACACATTGGAGAGCAATACGAAAAATAATAAGCCAAAGTAATTTTTGAAAAGTTGTGACGTTTGATGTGTCAATATAAACGAAGCGAAGCTATTAGTAAGACTTAAGTTATGTACAACACGTATTATTTTACGTGAGATAATTTGAACATTACGAAAAAGAGTTGATTAAAAGAATGTTTAATTTGATAAAACAAAGGTAAATTGATAAAAATGCAAAAATGTTTATATAATTAGTGCAAGTAATTTTAGAGGAGGTGATGAAATGATGTTCATAGTAAAACTAGGGTTACTTAAAATATAATTTGTAGAAGCGAAAATATAATTTGATATGTACTAGTCAAAGTACGTAAAGTTAAATTTATGTATAAGATTTTATAAATAACATAAGTGAAAAATCATTTTTATAAATTCCGAGATAGTTTGAAAATAAAGACTCGTGTAAGAAATCTTTGGAAAATGGGGTACTTGTATTTAAGAGTTTATTTGTTTGAGAAAAATTGATTAAAGATTTTAAAAATTTCGGAGGATAATTGTGTAATAATTGTTTCAAGGTAGTGAAAACTAATGAATTGACTTTTATCAGGGCATGAGTTCTTGGACTCAAAATGTTAACATTAAAGTAAGAAGGAAGATAATGTAATTATCATCAAATGAGTAAATCCCTCGGATTTAGAGTTATGTATGAAAGAACTTCAAATAAGATTTGCAACTTTGAATCGTTCGAGTGATAGTGAGAGTTCGAGAATTCGGCATGAATAATCTGGTAGTCGCATAGACAAGTATAAATAAATGCTAAAGCAGTGTCTTTCAACTATATAATGATCGTTTGAATTCAGCCTTAGTTGGTCTGGGAGGAGGATTCGTTAAAGTATGATGGAATCATTTCAGTTGTTACATCAGTTTTTCAGATGTGATGATTTTAGCTCAAGCCACAACTTGAGATAGTGTATTTCACCTTTGATTTCGAGTTGACAATGGTCGATTATTATTTGAGTATGACACCATTACTTGCATGGTGCCAAGTAGTCTATTATAAGTAGATGTACGAGTACAGAAGTTTCTTGACTTATGATAGTCAAAACGATACATGTATGGAGGTTCCATTCTTCAAAAGATTATGCATATGAGATATTTATCATCTCGACATAGATAATGTGATATTGGACATGGTGTTTGTAATACCGACGTTCGAGGGTTCAAATGACATGGGTTTTTGAAAGTCATATGAAAATTTACACCGAAAGTGTAATAACAGAGAGGATTTGGATATAACAAGTGATGATTAAGTATCAATGATCATGAGATATCCATTTAGGATACATGAATGTAAAATTTCAAGATTCGATTGTTTATAACCTTTATGGTACATGAAAGTTTGTTAAATGAGTATGTGATAGATATATAGTTTGATTAGAATGAGTTCTTTGTATCTACTAATATCAAGATGATCATTTTTTTCTCCTTTTATGCCCTTTGCAGTTTTGAACAGATAGCTTGAGAGTTTTCTTTGATTCACTTTCTATTCCATACGTCATGATATTGGAATATTTCTATGAATTACCGTAATATAATCACGTTGGCCATCGTCATTATATTTCACTAATTCATATTTCCATTTCAATATCACCCCATGAGGTCAGGATATGTGATCAATGATGATTTCTAATATAGTGTGTTAAGGATAGCAGTAATCTTAGCTGGATCGACAACATGTCGGTTTTAAGCCAAAACTTGCACTTCGAAAAGTTTGCATAGAGTTGTTCTTTTCCTTAAGGGCCCCAAGAATGAATTTGCAAATGTTGCTCATGTTCTTTCTTACTCTTGGAGAAGATCGTAATGTCATCCATGAAAACAGTTACAAACTTGTCGAGTCATGGTTGGCTAGTTTTAAGTTGCAGTCTTTATAGACTTGGTCAACTTTCATATCTTCGAAAGTTATGGAAGTTGTGAAAGTTATGAAATGGACGTAGTCAAACGAGAAAGTTATGTAACGTCGTGGTAAGAGTTGGTGCGGTTGGACGAACCATGATTCTTCACTACATAAGGGTGTATGGAAGTTTGATAAATCTGTTTAGTCATAAGTTTAAAAAATTTTAAGCGAGATAAAGATGAATATGATATAAACAAAACACTTTATATTATTAAGAATGAGGCATTAAATAAGCCTTTATTACACGAGTTGGAAATGGGAATAATTCAAGGCATAGCCTTTACATAGATAGGAAAATGGAAAATAAATAAATAGAAAAACAAAGAACAAGACACGCTTCATTTCTTCTCTTTCTCAGCCATCACTTTCTCCATCACTTTGTCCATGCTATTCTTCACAAGTTTCTCTAGCCTTTCAGTTTGAGAGTCGAAGGACTCTTTGATGATTTCCTTCAAGATTTTGTTTCTTTTTCTAGGTTGTTTAGACGCACTTCTATCCGAGCAACATGGCGTCTGCTATACTCTCTATTCTTCTCATAACTACTCTGAAGGTTGATGATATCACGCTTCACCATTACGTACTCCATGTTATTACAAAATGATGGACTGGTTTCACCAGTAGTAGCGGGTTCGGGTTACTTTCTTTTTAGAGTTAAGTTTTCAGATGATTCTTCAATAGGCTCTTCTTCCGGCTCATAATTTGAGAAGTCACTGTCGTAGTTAGGGAGATCTTGAAGAGCATCTCATTCGGGAGTACTCATCGGTTTATATACCAGTGAGTGATAAGAGCCAGAGTCGGCCGAATTAGCAGGGCTTTCAGATCCTTGTGTCGGGTGAAAATCAGGAGAAGTAGGTAGAGTATCCGGGCTATAATTTGGTGAGGGAGGACCACCAATGCCATAAGGTAGACTTTGGACTGGTCTTTCAGTGGAAGACCTTTCAGCTCCTTTTTCGGTTGGCTTGAAAAGATTCATTTTGTTCGCTTGATGAGAGTTAGGCATCCTAACATTAGGAAAGAGATTTTGATAAGATTGTAAAGCATATGTTTTAAGATTACAAGGCAATCCTAAGTGCTTTAAAGTCTAAGGCAGGAAAGGTTATAGTTTCCTAGATTGCTAAGGCACCCTAGCTAATAAGTAAAGCACATATAAAGATGCAATCCTGGTTCTCTATAACAACCTGGTTATGCTCTGATACCACTCTGTGATGTCCTCCAGATAGGGTCTGGAAGAAAGCTTCACTAATATCAAATAAACTAACATAATATAATACGAGAACAATACTAAATGATAGAAACAAACTTTATTAAGTACGCAGCGGAAAATGAAATGTCGTTACAATAATGGAAATTACAATAAAGTAATTGTTTCAAATGCAAGAATAATAAATGCGATATCTCTTAATCCTAAGTCCAAGTAGCATCACATAAGCAGTAAGTAAATAAGCTTGATCAATCGGCACCTGAGACAAACATGCTAAAGTGTCAACCAAAAAGGTTGATTGAAATCATAGGTTTAACAAAAGTAGTTATCGTTGTTTTTAGATCACAAGATTTTGTTTTCAAAAGTATATCACACAGATCTTTAGTTGTCAAAGAAGATCACAAAGATCTTAAAAGTTGATCTCGCAGGGACCAAAAAGTTATGCCAATTCGTGATATTTAGACTAAACGTTCAAAGTTTGCCCCAATGACAAGTTGTGTCTATACTTATCGGTTTAATTTCATTATTAAGTAATACAATGACTTGGTCAAATGTATCGGGACGTTACTCCCGATAGGCCTACCCCAAATAATTAAGCATGCATTCAACGAGCAATTAAAAATATCACTGTAGGGACTTAGTCGGACATAGCCGGGTATAGCATAGTTTAGCAGTTTGGTACTTGTGTCTAAATTGTAAAATGTAAAAACAACATGTGTCTCACCCCAAATAAGTTAAATAAGTTGTGCAATAGTAAGAGGGCCTATGAGTTCACCTTAGTAAGCAAATAAGAGAGTTATTCCTCGGAATAGAAAGTTTGGATGAACGTAAGCAGAAAGTCAACCTATTGACATTAAGAATAGTTTAAATGTTTTGCCCGAGTTTAAGTTAAGTTTAAGTATGCAAGTGTTTAAGTGTAGTTCGTTTTGCTAAGTTTTTTTATTCTTAGTAAGTTTCCACTTTTAGTATGTTTCCATATTTAGATAGTTTCCACGTTTAGAAAGGTTCCATTTATAGTACGTTAGTGTTTAACACTAGTGAGTTGTCCTTAATAAGTCTACCACTTATTAAGTGTGAAGATAACTAGGTGTATGATTACTATAGTTGGGTTTGACATTGTGCACCATACTCAAACATCTATTCCACCGTCGAATCACCAGAATGACCAATTGTTACCGGTTGGCCCAAGATTTCTTGACCAAAATCTAAGTTTGGCATTCGTAATCCACAAGCGTCCCATAGTGGTACCAAGGATCACCCTAGGCCTTAAGTAGCGTTGACGTTCGAGCCAATTCACAATATCATATATATAACCTTATAATATAAGTAGTACACTATAAGTGTTAATAGTAGTATAAGTGTGTAAGTAGTAGTATGTAGTATAGTATAAGTAGTATTAAGTGAATGATTAGTAATATTAGGGTTAAGTAGTAAGTAGTATTAATTAATTAGGTTTAATTAATTAAAGTAGTATTAATGATTAGAGTTTAGTAAAGTAATGATTAGGTAATGATTATTAGGGTTATATAATAAATGTTTAGGGTTTAAGTAGTATTAGGGTTTTAATAAATTAGGGTTAGGTTTAATTAGGGTTTTATTTATTTAATGTTTATGTATATGTATGTATATTGTATATGTATATGTATATATATATATATATATATATATATATATATATATATATAGTTTTTATGTTATTTTTTTATTTTTTTTATTTTATATACATACCATATATATATATATATATATATATATATATAGAAAATATTTTTTTTTGTATATATATATATATATATATATATATATATATATATATATATATATATATATATATATATATATATATGTAAACCGTGTATGTATATATAGTATGTATATATTTGTTTCCTTTTTAAACACTAACATATCTTCTAGCAAATCTCTAGGGTTTTAAGATCTAATCACTTCCTTCTTTTTTTTATTCTTGTATATGCATGTATATGTATATATTTTTTTATGAGCAATATGAATGTACATGATCTAGTATGAATGAATATAACATGAATCGAAAAGATAAAACTTAAAAGTTTGGATCTAGGGTTTTACCTTGATGAATGATGAAGAAGATTAACAAGAAAAGATGATGATGACTTGAAGATGAAGATCAAAACACTTGAAAAACTCAAAAACACCTTGAAGATCACGAAGAACGCGAAGAACACGATGAAGATTGCTTGAAGATAACTTGAAGATTGCTTGAAGATGGTGGTGGTGTGTTAGTGGTTTCTTGGCCGAAATTTCCAAGAGAGAGGGAGAGGGAGATTGTGATTTTTGAGAGAGAATTGTAGAATGATTTGGTACATAGAATGCATTAGCTTAGGCCTCTATTTATAGGTGAGGTTAGAAAATTCTAGAACTAGGGTTTAGGTTAAAGGAACTTAGGGAACAAGTTAGGGTTTAGGGAGGAGTGATATGGGCCAATTTTTAGGAGGGCAAAAGGGTAATTTCCCCTTCAAATTTTCGGCTAGGGTTAGGAGAATTAGGGTTTGGAACTTTTTCATTTTAGTCCTTGTACTTTAGATTAGCTTAAATAGCTCATTGAAGGTTTTAATTACATTATTTAAAGGATACAAGTTTTAGAGTATTATACTTTGTTCGCAAAAGTTAATTAGCTTATTATTTATATCTTTTATTAACTTGTCATTTATTACACAAAGTTAATTAATATGTTTTATAATTCTTAACAATTGTCGATTAAAGTTTAATTGTTAAGTATTGTTTGGGCATTTAATATTGAAAAAATATAGAATGGAAAATTGAGGGTCGTTATAACCATGATGCTACCGGCTCCGTGGTTCACATCATAACACACTCGCACACACTATGGCACTCCCGGATCTGTGGGTCATTGATAGTGCTCCAAAAGAACATATATTTAGGCTCAATATCCTTCCAATATGTAAAGCTTTTAGTTGCAATTGTTCTATTTTCAAGTAATAATCGTTTAAATAAATAAGTGCGAAGACAAAAGAAGAAAACGACGATTTGAAGACGCAAATGACCAAAAAGCTCAAATGTACAAGATATAATTCAAGTGTTTCAATTTATTGATGAGAAACGTCTAAAAATTACAAGAGTACAAGCCGCGGAACGCAAAGTACAAGATATCTACGTGTACGAAAGGAAGTTCAAAAATCTGGAACCGAGACATGAACTGAGCATCAACGCGCGAGTCAACGGAGCTAAAATTACAAGTCAACTATGCACAAAAATATAATATAATATATATATAATTATATATTATTTTATATATTATTTTATATATTAATTTAATCGAGCAGCCCACGTTTTGCAAAAGAAAATATCCTGATCCAGCTGGCCATGCGATCGCATGGCCTGGAGGAGCAAATCCCATGCGATCGCATGGCTTCAGAATCCTGGCCAAGTCTATAAATTCAGCATTTTTCGGACGAGTTTTACACATCTTTTTCTTTTCCTTCCTCTGATCAATGTAATATATATTTATATTAATAATATTAAGTTTAAATTAAGTTTAATAATAATTGGGTTATTGTAAGAAATGTTTTAAGGTTTTGTAAGTCGGAACTCTGTCCGTGTAACGCTACGCGATAAATAACCACTGTAAGCTATGTTCTTCCTTTTTAATTTAATGTCTCGTAACTAAGTTATTATTATGCTTATTTGAGCCGAAGTAATCGTGATGTTGGGCTAAAAATTAAGACAGGATTATTGGATTTTGTACCATAATTAGGGTTTGGACAAAAGACCGACACTTGTGGACATTAGACTATTGACTATTAATAGATGGAGGGTATTGTCTAATCGAATGACAACTCATTAGAATCTGTCGAACCTATCTTCAAATTAGTTAATCTAATAATTATTAAAATGATTATGTATGTCCTATTTAGTGACGTTTATACGACATCTTTTACGATCATTTAATTAATTATTCAGGTTGGGTAATTGATTATTCATTCTGATCAAGTGGGTAAATTAATATTCATATCTCATTAAAATAGGGGTGGATTACATACAAGGATAATTGGTATAATTGTTAACAAAGTATTAAAACCTTGGATTACACGTAGTCGATAACCTGGTGTAATTATTAACAAAGTATTAAAACCTTGTTACAGTTCGAATCCCTAATTAGTTGGAATATTTGACTTCGGGAATAAGGTTAATTTGACGAGTATTTTATAATTATGACCGATGAACTATTATGGACAAAAACCAGATAGTTTTCAAATAATCCAGGACAAAGGACAATTAACCCAAGAGTAATAAATTAAAATCAAAACGTCAAACATCATGGTTACGGAAGTTTAAATAAGCATAATTCTTTTATTGTATTTCTCATCGTACTTTCATTTACTGTCATTTTATTATTCGCAATATTATATTTCATCATTTAATTATTGTTATTTATTTTACGCATTTTAATTATTGTCATTTATCTTTACGATTAAAATATAAAATCGACAAACCGGTCATTAAACGGTAAAAACCCCCTTTATAATAATATTACTCTATATAATTATATATATTTTATACAAATATAGTTGTTAAAAATATAGTACGTAATCGCTAGCTCCCTGTGGAATGAACCGGACTTACTAAAAACTACACTACTCTACGATTAGGTACACTGCCTATAAGTGTTGTAGTAAGGTTTAGGTATATCCCATAAATAAATAATTAAAACTTGTGTAATTTGTATCGTATTTCGTAATAAAAATAATAGTATTTCGTACTACACCTCGCACACATCAGTCATGCCATAGCATATAAATAAATATACTATATACATACATGCATAAATATCCCACTCACCTCGAAATTGAAATGTCCCATTCATATTGATTATAAACGTTCCATATTAATTGATTTCGTCGCGAGGTTTTGACCTCTATATGAGACGTTTTTCAAAGACTGCATTCATTTTTAAAACAACCATAACCTTTATTTTATCGATAAAGGTTTTAAAGAAAATACGTAGATTATCAAATAATGATAATCTAAAATATATCGTTTACACACGACCATTACATAATGGTTTACAATAAAAATATATTACATCGAAATAAGTTTCTTGAATGCAGTTTTTACACAATATCATACAATCATGGACTCCAAATCTTGTCCTTATTTTAGTATGCAACAGCGGAAGCTCTTAATAATCACCTGAGAATAAACATGCTTAAAACGTCAACAAAAATGTTGGTGAGTTATAGATTTAACCTATATATTATCAAATTAATATAATAGACCACAAGATTTCATTTATTCAATAATCTTACACTCGCAAGTGTATAAAAATCATTCTATGATGAACACCTGGTAACCGACATTAACATAATGCATATAGAATATTCCCCGCATACTCGCAAGTATGTCATAAATTGGCAATCGCAATCACCATATAAATCGAAGTATTAAAGCATTCCAAATTCCAGAATGGGGTTTGTTAGGCCCATAGATCCATCTTTAGGATTCACGTCAATTAGGGGCCATTTCCCTAATTCTTAGGCTACCAAACTTGAAGGGGAAATATTCAGTTTAATAATCCAACCATATAATGTAGTTTCGCATACTTGTGTCTATTTTGTAAATCATTTATAAAGCTGCATGTATTCTCATCCCAAAAATATTAGATTTTAAAAGTGGGACTATAACTCACTTTCACATATTTTTCCTTCGTTGAAAATAAGACTTGGCCACTGGTCGATTCACGAACTATAACAAATATGTACATATATATCAAAGTATGTTCAAAATATATATTTACAACATTTTTATTATAATTTAATGATTTGAGTTTATTAAGTCAGCTGTCCTCGTTAGTAACCTACAACTAGTTGTCCACAATTAGATGTACAAAAATAAAGTAATATATATTATCTCGAATCAATCCACGACCTCATGTAAACAAGCCTCAGGCTAGATCACAACTCAAAGTATATATAATATTTTGGAATCAACCTCAACCCTGTATAGCTAACTCCAACATTACTGCATATAGAGTGTCTATGGTTGTTCCGAAATATATATATAGATGGGTCGATATGATATGTCAAAACATTGTATTCGTGTCTATGGTATCCCAAGATTACATAATATATTAGAATATATGTATAATACAATATGAGTTAGCTAGGATATGATTAATATAGATTTGTTACCAATTTTCACGTAGCTACAACAAGCAAAATTATCCAATCTTGTTTTACCCATAACTTCTTCGTTTTAAATCCGTTTTGAGTGATTCAAGTTGCTATGGTTTCATATTGAACTTAAGTTTATGAATCTAAACAGAAAAAGTATAAGTTTATTGTCAGAAATATAGGTTACAAGTCGTTTATGTAAATGTAGTCATTTCAGTCGAAAGAACGACGTCTAGATGACCATTTTTGAAAACATACTTTCACTTTGAGTTTAACCATGATTTTTTGATATAGTTTCATGTTCATAAGAAAAATCATTTTCCCAGAATAACAACTTTTAAATCAAAGTTTATCATAGTTTTTAATTAACTAACCCAAAACAGCTCGCGGTGTTACTACGACGGCGTATATCCGGTTTTACGGTGTTTTTCGTGTTTTCAGATTTTAAATCATTAAGTTAGCATATCATATAGATATAGAACATGTGTTTAGTTGACTTTAAAAGTCAAGTTAGAATGATTAACTTTTGTTTGCGAACAAGTTTAGAATTAACTAAACTATGTTCTAGTGATTACAAGTTTAAACCTTCGAATAAGGTAGTTTTATATAAATGAATCGAATGATGTTATGAACATCATTACTACCTCAGGTTTTGTGGATAAACCTACTGGAAATGAGAAAAATAGATCTAGCTTCAAAGGATCCTTGGATGGCTTGAAAGTTCTTGAAGTAGAATTATGACACGAAAACAAGTTCAAGTAAGATTTCCACTCGAAATAAGATTGTTAAAGTTATAGAAATTGAATAAAAGTTTGAATATGAGTATTACCTTGTATTAGAAAGATATCTTACTGTAAATAAGAAAGATTTCTTGAGGTTGGATGATCACTCAAGGTGGATTTGCAAGATTGGAAGTAAGCTAGCAAACTTGGAAGTGTTGTTGGTGTGTTCTTGAGTAGTTGTTTTATAACTTGGTTTATGTATGGATTTATGAACTAGATTGAGCTAGATTTTGATGAAGATGATGAAGAACACTTAGAACAATGGAAGAACACTTGAGAGAGAGTAGTTTGATGCATGTAAATTGCAAAATGAAAGTGTTTGTGTACTCCCATCTTCACGTGAATTATGGTACATCATATAGGCTCCATTAGTTTGTTATTTTGTGAGATATTTCATGCTAGATGTTAAATGATAGTTCCCACATGGTTAGGTGACTCACATGGTCTGCTAAGAGCTGATCATTAGAGTGTATATACCAATAGTAAATACATTTAGAAGCTGTGTATTGTACGAGTATAAATACGAGTGCATACGAGTAGAATTGTTGATGAAAATGAATGAGGATGTACTTGTAAGCATTTTTGTTAAGTAGAAGTACTTTGATAAGTGTCTTGAAGTCTTTCAAAAGTGTATGAATACATATTAAAACACTACATTTATATACATTTTAACTGAGTCGTTAAGTCATCGTTAGTCGTTACATGTAAGTGTTGTTTTGAAACCTTTAAGTTAACGATCTTGTTAAATATTGTTAACACATTATTTATTATATCTAATGAGATGTTAAATTATTACATTATCATGATATTATGATGTATTAATATATCTTAATATGATATATATACATTTAAATATCGTTACAACGATAATCGTTACATATATGTCTCGTTTCGAAATCCTTAAGTTAGTAGTCTTGTTTTTACATATGTAGTTCATTGTTAATACACTTAATGATATGTTTACTTATCATTTATCATGTTTATCATAGTGTATCAATATATTAAAATGATTCATAGGTAATTAGTAAGACGTTGTTATAACGATAATCGTTATATATATAGTTTTCGAGTTTCTTAATTCAATAGTCTCATTTTTATGTATATAACTCATTGTTAAAATACCTAATGAGATACTTACTTATCATAATATCATGTTAAATATATATATGTATATATATATGTATATATATGTATGTATATATATATGTATATATGTATATATATATATATATATATATATATATATATATATATATATATATATATATATATATCCATATATATGTTATCATATAGTTTTTACAAGTTTTAACGTTCGTGAATCACCGGTCAACTTGGGTGGTTAATTGTCTATATGAAACCTATTTCAATTAATCAAGTCTTAACAAGTTTGATTGCTTAACATGTTGGAAACACTTAATCATGTAAATAACAATCTCATTTAATATATATATAAACATGAAAAAGTTCGGGTCACTACAGAAATGCCCGCACAAGTCATGTATGTAAATCGCCTCCAAATGCAACCGAGCAAAATCTTTACCTATAATACACATATAGGTACAAATACACATAAATAACAATTCTCTAAAAGAGAACTCACACTCACATCCCATAGTCGATGGATCTCACCTTGCTCGTTTGACCCCGCCCATTTATCTCCTAATGAGCTCAACCCAATTGCCACTATGGGTGGTAATTTTGACCCATCAAACAAGTACAATTTAACCTAAATTATACTTGTCACCATTTAAACCAACCTAGGTCTTAACACTAAATTACTACTCAAGTAGTAATCATTCCAAATGCCATTTAACACTTAACAAAAGTGCTTATCATTCATTTAATCCAAAATTAGTGTCATTACCAAATTCGACCCAATCAAAGTCAACCCATTTTGACATAAGTCTCAAAAACGCCCAAAATCACTAACGGCTAGTGATTATATTTTCAAAACACCAATTTACACCTAAATCAAACATTTATATACTCGATTCATTAAATCTTGACCCATAACTTAGTTTGACACCAAATCAAGGTTAACACCCATTTGACCAACAAACATGTTCTTATGAACATCTAAAACACCAACACACTTACAATCTAGTGAATTAACACCCAAATCATGACGAATACTTCCAAATTTTTCATCAAACCCTAAACCCACAATAATCGGGTTTACTTACACTAGCAATACAACAAAACCCCCAATTTGATGAGAAATGAGGTTTAGAACCCTAACAAGCTCAAACCCTAAACATGAACAAGAATCTTAACAATTAAATTCGAAGTTAAAGCTTACCAACACTATTAAAACGTAGCCGTTAACGAGGTGAACAACCTTAACTCTTGCACCTTAGCCCGAATCAACTTCCTTCTTCTTCAAGTGGAGCTTTCCCTCTTTAAAAACTCTTCCTCTCTCTAGGGTTTGAAGATGAGAGAGTTGTGGATGTGAAAATGATCCAAAAGTGGATCTAAAACTGCTAATATGGCCACAGATTCGTCCCCAAGTGAAAAGACCAAAAAGCCCCTCATTTAACTCAAAAATAGAAAAATCAAAAATCTGTCGCCAGGCAGAGTGCGCGACGCGCTCCCTTGAATGTGTGCGGCGCGCATGAGAGTCTAAACAGATTCTGAAGTTCAGGGACTGATTCTGACTAATCCTGATTCTGATGTAAATTCTGAAAATGCATAAGTGTTAGGTAGACATTTAGTGGCGCTTTCTGATGCACACATTTACTGACATTTTCAGGAACATTTTCTGATGCACAAAATTCAGGATCTTACATACGATACGTATGGACGTTAGAAGAATTCAACGATTCGTTAGATCTACCGGACCAAGGAAAGAAACTGCACTCTAATACTACTTACTTTTTCCACAGTAGTGTAGCTCAATCAATCACTGGTGTCAACATGGGAGGAGTTGTTCGCACAATTACAAAGTCTCGTTTTGAGATGTCTTGTCTTGAAGACCGATACGAAATTATACATAGCAACATATTGTGTCGTGAACCAACAAGCAGCTTTGATAATGTGCTTGCACAAGAGACCTTCACGATCTTTTGAATAATTAATGCTATCCAATTTAACATCGGATACATTATTGCTAGTAGGATGCAAGAGACAATGGACTCTGGGACGGATCCATTACCTTATAGGCAGCAGATTACAAACATATTGCGTAATAAAACATTACGAACAATGGTGAATCTTACGTGGGAAGAGCATGCACATTCTAAGCATCTAGATGTAATTGTTAGTTTGTGTAATATTTGTCTTTTGAGATTGTATGTTTTTAAGTTATAAGTATTTGAAATGTATTTGAAGCAGGTTATCATAGCAACCTATTTTACACATAAAAATAAAACAACATAAATGCTATCCAACTAGAAAAAAAATGGCTTCATCTTTTTCTTTGCTGCTTCAGCAATCTTAAGAGCAACTTCCGTGATAATCAGTTTTCGTTGAAAAATATCATTTTTCTCCCGTTGTTCTAATAGAATTATTGTTGCCCATTTAGGGATGGGTTTTTGGTCGTACAAGCCAACTGCAATTACGAGGCCTCTATGAACAAAAAACGAATATCTTAATCATATTATAAACCGAAAACAACGTTAAAGAATATGAGTCAATTGTACCGGAAAATCAGGACACTGTAAAACCCATGACCAGGATTGTCATCTGTCCATGAAGTTTTGATTACATCACGTTTGCCACATCTGCAGAAAATAGTTGTCATCTAGATTGAAACTATTTGGTAGAGCGAAGGTATTAGAGACGGTGAAACGTGAGTGTAAGTGAAATGTAGGTAGGGAGAGTTGTTTATATAGACAGAGTAAAGTAGGGTTAAGGTTTAATTAATTTAAGGCATATTTTAAAATTCACCGAAACATCAAAAAAATTCCAATCACCTGTCATTTTAAAATAATTATGTAAAACTGTTATATTTTTATATGTGTTTTATGTTTTAGATATATATAGATATTGTAATGAATAAACCGTAATTATCTAATCCGGGTTAGGGTTTGGGTTAAAGTATGGTCACAGGTCGAGATAAAGTTGGAATAAACCCGGTCTTGAAAAATTCGGTTACATAAGTGGTCAGAAAAGGTACACCAAACCCTCTTTCGAAAGCCGGTTTCTTCTAATTCTACACGTAACCCTAAATCGTCATTGGTAAAACTGGTTTAGGTTGAGTTGTACAAAATCAGTCTTGTGAAGAAGACTGGTTATACTCGTTTTGTAATTTTTCCATACAAGATACTGTTTTTGTAAATGATTTCAAAATTTTTATTGTTTGCCAAAATGTTTCTTAAGATTTGCTCAATTGTTTCAATTATGCTCCTTGAATCAACTTGTACTTTCAAGGTTTCTTTAGCTTAGACGAAGGTTTTGGAATTTGGAGGGGTGTTCGAATTGTTAATTAGTGTTATTGTAGTTGTAATCCGCTATACAATTCGACTACTAGGGGTGTCTAAACTTGTGATAAAAACATGGGTAGCGTGTGAAATCAAAATCATCTATCCAAACCCAAATAGGAAAAGGATAATAACAACACAACACTAACACCAAATTACACCACACCACTACACCCAACCAAAAGGAAGATGGAGAACGCTTGTGTATCAGCGGCGTATACATCATCACCAGCACCTATTTTTCCAAAAACAAAAACCATTTTCCACAAAAACCCTAAAATACAATTATCATCACACACCCATTTGTTATCTTCTAATAATAGCAGGCCTTCGTTAAGTGTTAAAGCTTTCAAGACTCAAACTTTATCAAGTAATTGGGATGTATCATCTTCAGCTCCAACTTGGATGCCTAAATTTGAAGAACTTGATACAACTAATATGCTTCTTCGTCAACGCATCGTTTTCTTGGGATCCCAGGTACTGTTTTCACATAAATTTGTTGAAATTGGTGACCTAATTATTGCTATTAGATACATACTTTAAAGTTGCAATTTCCCCCTTTTAGTTGTACTGTAGCTTGTAGAACATACTTATTTCTATTGAGGATTGATTTTTTTTTTTTTTCTTGATGGGGTTTTGATTTTGTGCATTTTGGAGTTGCCCCTTTATAAACATAACCTTGTAGCACCTCATTACTGCCATTAATATAGTTTATACATGGTTAGGGTTTGGAATTTTGTATATACATAAGAAATTCATTAATCTGAGAACATGAGAACTGTATTTATTGTCAGTATCAAGAC
Source organism: Rutidosis leptorrhynchoides (assembly GCF_046630445.1). Lineage (NCBI taxonomy): Eukaryota > Viridiplantae > Streptophyta > Magnoliopsida > Asterales > Asteraceae > Rutidosis > Rutidosis leptorrhynchoides. The sequence continues at coordinate 390,034,387 of NC_092334.1, forward strand.
TTTTGGTTTGTTGTTAATCTAAATGCATCCACTCATGGAACTTAGAATAAGTTCGTCAAGCTTTCTTACTTCCTAATCAGCGAGTCCTTGGGCTTATACTCATGGTATCTCTAAAAAGGGAGATAGGGGTGACTTGGTAGGCAACATGAAATAAAAAACGAGCACTCCCTACTTAATGTGAGGCATTAAATCATGACCATATATGCCATTTATGTCAATCTTAAACATTATGGATCCAACTATATTATATTCAAGGGTTTAATACAATTCAGATTTTAAATGGTTATACAATAACTACAATACCGAATCCCGCGTGTGTGAGGTGTCGGGAGGTAAGATGTAGACAATTAGTCCTTCACTTGGGGAAAAAGAATCGTTTATCTACGTTTAGGCAGAGAAAGTCCTCTCTCTACCTTGTAGTCTGATAGGTTCTCATAAATGTGACGCTAAGGTTAAACCCTATTTACCTAAAGTATGCGAGCGATATTGATTAAGTGGTGTTTGAACTTTAAACCAAGAACCTTGTAATTCGTCGACATACTTATACACACCTTATGTCTTACCAAAACATTAATGTTTATATGGCCACACAAGTTATGAATCGATTAGTGACTTGATTAGGGGGATTCAGTACTATCCACATCACAAAGTAGGGAGATAAAATTGTGGTGGTTGACATGGATATCAAAATGAAATGTAACATCGATGATTAATTGTGAGTTTGTGACATGGCTCTCAAATTATCGAAAAGTTGTATATTATATAAATTTTTGTATATGTAGTGGATAGTAAATTTGGCTAAAACATAATATACATTTATCATATTATATAATTAAGTGAGTTAATATGACGAGAATGGGATTGTGCAGGTGGACGATATGTCAGCTGATTTCATAATCAGCCAATTGTTGTTTCTTGACGCAGAAGATGATAAAAAAGATATTAAGTTGTTCATCAATTCACCCGGTGGTTCTGTTACTGCTGGTACGCATACTTGCTTTAGTATACAATTGATTATCTTGGTTATTATTTTATTTTTTTTATAAGATTCGTGGAGAAAATAACTCCAAAGAAATGATGATAAAACAGCATACATTAACATGTAATACTTCAGGCTAGATACATAATGGTTGTCGAATAATTAATTGGTTACTGAAAAGATAAATGCACTATAAGTCATCACCAATGTAAAAGAGTTTCCAATTAATGATTTCAAGATTTTTAAGTTTGATATACGGGTTCTATAGGTCCTACTGATTTCTTTAGTATACAATATTACATATTGAAGAAACAGAGATATAAATGTGGGCTTTTTTTCGTTGTTGTGAGGGTTACAGAAATTTGAGACATGAAGAATATAGGAATGTGACAGAGATAAACCTTATTATTTTTAACTTTCTGATTACTAATAATTTTGCTCGAGTCTTGTGGACGATTATACTATGTTGGAACGAGACACGTGACTGATAAATTTAAGAAAATGAATTGTCTATGTTTGATTTTCGTTCGTAACCATTTTTTTATATTTAGTTGGACACAAGCAACTGTTTTGTCGTTGGCAAGATTTTAAGACTTGTTAGGCTACCCGGGCATCCAAGGACCTTGTAGCAAATACTACACCAAGTCAGTACTCGGATTTGAAGTTTTTACGAATAAATAATATAATTCGAAATTATATGTTTATATATAGGTATGGACTAAAATCATAAACGTAAGCGTAGTTGTTTAGAAACATAAAACGGCCCAAACTTTCAAATAACATCAAGACTCTAATATTAAAATGTTGACTGAGTTTGAGTTTGGCCGAGTAATCCTGATTAATGTCGAGTTTGACCAAGTTTTGCCCGTTGGCCGAGGTTGACCTGAACAGAGAAAACCTATTATGTTTACCCTTTTTTATATAATATAGCGGGAATATTGGTTAGTTTTCCGATAATTAACATGTTAATTACGGAGTAGTAATTTTTGCTGTATTTGATGATGATGTGAAGGAATGGGGATATACGATGCGATGAAGTTATGCAAAGCAGATATATCGACAGTTTGTGTTGGGCTAGCAGCATCCATGGGTGCATTCCTTCTTGCTTGCGGTACCAAAGGGAAGAGATATTGTATGCCTAATTCTAGGGTCATGATTCATCAACCACTTGGAAAGGCTGGAGGAAACGTAAGCACCAATTTCGCCTTTTAATACACTTGTTTTTACATACAAATATTACATTCATTCATACACATAGTTAAATTATGGACCATTGTTGAAATATGTTTGTATGTATATAATTAGGCTACAGACATGAGCATACGAATAAGAGAAATGGTTTACCACAAGGTTAAAGTGAACAAAATTATCTCCAAAGTCTCCGGAACTCCTTACGAAAAGGTATACTTTTCAATTTTATATGTATATATTTTTTATTTTTTATTTTATTTCACTATATGTAATCCACAGTCTCTGTGCAGGTTGAAGCTGATACAGACCGTGATTATTTTATGAACGCGTGGGAGGCAAAAGCATACGGTTTGGTGGATGAAGTAATTGATGACGGGAAGCCTGGTTTAGTTGCACCAATTGCAGATTCAAAACCGCCACCCAAAACGCGCGTGTGGGATTTATGGAAAGTTGAAGGTAGCAGGAAAGCGTTGAAGAATATGCCGTCCGAGGACAACATGTTACAAAATGGACATGTTGGTAGTGAAGATGAACCGAAACAGGAAGAACCTGTTTCTGCTTGATAGAAATAGAAAAAAATGGTGACATGAAAGCTTATATATGCAAGTGTAACACTAGGTGTGTTTGTTTGGCTTTTATGTTCAACTCTTGAAATAATTTCATATTTTGCATTGCCTGATAGATGCTTTTCAAATCAAGTGAAATTTTCTCATTTATCGATTCGCATTTCAATTTCAATTATTTAGGGTCCCATTAGTGATACGAACCACGACTCGGGTCGTAATTGCTAGGCTCTTGATTCTACTTATTCTAGGAATGGTGTCGTGTTTTTGATTGATAAACTAAATGGATAAACTGTCCAGCCTAGGCTATTCGGGGAGGGCGAATATTTTTACTTAGATGTGTGTGATCTAATCGAGTTATCTCGTGATCATCTACCACCTCAACCTCAAGATATGCTACTAGTTAGGTGTGAACCTGAGACCTCATATGAGAATATGAACATCAACCACTAGGCTATTTCAGGATGATTTCTTGGCTGATAAAATGTATTTGTTAATTTGAGGCGATTAGATGTTTTGGTTCGTGCTTTTGTTGCAATACATGACACCGAGCAACATTTTGTTTGGTGCGATCGCTAGTTTGAGGGGTTATGCAATTAGTGAAGCCTCGGCCTTACTCTTTTTGCAAATGTTGTCGCGTTATTTTTCCTTTCCATGTATTCCAACATTTACTTCAAGTCGCACCATAGGTATATTTGATAATTTTTGAAGTTAGAATCCGTACGTATCATTAGTCGGTTTGTATGTTAAATACATTGTTGATGTATAAACTGCTTCTTGATCCATCTTATAAATGTAAATGTAAACTTGTGTAACACATTGTTTGTTGAGGTTTTAACCTTTATATTAAAATTTGAGAGGTTCAATAAAATTTGAGGTAAACAAGTAAACGAATTAAATTTTCGTGTTCAAACTATCACTATCACTATCAGAATATGTATGTGGCTAGTGGCGACTATTTTGGAATAGATTTAAATTCTCCTAAAGATGTACATCTAATTTAGTTTGTACTCTTTATTTCTATTTCTATTATATATAATTTGCCACGTATTGTCATTTTACAAATATAATTGATAACTTCAAATTTTAATATGAGTCCAATAAACTAGAAAAGAGAAGAATGCTTTCAAACTTTTTTTTCTTTTTTTGAACGGCAGTTAAAATTTTATTGCTCCTCTAATAAGACACTACTAGAGGGAGAATGCTTTCAAACTAACACAGAAAACACTTACAAATTCTCTTTGATAATTGATTTGTGATTTTACGATCTACAACATAAATTGTATTCTTGTTTTATCTTTATATTTCGTGCATCTAATCAGCGGTTAGGTTGAAGTACTTTATAAAAAAAGTGTTACCTTCAAAAAATAATTCAAAGTATCTATTATTATACCCTCTTTTTTAACCGTACCTGTAGTAAGAAAAGTACGAACTTTGTAGTTGTGGTCTTGTGGATGAATACTTTATAGATAGATAATATATTACTCCGTGTTTGTTTCATTTGTAGAATACAAATAATGAATAAATACTACAGTAGAACAATTCGAAAAGAGACGACTTATATTTATAAAGAGGTGACTTATTTATGAATAAAGTGAGCAGCCCAAGGAAAAGCAGGCATGATAGTGTGTTTAACGATCCAGGAGATCAGCCGTCAATGTGACGTCGTTTCAATACCCTTGCAGTCCGACAATCTCCCCCGTACCTTTCCCCCCTGCTACTTTTTCTTTTTTTATTTTACCCCAATCCAATCAAATCGTCTGATACCCTTGATGCTTACATTTAATTTTATACGGAGTATGTACAAATTTAAACATAATTAGCATTCAAAATTTTGATTCCTGATTCCAATGCCCGAATACCAACCATAGGAAAATTGAGAAAGAGAGGAGGGAATGATCCCAAAAATGTTCGACCATCTAAGAGCACCCGGTGTCAACCAAGTCTCCACCGTTTTTGAGTAACGACGCCGGGTACAAGAACTTTAACGACACCACTTCACTGTCGATCGCCACCGTCGGTGACCCAGCATTACTTAATCGACGGTGGGTTTAACTTTTTTTTTTTATTTTCTTTAATTTTGCAACGGATATATTTACATTTATTATATATACAATATTGCACGACATTTGTATAAATTATTAGTCGATAACGTTAATTTTGATACTTATCAAATGTGTAATACAATTACAAAAAATCATTAATTACTGATAACATTTGTATCGAAAACATTAATATTGAATACTAATGCATACATTATGAGCTCGTCCGTTGGAATCAGTTTAATTTTAATTGACAAATAATCGATAAACACGCCCCTAAAAAGTTATAAACTTAAAGTTATTACTGGTATTATCTAATTATAACATTATATGATATTATAATTATAATATTTTAGGTAATGAAATCTGTATATTTCATTAAATTAGAAAATCTAATAATTTAATTAATATATGGAAATAACTAATAGAGTGACACGTGGCAGAATTAAAGAAAGAGTTGACACGTGGCAGGAATCAATGAGGAGTTGACACGTAGAATTATTGTCACACGGTTTATATAATGTAAGATATACAATTCAATCTTCTCATTTCACAACTACATTCTCATTTTACAAAAAAACATTAACAAAATGGTCAGCAACCCAAATCAACCAAACACTCCCTACAATCCAAATAATTAAAACTCTCCCTACAACCCAAACAATCTTTTTTCTAGTCAAGGAATTGGCCCGCTCCGATTCCGAGTAGACCTCCTTCATTTGGTGGTGGTACGTGGAAAGGTAACACACCTATTTCAAAAATCTCACCCGATGAGATGAACGCGTTTATGTTATGGAGGAATCGAGCCAACAATCAATCACTACATCAACCACAATCTACAAGTGAATCAACCCCATTATCGTTCGAAGACGAGGTTGAAACGCCTACATCTTCTAAAAAAAGGTTAAAGGGAAACAAAAAATGGCCGAACCGTCAGGGCGAAACCGAAGGTCGTTCAACATAGTTGTCATGAAGAAGAGGAGTTACGCTTGGCCGAAAGTTAGGTCACGGTTTCGAAAGATTCGTGGGTCGGAAACTATTAAAAAAGTATATATATATATATATATATATATATATATATATATATATATATATATATATATATATATATAGTCGAAATATATATTTATGTATATAAAAATTATATCGTTGTAACTAATTTAAATATAATTGCTTTAGGATCATCCTTTTGGTATCAAGTTCATGAAGAGTACAACAAATGCGGTCCAATTTATATTTGTATCAAAGATTTGTTATCAAGCAAATGGACAAAATTGAATCCCGATTGTCAATAAACAACGGGATAGTTAATAAATTGAAGGGTGATTGTAGGAGTGGCGGGAACGATGGGGATTTTAAAGTTCGTTGTGAAGAAGTTAATCACAATGAGGTGAGAGGATTTGCAAGTTACAAAGATTGGAATTTTTTGAAAACAAAGTCGAAGTGGTTACATCCTAATCCGATTGTTATTGGTAGTCATAATGCAAGGTACCGACCGCTTGATGAGGAAGGAGAGCAAGCTGATCTGATTGACTTGAATAGGGATGATGAAAGACAAGAAATACAAATCGAAGAACCAAAATCCAAACGAAGAATTATTTGGACGTGATCGTTTGAAGTGTCCACCCGGAATGCCAAGGAAGTCAAGGAAAGTTAGGTCGGAAGGTGGATATTGGGAATGAACACTACACGACACCTCATGTGTCTCTCTCCTCAGTCACTTACAGTGTCTTTCAAAGACACTGAAATGTCACCGAACGCACCATCCGCTCTAAATAAATATGTCCAAAGATTAGAAGGTCTAACTCAATGAATTTGTAATGAACTATCGATTCAACCGGATCCAAATACCACACACACTTAGCGTCTAAATTGGAGATGAAAATTTCTCGTTGTACTAGAACTTGTTTCATAATTCTAGTTTCGGCCCTTCCGGTATAAAGTAGAGGTGTACTTTAGGAGAGTTAAAACTCAATTCAATCTTGAATTCTCTTTGAAACAAATTTGGCTAAATAGGTTTTTTTGGACGACAGTATCGGCATCATCCAGAGGGGAATTAACCACCTTTGCGATCATATTTAACACACATACACATACACGTTAGGAGGAAACTCTTCACACACCATCGCGCATACGTACCCGTTGTACTTTGGATTATACCGAGTGGCTTATGGCATACACCTTGTCACCACAACAGAATCCTAGATAAAACCTCCCGGTAGGATTCGAACTTGCGTCGATTATTTCACGAAATTCTCAATTTAATTGTATATGCAGTTTAAAAGTTATCATTCTTAAATTTTACTTTGTAATCCTTTACTTTTTTCATTTCTTTTTTATATTATATTCATAAATTACATACAATTACATTTTACTTGTAATCTTTTACTTTTTTCATATCTTTTTTATATTATATTCATAAATTATATATGTAAGATATCTTTAACAAAATCTTTTTATAAGTAAACCCTAGTCCCTAAACCCAAAACCCTAAATTCTAAACCGTTCGTGTTAAAAATTCAATCTAAACCCTAAACCGTAAATTCTAAACCCTAAACCCTAGTTTCTAAACCCTAATAGGTAAACCCTAATTTTTAACCTCCTAATTTCTAAACCCTAATTACTAAACCCTAATTTTTAAACCCTAAAAAAAACTCAGAAGCATAATATTATACATGATGCATGTTATTTTTCTCTTCGAGCGTTTTTTCCGTCAAAATAATAACATTCATCACAAAATGTCTTTTTTAAATGTTCATATTTTCATGTGATCTTGATGCCTGAATTTTTTTTCTTCGAAAAAACGAAAAAAATTTACTTCCCTCCACTTCCCCCGAAAAAAGTGCTTCACTCTTGATTAAATATCTCTCTCTCTCTCTCTCTCTCTCTCTCTCTATATATATATATATATATATATATATATATATATATATATATATATATATATAAATAAACAGTTTATAATATTCTTGTCATCCTCAATAGTTTTAGTTTAACTATTAATGTACGTTGATATATGGTTTTAGCGATTTTATTAAAGGAAATAGACCCAATTCTTGAATGTTTAGGATTACTCGTATCTTAAAACTTTACAACATTAATATTGAGCATCAGCACATGAGACAAACAAAACAATTTCTTTTATTTTCGGGTCATTTTAGATTTAGCAACTCCAACATAGCCAACAACGCCAACACAATAGTTTCCTTTGTGCATAGTTGTGTTAAGGCATTTGGTTTAACTGACTCTAATTTTATAATAGATACACATAAAAAATAGGCATTTGGTTTAACTGACTCTAATTTTATAATAGATACACACATAAAAAATAGAGGTTAATAACAACTATTTAAAACCAATTCTTATTCCTGACATATGCATTAAATTATGGTTGAAGTTTTTTCTATCATATAACTAATTAATAGTCTAAAAATACTTGTACCAAAAACAATATAAAGAAAACAAATTGCATATTTTAAGAAAAATGAAAATAACTTGCATATTTTTGACCAAATCAAAGTCATAACTTGAGTTGTGTGCTCATAATATGAAAATGAATATACCCTATTTAAAATATCATAACATTGATTTATTTTATTAGTAGCATTTAGAACATACAGTATCGCCGGACACCATCGCCGCATTATTGGTGTAACAGTCTCAATACTTGTATAGCAACCTCCAATGTCCATATCTTCAACTTCACATAGCCTAACTACAATGCCCTAAATATTTTGGTTTAACACATCATCACACCCATTCAGCTCGCAATCCAAAGATCTAGCTTTACTTTATCACTGTTATACCCTGCCTCTTCCATTTTGACCCTTTTGACACCAATTCAGCGGACAACCCATTTCTCAAGCTTTATATGTTACTTTAGAGTATTACATTTTGTATGGACGTTAAGATCATTAACCTTTCAAATAAACATAAATGACTACAAAAATTATTGTACGTCAGTTTACATAAATTAGTCAAAATGAACTTACATTGTACCTTAAGAAACTAAACATCCAAAACCACAATACTTGAGCTTAATTCAACTAAAACAAAGATTATTCAAGGATACCACTTGATGGAGGTTGAATAAAGATTATTCAAGTTATTATTTGTATAATTATTTTTTTTCGTAAATAAAACCGTTATTACATGAGACTTTAGATCATATAACCAAACTGAAGTTTGGTAAAAATCAATCAACTTACTTAATATAAGGTGAATAATAAATGATAATACCCGAATTCGCAGCTGATGAAGTAGAAATCAACCATAGAATAGACCTGACCCGTTTTAACACCAAAACAATTTTTAAACCTTTACTACACTTGCAATAAAACATAACCGTCCTGATAAACGCAACGATTTTACGTTACAATCCTTCTTTATACATACAACGACATTCGACACATTCAAACTTTGAATCCCAACCCTTCAAGATAATTAAAGACACATATCATTACTTCAATTTTCTGCATTTTAAATTAATCAAAACTTCAACTACCCGCTACAATCATTTTAATCTAAACAAAAACAAACAACTCCGACTTCATTAAACTTCGACTCCAAACTCACATACAATTGACTTAACCATAACCCAACAATATAACCATCAAGACAAAACCTCATATATTTTCGACACTAAAACTTCAAAGACACAAAGTGAATACGACACAACTACTACCATGGGTGTTTTACATTCAAGTGGCCAATATCTTCGCGAGGATGAAAAATGAGCATCCACTTACCAAGACGAGTCTTCAAGTACCTCTATGCTATACTTTATCCGTTCCTTTCGAGCTAACGCCACTATAGCCTACATACAAGGTAAAACACTACACAGGTTAAGCATATCGCTTAGTGAGTACAAGTGCATGTGAATAGTAAAAACTACCAATTAAGTAATGCAACATAAAATGTAAAGATTACCTTCTACTCCGCGTGCTAAGGAACCACAACCTACTATCGAATGTGGTAACTACACAAGGCTGATTAACCACCTGCAAACAATATCATAAGCTAACACCATGGTCATCAACCAAGCTACACATAAAAATTGGGGACCCATCCCCAAAAAACATACGTCATCACTTGCACAAGTGCAAGTCAAGACGTATGACCTATTTTACCCACCCATGTACTCACCTTGCAATTAGCGCCTATATGGTGAAATAATCATACAAGCTTCCTTAGAAACCTACAATCATACTTGCAACATACAATGCTCATTACTCACTAAACAAGCTTTTAGCTCTATTCCTTTAAGTCAAGAAGCGTGCTAATTCACAACACTTCTTCTCAATAAACTCCAATTGCTGCATACCCATTTTGACACTTTTAAAATCTTTGACTACAAAATGCCTCTAACAAATACTTACTACTCAAATTACTCCATTCAAGTCTCTAAAGTACATTATCATTGCATTTACAGTCAAAGATGACAATATTTAACTTACCACATCAAGCTTTAGAACTAGTCATCTTATAAAACATAATCACTAGTAATCACACTTTATTAAATCACAACATCAACAACTTGTAACTCCTAACACCAAAATTAAAGCTTTAGCGTTAAAACATATTCTTTAAACTTTGACATTATCTACATCAATTACAAAACCAAAACACCCAAAACCATAAGAATTCAACAAAACCCCCCAAAATAACGAAACAAGAAAGTTAGGGTTCTTACATTGAGGTAAGAAGATTATGGAAGAAACTGAAATTCGGAATCCTTTGAGATGATGTATGCTTCAACTGATCAATCCCACCAATCCTAGATTCAATTTCCTTAAATTAGCTCCTTATCTTCAAGCTATCTCTATCTCTCCCTTTCGCCATATTTCTCTCTCTAATCTCCCTAGCTTTCCAGAGACGAAAAATGAATTTTCTGGAATCCTCTCTTAATTTTAACTTGAAGTTTACATATTACACCACTCCATTATCTTCCAATTGACAAAACTGCCCCTCTGCTCATCGCTTGTGTGCGTGGTGCGCACTAAATATATGCACGGCGCACACGGTGTTGGAAGCTCGGGCTGTTACAACTCTCCCCCCGTTAGGCTGTTCATGTCCTCACATTCCATTCTTCGATAAACGGATAAAAAAATAAGCTTTCAATCACTCTCCGGGCTCCCTAAGAAAAATATTCTGACCCTTTTCTTGGACCTCTATGAACCTTTAACAAGATTACTGACTTGTTTCCGCATTACTTCATTTGAGGTCTACAACCTAAATCGCTTATTCTAAAACCTCCAATATTATATCTTCCGAAATCTCTGAAAGCGGTAAAATAGTAACTCTATCGACTAAACACTTTCTAATCGATGACACTTGGAAAGTGTCATAATTTGCATCAAACTTCTCAAGTAATGATAAATTATACACCACTTTCTAATTCAACTACAATTTCGAAATCCCACTAGGCGTAACTTCTTTGTTTACAGTAACGGATGATACCTTTCCAAGGAGAGATCTTTCCCTTACATGAAAATCTATCGGTTTTCTTCATTTATTGGGATAAAGTTTCTACCAATTATGAGCTTTCATCAATCTTTGTTGAAAATGATTTTTCTTTTCGCCGTCTGCAATATTATATCAGTGCCTTCTAACTTTCGCTGACCGGTTTCTTCTCAAATAAACGGAGTCGTACTGTGACAACCCGAAAATTTTCGACCAAATTTAAACTTAATCTTTATATGATTCCGACACGATAAGAAAAGTTTGTAATGTTGAGTCTCGAAAATTTTGGAACTATGTTCATACATTCAATTACCCTTTTGACTATGCTCGACGATTCACGAACGAATATATAAATGAATATATATATATATATATATATATATATATATATATATATATATATATATATATATATATATATATATATATATATATATATTATAACTTGAAAACGTTAACAAAGTATTAAATGTATAATATTTTAGATTAAACGTATTTGTCTCAATATATGCTTAATATATTCATCTACGGAATTAGAAGATGATACCAACGATTGGATTAGCAGATATTTCAACAATTATAAATCCCGTAAGTATTGTGATAAGTCTTTGTTGAAAGGTCCACCTTGATTTAAGAAATCTTTCCTTTTTGACTGTATTTGATATATAAATAAGTTGCAACGTGTGTATATATATATATATATATATATATATATATATATATATATATATATATATATATATATATATATTAAGGTTCGAAATTATTTTTGTAAACAATAGTAACACCCATTTATTGTTTCGTTTGATAAATAAATATTATATACAAATTTATATTTTTCTAAACGAAAATATATATTTTACAATGTGATAATGCATAGAATTGAATTAGATATAAAACGTTTCGATATTATTAAAATATTTTAATAAACAACGAGGAGTTGATTTATAGAAGCAAATGACCAAGTTACTAAAATGTATAAGTTATACTTTGAGTAATATAGTTTATTGATAATTTAAGATTATATTTTCACAAAGGTACGAATCACGAAACGTAAAGTACAAGTTTTCTAAGCATACGAAAATGCATTCGAGAAACCAGAACTGAGACATTAGTCGGGCGTAAACGTACGAGTCATCGGACCAAAAATTAAAAGTTAACTATGCACGTGAATATAATATAATATATAATTAATTAATATAAATTATATATATTATATATATATATATATATATTATAAAAATATGTCGACAAACAAAACAACAACAAAATTGTGAGCTGGATTTTGGGGCCATGCGATCGCATGAAAAATAGGCATAAAACCCATGCGATCGCATGGCAGTCAGGATTCAGAAACATTCTATAAATTGGCCAGTTTGCTCGACGTACACACACACACACATATCCTATATGTTACTCCCTCTGTTATATAATTATTTATTTTATTATTATTATTATTATTATTATTATTATTATTATTATTATTAAGATTAATATTATTATTATCAGTAGTATTAATATTATTATTATTAGTATTATACATAAAATATTACGACGAGGTCATGAGTGAATAATTTCAATACTAGTTTTATGAGTGGGATAGAGCTAAGGAAATTACGGGTTATAGCTATGGAGGTTATGGGTATTGTTCGAGGGTATGCTCGTGAGGTCAACCTAGTGTTTATCATCTCCGTTGCGTCTACGTACTTTCCTGCAATATTGAACCACAATATTGATACGTGAGCACTCATATTTTATCTTTCATATATTAATAGTGTATCCCTGACTAGTGCTCGAGTATATATGTTTATGCATGTTTATATGCTAAATTTATTCGTTAATGAATCACGAATTTAATACAAATATTACTGATATAAGGTATATGATATGCATGTTTTTGGAAAGCTGACGAAAAATCAATAACTTTTTATTTAGAAATCGCGTAATTTCGATGAACGGATTAAAAGATATGGTCAACTGAATTATGGTTAACGTTAATTGAAATTGTGTTTGAAACTGTAAATTAATATTTAAACAACTTATTTATAAGATTGATAAATTAGATTTTCAAATATTACTAATCGAGTAAATGAATTTCTATATAATGCACGTCTCGTCTTGTTGAGCATTTGTAAAAACTTATTGTTTTATCATATTTTAAAGCCTTATAAAAACTATAGTTTAATTTTACAAGAATTGGGAAACTATGTGAAATGTTAAAATGTTTCGATTGCCATGATCATTCAACTATAGTATTGAGTCAAATTGACTTTTTGAAATGACTTTTGATAACCTTTGTATGTCGATCTTGAGCATTAGGATTGTGATACACTATGACCTGACCTAGCTTGATAGACATTTATTGACCAACATATGTTCTCTAGGTTGAGATCTACGGTTATTTGGTATTTCGAGTTTCGGTCATATTTCGGTGAACGACTTTATGTGCCGCTAAGGTGAGTTTCATTTGCTCCCCTTTTAATTGCTTTTGCAATCTATATTTTTGGGCTGAGAATACATGCACTTTATTTTAAACGCAATGGATACAAGTACATACTAAATTCTACACTGAGTTTGAACCGAAAATCCCTTAGCTTTGGTAACTAGTAACTGCCAGTTATAAGAACTGGTGGGCGCGAGTAGTAGTATATGGATCCATAGGGCTTGATATCCCCGTCCGAGCTAGAGCACTAGCCTTTTAACGGACGTATGCTATTTGAGAAGCGCACACGTTGGTTTGCGTGTATTATTAAGATGATTATACAAAGGGTATACATTATATATACGTTAAGTTTAGTTACCAGGGTGCTCAATTTCGTAGAATATTTTGATAAACGTTTCTGGATGAAACAACTGAAAACTTGTGATTCACCTTTATATAACATTAAAACTATGAACTCACCAATCTTTGTGTTGACACTTTTAAGCATGTTTATTCTCAGGTTTCTAGAAGTCTTCCGCTGTTTGCTTATACGTTATACAAGCTATGTGCATGGAGTCATACATGCTTTATTCAAGAAAACTTTGCATTCACAAAATCATCACTATGTATCTTATTTTGACTGCATTATCAACGGATGTAGTATTGTAAACTATTATATACAGTGATTGTCTATACGTAGAAATCATCAGACGTCGAAAACCTTGGATTTATATATATTCATTTATGGTGTGCCTTTTCAAAAGAATGCAATGTTTACAAAACGTATCATATAGATGTCAAAACCTCACTATGAAATCGATGAATGATGTATTCGTCCAAATGGATTTGGACGGGTCATCACAGTTGGTATCAGAGCTTGAGGTCATAGGGAACCAGAATTTACATTAGTGTGTTTAACTGGTAATTGTTAGGATGTATTAGTGAGTCTGGACTATGACCGTATCTGTTTTTACCGAGTTTTGCTTATCAATTCTTGTCAGAAATTACATTCTTATCATTCTTAAGTCTAGACACCTTTACCTGCATTTATTGCATGAATAGTGTATAGACAAAATTCATATCTTAGCGTATCTGTTACTGTAAACTTTTCCTGTCATCTTCCGAAAATTTCTCCGTAATTTATGGGATTTTGGTATTATATATACATATGTAAATTATGTGTTGAAGAATACCAATCTAAGTCCTATAATCGATTTCATATCAAAAATAAATTCCATGATTATACAAGATGGATCACGTATCTAGTTCAAATTCTTTAGATTCCGACAACTATTCCGATATGGATTTCCACTCGAGTTCCGAAAGCAGTGTGACCGGAATGGATCAATCAATTAGCCATCATCTATTCTGAATGAATTGGGGATGGGTTCGTAGCCTACTTAATCATTGGAGACAGAAAGAAGGTGATTCTTTCCATCCACCACATTGCCCTCTTGGCGATGAACCTGAAGCACTTACCGGTGAATCTATCCGAAACACTATTTTCTCTCTCATTTCCAGAGTATCTCGTCATGATTATATACTATCTCAAATTCTAGATCTTATTCGTTCGCTCGTCCGAACCGACAATCACCCCGGTGTGATAGAAGAAGTCAACGAGCTTCGCGCTCGGGTAGTGTCTTTGGAAAATATGGTGCAAAGGTTACAAGCACCAGCAGCATCACCGGCATCAACAGTACCACCATCAGCAACATCAACAGTACCATTACCACCATCAGCAACATCCGCATCCCACACCTCAACATCACAATCTGTACCTCGAACATCAACGTCATACGCACCATAGATACCAAGGAATACCAACAACAACAAACGATGAAGTATTGATTCATAACTTCATCGAAGAAATATTCTGCAAAGAATATGTAGTTTCTAAAAGTTTTAGAGATTACTTATTCTAGTTCTAATTGTAAACCAGATGAGTGAGCGAATAGAAATGATGAAATAAAACCCTGATCGGAATGGTGCACGATTTACAAGCTAGATCTATTTTACCAGTAGCATCAACAGTACAGTCAGCATCACCAGCACCGTCAGTACCGTCAGCATCAGCAGCATCTACAACATCACAAGCTCCGCCAGATCCATAATCACCACAAACATCATCACTAATCAATAACGCGCATATCGTATCAACGAGTTATGAAGTATTAACTCATTCCCCCTGAAGAAATTATATGTATATTTTATATATATATATATATATGAATTTTGAGATCAAAATAAATCTTTTCGTACTAAGCTATTACGTGTGAATCTTAACTACTCGGTTAGTTCATGTTATTAATATGTTATGATGTACATCCTTCGTTAATGACTTAACAATCGTTAACTATAATCTCTGCTTCGACTTAATAGATTCCAAATCAAGTGTATTATTCAAATACATGTTTGATTTTACACTTTCATTTTTGATGTATTTGAAACTTTCCAGAAAACATCATTCGTACCTTGCGAAGTTAGCAAGAGTTCCATAAGCACCAACATGATTCACTAAGGAAATATCAATAAAACTGAATAACGAAGTATTGATTATATTAGTGAAATACTCCGCAAAAATTATGTAATCTCTGATGGTTTAGAGATTATTCATTTCTAATTCCAGCCAAAAATCAAATAAGCTTAATATGATATCAACTCATTAAATCTGTATTACATCTGAAGAAAATATACATACATATATTTTCATAAAGACTGTAATGAAAATTCTTTTATACAAAATGTTACTTGTGAAACTTTTAACGGGTAGGTAATACCCGGGAGATATATAAAGTCACAATTAATATATTCGATTTTGATTCAGCAAATTATCAACTATACTCACTACTTTCACAACGATATACATTCTTTCATAGAAATCAAAACAACCATTTTAACCCAAATTTGATTACATATTCGGATTTTGACAAATCAGAATCCAAGTTAAGATTTAACAGAAGATATCACTCTTAAATTCTTACATCTTTCAAATGCCATACTTTGAATTCAAAACTGTACTAGAACATCATATGTATACATATAACATTCATCTCTTAGAATTATGAGCTTTCATTCTGAAATTCTGAAAAGCAACCAGTCTACGAATCAATACTCTGAATGTTGAAAAAACTGATGAAGCAGCAACAACTGTAAATGACTTTAACAGTTAAAAGTTTGATGATAAAGAATAGTGTGTTGGCAAATCTCAGAAAAGTTGGAACTGAAAAACGGATTGAGCAAACCATGAAGGAGGCTGTGGACAAATCACAAAGACTAAACCTGCCTTCAAAGAATCCAAATGATTCAGTGTCTGCTGAAGTCATTAACGAATACCTTGCTCCTGACTCTAAACTTTTACGGACAAAATCTTCTTCATCATCTTTTGATATTAGAAATTCTAAGATATCATCATATCTTTCATTATAAATATCTTCGATGTTTATGAAGATATCTTCATAACTATTGTTATCCAAAATCATTTACTTCTTTGTGCTATCTGTGTAAAATCATAAAAGAAACTATTTTAGTTTCTAAATTCTGAAACATTTGAGTTTAAAATATGAATGTTTCTGAAGTAGTGTTGGGAACTGAAGCATGAGTTAGTATAATATAATGACACTTGATCAACGTGATTATATTACAGTAAGTCATGCTGAGCTTCTAATGGAACGTGATAAAGGTTCACAGATCATACCCTCATCATGAACCATGTTACATAACTCTTTCATTCTATTTAACCTCTAAACATATCAAGAAAATATTTTCTTGATGATTCGGCCTTTTCCAAAGTATTCTGGTACTTTAACAAATCAAGATCGTGTTATTACAATTTCCTTCTTAGAACATTAATTATGTTCATTCCGAAATTCATAACTACGAATTCTGGACCATTATTCGCTTGAATTGAAGTCGGGAAGAAGAAAACAAGAGCATGAAGCTCCAAAATAGAAATGGGAGTATAAGTCACAGCAAATAAGAGAGAGCATTAATTTTGGATGACAATGATTATAGAATATAGAAGCAGGGACTTTGAAATATAAGGGAAGATATAAAGCCCAACGACAACCCAGGAATGAAAAACCATATATATCGATGCATATAGCAATATAAAGACACGAGAGAACTAAAAACACTATAAAACTAAGAGTATAGTAGAAGTAAATAGATTCTTCTGGTGGCAGGTGAAAAAGAAGAATGACAGATATGAACGTTAGAAGTATATCGAGAACCAGAACTGGATGGAGCATATTGTCAAATGATTCAAAGTATGAATTAAAGGAGAAAGAATAGAAGGTGTGAATTATAAGGAAACAAAGGGGGTGGATTTATAGTAAAATATCCGACAGAGTAATCAAAACAGATGATCGCATTTAAAGCGAATCCTAATTTCCTTAATTACCGAAGAATCAAATCTTATTAAGATTTTCTCCAAATCTCTTGAACTTCAGAAATCAATCCTATCTACGTCAAAAGATATGACGAATCTACATTTATTCATTTCACTCTTTTGTGATAGCTTCACTTATACTCTTCGCGTAATCAAATTGTTTATTCTATATTACTTGATGATGATAAAACTCTAATTTTTAGCTCGTATGCGTCATTAAAACATACTTATTGTCAGCCATGACCATCCCAATCAAATTTCGGGACGAAATTTATTTAACGGGTAGGTACTGTGACAACCCGGAAATTTTTGACCAAATTTAAACTTAATCTTTATTTGATTCCGACACGATAAGCAAAGTTTGTAATGTTGAGTCTCGAAAATTTTGGAACTATGTTCATACATTCAATTACCCTTTTGACTATGCTCGACGATTCACGAACGAATATATAAATGGATATGAATATATATATGTATATATATTATAACTTGAAAACGTTATCAAAGTATTAAATGTATAATATTTTAGATTAAATGTATTTGTCTCAATATATGCTTAATATATTCATCTACGAAATTAGAAGATAATACCAACGATTGGATTAGCAGATATTTCAACAATTATAAATCCCGTAAGTATTGTGATAAGTCTTGTTGAGAGGTCCACCTTGATTTAAGAAATCTTTTCTTTTTGACTGTATTTGATATATAAATAAGTTGCAACGTGTATAGAAAAAGTATTTATATGTATTGTGTGTGTGTGTGTGTGTGTGTGTATATATATATATATATATATATATATATATATATTAAGGTTCGAAATTATTTTTGTAAACAATAGTAACACCCATTTATTGTTCCGTTTGATAAATAAATATTATATACAAATTTATATTTTTCTAAACGAAAATATATATTTTACAATGTGATAATGCATAGAATTGAATTAGATATAAAACGTTTCGATATTATTAAATATATTTTAATAAACAACGAGGAGTTGATTTATAGAAGCAAATGACCAAGTTACTAAAATGTATAAGTTATACTTTGAGTAATATAGTTTATTGATAATTTAAGATTATATTTTGACAAAGGTACGAATCACGAAACGTAAAGTACAAGTTTTCTAAGCATACGAAAATGCATTCAAGAAACCGGAACTGAGACATTAGTCGAGCGTAAACGTACGAGTCATTGGACCAAAAATTAAAAGTCAACTATGCACGTGAATATAATATAATATATAATTAATTAATATAAATTATATATATTATATATATTATAAAAATATGTCGACAAACAAAACAACAAAAAAATTGTGAGCTGGGTTTTGGGTCCATGCGATCGCATGAGAAATAGACATAAAACCCATGCGATCGCATGGCAGTCAGGATTCAGAAACATTCTATAAATTGGCCAGTTTGCTCGACGTACACACACATACATATCCTATATGTTACTCCCTCTGTTATATAATTATTTATTTTATTATTATTATTATTATTATTATTATTATTATTATTATTATTATTATTATTATTATTATTATTATTAAGATTAATATTATTATTAATCTTATTATTGTTATCAGTAGTATTAATATTATTATTATTAGTATTATACATAAAATATTACGACGAGGTCATGAGTGAATAATTTCAATACGAGTTTTATGAGCGGGATAGAGCTAAGAAAATTACGGGTTATAGCTATGGAGGGTATGTGTATTGTTCGAGGGTATGCTCGTGAGGTCAACATAGTGTTTATCATATCCGTTGCGTCTACGTACTTTCCTGCAATATTGAACCACAATATCGATACGTGAGCACTCATATTTTATCTTTCATATATTAATAGTGTATCCCTGACTAGTGCTCGAGTATATATGTTTATGCATGTTTATATGCTAAATTTATTCGTTAATGAATCACGAATTTAATACAAATATTACTGATAAAAGTTATATGATATGCATGTTTTTGGAAAGCTGATGAAAAATCAATAACTTCTCATTTAGAAATCGCGTGATTTCGATGAACGGATTAAAAGATATGGTCAACTGAATTATGGTTAATGTTAATTGAAATTGTGTTTGAAACTGTAAATTAATATTTAAAAAACTTGTTTATAAGATTGATAAATTGGATTTTCAAATATTACTAATCGAGTAAATGAATTTCTATATAAGGCACGTCTCGTCTTGTTGAGCAATTGTAAAAATTGATTGTTTTATCATATTTTAAAGCCTTATAAAAACTATAGTTTAATTTTACAAGAATTGGGAAACTATGTGAAATGTTAAAATGTTTCGATTGCCATGATCATTCAACTATATTATTGAGTCAAATTGACTTTTTGAAATGACTTTTGATAACCTTTGTATGTCGATCTTGAGTATTAGGATTGTGATACACTATGACCTGACCTAGCTTGATAGACATTTATTGACCAACATATGTTCTCTAGGTTGAGATCTACGGTTATTTGGTATTCCGAGTTTCGGTCATATTTCGGTGAACGACTTTATGTGCCGCTAAGGTGAGTTTCATTTGCTCCCCTTTTAATTGCTTTTGCAATCTATATTTTTGGGCTGAGAATACATGCACTTTATTTTAAACGCAATGGATACAAGTACATACTAAATTCTACACTGAGTTTGAACCGAAAATCCCTTAGCTTTGGTAACTAGTAACTGCCAGTTATAAGAACTGGTGGGCGCTAGTAGTAGTATATGGATCCATAGGGCTTGATATCCCCGTCCGAGCTAGAGCACTAGCCTTTTAACGGACGTATGCTATTTGAGAAGCGTACACATTAGTTAGCGTGTATTATTAAAATGATTATACAAAGGGTATAAATTATATATACGTTAAGTTTAGTTACCAGGGTGCTCAATTTCGTAGAATATTTTGATAAACATTTCTGGATGAAACAACTGAAAACTTGTGATTCACCTTTATATACAGATTATGCGCAACATTAAAACTATGAACTCACCAATCTTTGTGTTGACACTTTTAAGCATGTTTATTCTCAGGTTTCTAGAAGTCTTCCGCTGTTTGCTTATACGTTATACAAGCTATGTGCATGGAGTCATACATGCTTTATTCAAGAAAACTTTGCATTCACAAAATCATCACCATGTATCTTATTTTGACTGCATTATCAACGGATGTAGTATTGTAAACTATTATATACAGTGATTGTCTATACGTAGAAATCATCAGACGTTGAAAACCTTGGATTTATATATATTCATTTATGGTGTGCCTTTTCAAAAGAATGCAATATTTACAAAACGTATCATATAGAGGTCAAAACCTCACTATGAAATCGATGAATGATGTATTCGTCCAAATGGATTTGGACGGGTCATCACACGTACAATTATTTTCGTAAAGCATCACAGCTCCTTCCCTAAATTTGCAGCGTATACTCGCGACAGGTCTTAGGTCTAAATCACTTCTCGTTCCAATTGTCAGTTTGAGGATGTAAAACAGTATTAAACATGATATCGGCTAAAAAGTCACATTTTCACCCCGGTATTGAGGCCCAAAAATAATAAAGTTCCAAGATTTATCGCTAAAATACTCGCTTCATCGGTTAAAAATGAAGATCAAGTGATTACGAAGATGGTGCAAAAAGAATCAAGAGAATCGGAGCTAAAACGAAGATTCTAGAGCCAAAACGGTGAAAGACTAGAAAGCAAGTTACGTTCAAGGAAATCAAGTTACGATCCAGTGAAAACAGCTGACCAGGGCAGGCCATACGGCTTGCCATATGGTCTACCGGTATGTAAAATGGCCTGCCATACGGCCTTAGCAAACGGGCACACAAAACGGCTTGCCTGGCCATACGGCCTGCCAGCCGTATGCAGGCAAAAATCAAGCCTATTTAAGGAGTTTTTGTCATCCATTTTTACACACACTTCAATTCACTTCTCTCTCTCTCTCTCTCTCTCTCTCTACAATATTAATCATACTTTTAAGGTCCTCGACTTCGTGGGGGAAACCTAGTACCCAGAGAAGAACGTCGAAGATTGTATTAGGAGCGGTCTGGAGTTTGAAGTTGTCACTTGTATATTTGCAACTCGTTTAATCTACTGGTACTTTAATCCTTTGTATTTATATAATGTCCTTCATTATTATGCCTTGTGATATTGTTTCCATAATTAGCGAGTAGTTATATTTAGTGTATGCTATGCCGTAGTCAGTTATAATGCCGAAATAATATGATGGTTTGTGTATGCTGTCAAGATTCTTTCCGGTTATGCTTTAAACTCAATCGCTTTTTCAACCAATAGAATGTAGTTATAGGCTCTATTATTAGGAAGTCGCGAACCCCGATTCAGAGTACACTATTTGTGTCACCCCTTGGTAAGAGAAGTCTTTCGGATACAATGTAAGTTTGACTGAGGCACACCGGTTGTAGTAAGTCCACCGAGCCTTGTATAACGACCCTCATTTTTCCATTCTATATTTTTCCTTATTAAATGCCCAAACAATATAATTAAAGCTTAACGATTTAAATTTAATTCAATGATTGTTAAGTAATAAAAATTACAAAACATAATAATTAACTTTGTACAATAAATGACAAGTTAATAAAAGACGGAAATAATAAGCTAATTAATTTTCGTGAACAAAGTGTAATAAACTAAAGCTTAATGTATATAACTTAATTAATCTTAAACAAGTTTGGAATTTTATAAGCTAATCTAAAGTACAAGGTCTAAAACGAAAAATCCCAAACTCCTCTCTTAAAAAGCCCTAGACTAATTTTTTTTTTTAAAAATAAAGGAAATGCCCATTATACCCCTCCCAATTTTCAACCCAAATCAACCCCCATCACCTCCTCATTAACCTAACTTGTTTCCAAAGTAATTAATTAAACCCTAATTCTAGAATTATCTAAACCCTCCTATAAATAGAGACCTAGGCTAGAGCTAATCTTGTACCAAAACACATTCACAAATCTCTCTCCCTCTCCCTATTTTCGGCCAAGAACCGAAAACCACCACCACCCCCATCGAAAATCATCAACATCATCAAGATCTTCAAGTAATCTTCAAGTTGTTCATCGTGTTCTTCGCGTTCTTCAAAGATCTTCAAGGTGTTCTTCGATCTTCAAGGGTTTTGATCTTCATCTTCAAGTGTTCATCAACTTTTTCTTGTTAATCTTCATTAATCTTCGTCAAGGTAAAAACCCTAGATCCAAAACTCTTAAATCTTACTTTCAATTCATGTTTTCATAATTACATTCATGCATGATCTTAACATCTATATTGTTTATGTAAAAAATAAAATAAAATATGCATATACATATACATACATACGGCTACATGTATAAAAAAAAAGTTTTGTTTAGATCTTAAAAACCCTAAGGATTCACTAAGATTGTGTTAGGGTAGTTATATTTGGAAAGTAGATACACATTACATATATATGTATTTACTAATAATATATATATATATATATATATATATATATATATATATATATATATATATATATATATACATATATACATATACATATATATACACGATTACATATAGATATAAAAATAAAAATAAAAATACTATATATATATACATATACACGAAATATACATATATACATACCTAAACCCTAATTAAACCTAAACCCTCATTATTAAACCCTAATTTAATAAAACCCTAAAACATTAAATAAAACCCTAATCATTACCTAATCATTACTTCACTAAACCCTAAACCTAATAATACTATTAAACATTTATCACATAAACCCTAATCATTAAATACTACTTTAATTAATTAAACCTAATTAATTAATACTACTACTTAACCCTAATACTATTTATACTACAAATTACTACTTATACTACTACTTAACACTTATACACTCATACTATTACTATCACTTATAATATACTACTTATAGTATGACACACGATTAAGTTAGTCATTCATGATAACATGTGATTACTCGAACGTAAACACTACTTAAGGCCTAGGGTGGTCCTTGGTACCACTATGGGACGCTTGTGGATTACGAATGCCAAACTTAGATTTTGGTCAAGAAATCCTGGGCCAACCGGTAACAATTGGTCATTCTGGTGACTCGGCGATGGAATAGATGTTTGAGTATGGTGCACAATGTCAAACCCTACTATAGTAATCATACACCTAGTTATCTTCACACTTAATAGGTGGTAGACTTATTAAGAACAACTCACTAGTGTTCAATGCTAACTTACTAAAAGTGGAAACTTACTAAAAGTGGAAACTTACTAAAGTGGAAACATACTAAGAATGTAAACTTATTAAAATGAATTAAACTTAAAACACTTGCATACTTAAACTTAAATTTGGGCAAAACACTTAACTACTCTTAAATGTCATTAGGTTGACTTTCTGCTCATCCATCCAAACTTTCCTTTCTGAGGAATAACTGAAATGTCCCGTTCATATTTATTATAAACGTTCCATATTAATTTATTTCGTTGCGAGGTTTTGACCTCTATATGAGACATTTTTCAAAGACTGCATTTCAATTTTAGAACAAACCATAACCTTTAAAATATTACGACGATTATCAAATAATGATAATCTAAAATATAGCATTTTTCACACGAGCATTACATAATGGTTTACAATAATATTACACATCAACATAATTCTTCGAATGCAGTTTTTAAACAATATTATACAAGCATGGACTCCAAATCTTGTCCTTAATTTAGTATGCAACAGCGGAAGCTCTTAATAATCACCTGAGAATAAACATGCTTAAAACGTCAACAAAATTGTTGGTGAGTTATAGGTTTAACCTACATATTATCAAATCATAATAATAGACCACAAGATTTCTCATTTTTCATGAATATCATTACACTCGCAAGTGCATAAAAATCATTCATATGTTGAACACCTGGTAACCGACGTTAACTTAATGCATAGAATATCCCCAAAACAGAACCTCTCGTCTGTATAATAATCTCGAAGTACTAAACTATCCATAACCTGAATGGGGGTTATTAAGCCCAATAGATCTATCTTTAGGATTCGCGTCAATTAGGGGCCATTTCCCTAATTCGTAGGCTACCAGACTTGAAGGGCGATATTCGGTTTAATAATCCAACCATAGAATGTAGTTTTGCATACTTGTGTCTATTTTGTAAAACATTTATAAAACTGCATGTATTCTCATCCCAAAAATATTAGATTTTAAAAATGGGACTATAACTCACTTTCACAGAGTTTTTACTTCGTCGGGAAGTAAGACTTGGCCACTGGTCGATTCACGAACCTATAACAAATATGTACATATATATCAAAGTATGTTCAAAATATAATTACAATATTTTTAATACATTTTGATGTTTTAAGTTTATTAAGTCAGCTGTCATTGTTAGTAACCTACAACTAGTTGTTCAAAGTTAGATGTACAGAAATAAATTGATATATATTATCTTGAATCAATCCATGACCCAATGTATACATGTCTCAGGCTAGATCACAACTCAAAGTATATATATTTTTGGAATCAACCTCAACCCTATATAGCTAACTCCAACATTACTGCATATAGAGTGTCTATGGTTGTTCCAAATAATATATATACATGGGTCGATATGATATGTCAAAACATTTGCATACGTGTCTATGGTATCCCAAGATTACATAATATATTAGAATACATGTAATACAATATGAGTTAGCTAGGATATGATTAATATAGATTTATTACCAATTTTCACGTAGCTACAACAAGAAAAATTATCCAATCTTGTTTTACCCATAACTTCTTCGTTTTAAATCCGTTTTAAGTGAATCAAATTGCTATGGTTTCATATTGAACTCTATTTTATGAATCTAAATAGAAAAAGTATAGGTTTATAATCGGAAATATAAGTTACAAGTGGTTTTTGTAAGAGATAGTAATTTCAGTCGAAAGAACGACGTCTAGATGACCATTTTGGAAAACATACTTCCACTTTGATTTTAACCATGATTTTAGGATATAGTTTCATGTTCATAATAAAAATAATTTTCCCAGAATAACAACTTTTAAATCAAAGTTTATCATAGTTTTTAATTAACTAACCCAAAACAGCCCGCGGTGTTACTACGACGGCGTATATCCGGTTTTACGGTGTTTTTCGTGTTTTCCGGTTTTAAATCATTAAGTTAGAATATCATATAGAAATAGAACATGTGTTTAGTTGATTTTAAAAGTCAAGTTAGAAGGATTAACTTTTTTTTGCGAATAAGTTTAGAATTAACTAAACTATGTTCTAGTGATTTCAAGTTTAAACCTTCGAATAAGGTAGTTTTATATATATGAATTGAATGATGTTATGAACATCATTACTACCTTAAGTTTAGTAGGTAAACCTACTGGAAGTGACAAGAAATGATCTAGCTTCAAAGGATCTTGGATGGCTTGAAAGTTCTTGAAGTAGAATCATGACACAAAAACAAGTTCAAGTAAGATTATCACTCGAATTAAGATAGTTATAGTTATAGAAATTGAATCAAAGTTTGTATATGAATATTACCTTGATTTAGAATGATATCTTACTGTAAACAACAAAGATTTCTTGAGGTTGGATGATCACTTTACAAGATTGGAAGTAAGCTAGCAAACTTGGAAGTATTCTTGATTTTATGAAACTAGAACTTATAGAATTTATGAAGAACACTTAGAACTTGAAGATAGAACTTGAGAGAGATCAATTAGATGAAGAAAATTGAAGAATGAAAGTGTTTGTAGGTGTTTTTGGTCGTTGGTATATGGATTATATATAAAGGATGTGTAATTTTGTTTACATGTAAATAAGTCATGAATGATTACTAATATTTTTGTAATTTTATGAGATATTTCATGCTAGTTGCCAAATGATGATTCCCACATGTGTTAGGTGACTCAAATGGGCTGCTAAGAGCTGATCATTGGAGTGTATATACCAATAGTACATACATTTAGAAACTGTGTATATTACGAGTACGAATACGGGTGCATACGAGTAGAATTGTTGATGAAACTGAACGAGGATGTAATTGTAAGCATTTTTGTTAAGTAGAAGTATTTTGATAAGTGTCTTGAAGTCTTTCAAAAGTGTATGAATACATAATAAAACACTACATGTATATACATTTTTACTGAGTCGTTAAGTCATCGTTAGTCGTTACATGTAAATGTTGTTTTGAAACCTTTAGGTTAACGATCTTGTTAAATGTTGTTAACCCATTGTTTATTATATCTAATGAGATGTTAAATTATTACATTATCATGATATTATGATGTATGAATATATCTTAATATGATATATATACATTAAAATGTCGTTACAACGATAATCGTTACATATATGCCTCGATTCAAAATTCTTAAGTTAGTAGTCTTGTTTTACATATGTAGTTCATTGTTAACATACTTAATGATATATATAATTATCATTTTATCATGTTAAATATAGTGTAACAATATCTTAATATGATACATATGTATTTAGTAAGACGTTGTAATAACGATAATCGTTATATATATCGTTTCGAGTTTCTTAACTTAGTAGTCTCATTTTTATGTATATAACTCATTGTTAATATACATATGGAGATACTTACTTATCATAATCTCATATTAACTATATGTATATCCATATATATATCATCATGTAGTTTTTACAAATTTTTAACGTTCGTGAATCGCCAATCAACTTGGGTGGTCAATTGTCTATATGAAACTCATTTCAAATAATCAAGTCTTAATAAGTTTGATTGCTTAACATGTTGAAAATATTTAATCATGTAAATAACAATTTCATTTAATATATATAAACATGAAAAAGTTCGGGTCACTACAGTACCTACCCGTTAAATAAATTTCGTCCTGAAATTTTAAGCAGTTGGAGGTGTTTATGTATCTTCTGGAAATAAGTGCGGGTATTTCTTCTTCATCTGATCTTCACGCTCCCAGGTAAACTCGGGTCCTCTACGGGCATTCCATCGAACCTTAACAATTGGTATCTTGTTTTGCTTAAGTCTTTTAACCTCACGATCCATTATTTCGACGGGTTTTTCAATAAATTGAAGTTTTTCGTTGATTTGGATTTCGTCTAACGGAATAGTGAGATCTTCTTTAGCAAAACACTTCTTCAGATTCGAGACATGAAAAGTGTTATGTACAGCCGCAAGTTGTTGAGGTAACTCCAGTTGGTAAGCTACTGGTCCGACACGATCTATAATCTTGAATGGTCCAATGTACCTTGGATTTAGTTTCCCCCATTTACCAAATCGAACAACGCCTTTCCAAGGTGAAACCTTAAGCATGACCATCTCGCCAATCTCAAATTCTATATCTTTTCTTTTATTGTCCGCATAGCTCTTTTGTCGACTCTGGGGGGTTTTCAATCGTTGTTGAATTTGGATGATTTTCTTGGTAGTTTCTTGTATTATCTCCGGACCCGTTATCTGTCTATCCCCCACTTCACTCTAACAAATTAGAGACCTGCACTTTCTACCATAAAGTGCCTCAAACGGCGCCATCTCAATACTCGAATGATAACTGTTGTTGTAGGAAAATTCTGCTAACGGTAGGTGTCGATCCCAACTGTTTCCGAAATCGATAACACATGCTCGTAGCATGTCTTCAAGGGTCTGTATTGTCCTTTCACTCTGCCCATCAGTTTGTGGATGATAAGAAGTACTCATGTCTAGACGAGTCCCCAATGCTTATTGCAGTGTCTGCCAAAACCTTGAAACAAATCTGCCATCCCTATCAGAGATTATAGAGACTGTTATTCCATGTCTAGAGACAACTTCCTTCAAATATAGACGTGCTATCTTCTCCATTTTGTCATCTTCTCTCATTGGCAGGAAGTGTGCTGACTTGGTGAGACGATCGACTATTACCCAAATAGTATCATAAGCACTTGCAGTCCTTGACAATTTAGTAATGAAATCCATGGTAATGTTTTCCTATTTCCATTATGGAATTTCAGGTTATTGGAGTAAACCTGATGGTTTCTGATGTTCAGCTTTGACCTTTGAACACGTCAAACATTCTGTAATGACCCGCACTTTTTCGATCATTCTATATTTATAAGATTAATATTTACATAAATTAAACCTTACCAACATGACAAGCAATCCAAATTGTTGAGACTTATGTCTTCGAAAAGAGTTTTACACAACGTTTGACCGTCCAATTTGACCGATGATATCACGAACTATATAACATACGATAATTATACGTTTATGTATATATATGTATTTATATATATTTAACATGATCTAAGGATGTTTAACATCTCATTGGGTACTAATAACAATGAGTTATAAGTATATTTTGAAACTACTAACTTAAGTTTTCAAAACGATAACTATACGTAACGTTCTTCGACATAAATACTTATAACCTATAATACTTATACATGCATCGTATAGATATGTATTTTATCACTTTTAAAGGGCTTACATACATAAAACAATATAAGTATATTTATAAAAGATAGCTATATTTGAATCCTCATTCCGTTTTCTCAAAGATTTCTACACGTATATCTAGGGTATATGTACCCGTATCATACGCAGCTTCTAGATGTATTTACTATTGGTATATACCAATAAAAATCTGCTCCTTAGCAGCCTTAAATGATTAAGAAACATGTGGAACCAACCATTTGTCAAGTAGCATGAATTATTTAGCAAGAAAACAAAGTTAGGTATCTTTTTTTTCCTTTATAACCTAAAAACGTTTTTATGCATGCACACCATTTCTTCACCCCATTTTCTCATACTTACACTCCCATTTCTCTCTCAAAATACTCTTAACTTCATACTTGATCATCTCCAAGCATTTTCCCCATCATTTAGCTTCAAAAACATCACTTAATCACCATAAGAAAACCCTTACAAAAACACTTCAAGAATCCTTCCAAGAACACCAACTTACTTCCAATCTTTCATCCAATTTCATTACCCTTTTAGTTCTAGGTTCTTACTCCTCTTTTACAGCAACCTTGTCCAAGGAACTTGAGGTAGTAACTATGTTCATAACCTTATTCGATTCATATATATATAGCTATCTTATTTTGTGGTATAAAATTTTAACAACAAGAACATAGTTTGAAAGTTTTCAAACTTGTTTGCAAACTAAATAGATCCTTCTAACTTAACTTTTAAAATACTTCAAGACCTGTAATATAACTTAATTACATGCTAATTTAACAAGGTATAACTTGGTTTTTCAAAGAACACCTTAAAAACTGTTTTTACGACGTCGGAGTGCAACCGGGGACTGTTTTGGGTTGGATAATTAAAAACCATCTTAAACTTTGAATTGGAAGTTTATCTTCTGGAAAAATGATTTTTAATATGAATATGATAACACATAAAAATTTCATGATTTAATTCAAAGTATAAGTATTTTTAGAAAAATAATCATTTAAGGTTGTTTACATAAAGGAAAATGTTTAACTTCATAAGTTTCACTAAAGTTTCACCTATGCCGTGTGATTTTGAATACAAACCAAGGTATTTTCAGTTCATAGTCTTAAAGAGGAACTCGATCCAAGGAGATGGCAAGTTGAATCAACGAAAACGGATTTGTAACGAAGAAACTATGACCGAAACAAAATTGGTTATCCAAGACTTGTTTAACTTCGGGATTAATTGGGAAAAATTAAATAAAATCATATCTTTCTAAGATAACATGATATTTTATATATATGTACTTATAATTCAATTTTATATGGTTCAGGATCACCCATAAACAATACGAGAAGATTAATCATAAGATCCCATGTTTGTACGCAACACGTCATTTGACAACACCGGTACTTTATGTACGCAACACGTCATTTGACAACACCGGTACCGTGGGTCAAGATTAATCTCGACCAATACATATACGATGGGGTTTTATTTATTTCATTGGGGGTTTTATTTATTTCATTGCGGGTATATTAAACATCTACAAATGAACCATTAAAATTGAATTACTAACAACGAAATGCTAACTACGGATTAAGGAATTATTCAAAGTATTAAAAGTATAACAAGTATATATATGAGACGTTTGTTTAAAAAGAAAAGGTATTGATATATTATATATGGATAGGTTCGTGATATCAACCGGAGACCAAGTCAAATTATATATATATCTTCAAGACGAAAGTGAGTATATAGTCCCACTTTTAAACTCTAAATATTTCGGGATGAGAATACATGTATTTTATGTTTTACGTTATGGACACAAGTAACTGAAAAATATATTCTACGTTGAGTTGTACCACTGGCATACTTCCCTGTAGCTTGGTAACTAATATTTACAGCGGTATTGTAAACGCGAATCCTGTTGATAGATCTATCGGGCCTGACAACCCCAACCGGACTGGACGACCAGTATTCAACGGTTGCACAGTACTTCGTTTTGTGACTACACTTGGTACGGTGTAGTAAGATTTCATATTAAAGGGAATATGCGACGTGATTAAATGTTAAGTATGGTTACCAAGTGCTCAACCACTTAGAATATTTTTATTAAACTGTTTATATACGAAATCTTGTGGTCTATATATATATATATTGCTGCCGGCACTAAACCTATATCTCACCAACTTTATGTTGACCTTTTAAAACATGTCTATTCTCAGGAGATTACTAAAGCTTCCGCTGCATAATGTTGAATTTAAGCAGGATCTTGCGTACGCATATTTGTGTCAAAAATAAAACTGCATACCCGAGGATATGTGTTGTAAAATATGCTAGAAACCGTGTTGTTATCATTATATGTAAAGTTTGTAAGTCGAAGATTATCGCTAAACGATAATCATTTTTATGTTGTCCAAAGCTTGTAACAAAAATAAGAATCATGGTTTGTAATGTATAATATATGCAGTTTTTCTTTTAAAAATGTCGCATATAGAGGTCAATACCTCGCAATGAAATCATACGTTATTTAACACGTTCTTATGGTTAAGGACGGGTTATGACATGTGGTATCAGAGCGGTGGTCTTAGCGAACCAGGTTTGCATTAGTGTGTCTAACCGATAAGTCGTTAGGATACATTAGTAAGTCTGGACTTTGACCGGGTCTGATTTAAAAACCATTGCTTATCATTGTTGGTTAAAATTTATATGTAAATATTATGTAGTACTAATGGGTTAGTTGTTGTATGATAGATGTCGGGCTCAAAACTTGTTATCACATTCAGCGACTCCGAACCAGAATCTTCAGATGGTGTTCCAGTCATTAACCTATCCGATGACGAAAATGATATCTTTGGGGAAGACTCACAAATTCCGGATGAACCAACTATAGAGAACCCGGAAAGTGAACCCGAGGAGGAAAGTGAACCCGATGAGGAAAGTGAACCCGAGGAGGAAAGTGAACCCGAGGAGGAAAGTGAACCCGAGGAAGAAATACAGGAAATTACAAAAGACGAGTTCGAACTAGGAAAGAAACGAAAGGCTAATGAATTAGAAAATTCAAATCCTGAGTTTAATAAGGATGATGTGGCACCAACTCCACTAGACACTACCACCCCTATTCCCGCTATTCCTATTCGTTCTATCCCGGCATCCAGTTCTTCAGTCCCACAGCCAAAATATAGGCAGACAGCCAGGATAAGCGTTAAGCGATTCTTTGAACCTAAACGTCCTAGAAAATAGACCAAACGATGCGCTGCCGTATTAAACCATGGGATCATATAATGTTTTGTATAATATTATTAGTGTGGTTTGCTTAATGTTCGATGTAAGATAAGCATATGTAAAATAGTGAAGTGTGAAATGCAATAATTTTCCATGGTTAAAGTATTATTTAGATGGTAGTAATTGATTCTGGACTAAGCTATTAAGTATGGACATTAACGGGTAGGTACTACCCTAGATATAATTATAAAACGCTAATAAGAAGAAAAGGCTTTTATAATAATACCTGGTTCATATTATTAATAAGCTATAATGTACTGTAAATATACACTACATCTATAATATTCCATGTGAATAATTATTTTCTTTTCATTCTTATAGAAGAATATGGCGCGATTGAACCGAATGACGGAAAAAGAAATCCAGGAACTCATCAATCAACGAGTGAACGACAGAATGTTATGGGTCGAGGCTGCAAGAGGTGCTGCAGTTAACCCAAATCCTCGTGTGGGGTGCACTTACAAAACTTTTCAAGCTTGCAAGCCCTCATCATTCAGTGGAACAGAAGGACCGATCGGTTTAACCCGATGGATAGAAAAGATGGAGACTGTGTTTAAAATCAGTGGTTGTGTTGAAAAGGACATGACCAAGTATGCATCATGCACTTTACAAGATAGTGCACTCACGTGGTGGAAAAATTATGTGAAGGCTGTAGGAGGAGATGTAGCTTATGATACTCCGTGGGAAGAATTCAAAACAATGTTAATCAACGAATATTGTCCAAGGAACGAGGTTAGGAAGTTGGAAGATGAGTTACGAAGTCTGAAGGTTATTGGTACTGAAATCACCAACTACAATCAGCGATTCATGGAATTAGTTTTGCTATGTCCTGAATTGGTTCCAACCGAAGAACGGAAGATTGAAATGTACAAAGATGGTTTGCCCAAAAAGGTCAAGGCAAACGTTACAGCATCGAAACCTAAGACAATTCATGAAGCTATAACTATGGCAAATGAGCTAATGGATCAGGTCATCATGGATAAGAAAGTATCCAATACTGATGTGAAGGTATCAGGTAACAAAAGAAAGTGGAATGGAAATTATGATCGAGGTAACCAACAACAATCTTTTAAGAAACAAGAAATCACGCAAGGTGCGGGTAGTGGTTTAAGCTTTGGTTATAAAGGACAAAATCCTTTATGCAACCGATGCCACAAACATCACTCTGGTTACTGTAATGTGGTATGCAACAAATGTAATCGAAAGGGTCATCTTGCTGAAGATTGTAGGGCTCTCGTTATAAATACAAATGGTACCAAGACTCCTGCCACCAATGCAAATAGAACTGCTTTGGCTACCATTACTTGTTATGGGTGTGGAAAACAAGGTCACTATAAGAGCCAGTGCCCGAATCCAGAGAAAAATATCGGACCTGCACGAGGGAGAGCATTTGTTATTAATGCTAGAGAGGCGTGTGAAGACCCGGAGCTTGTTACGGGTACGTTTACCATTAATAACTTATCCGCATCTATTATATTTGATACTGGTGCTGATAGAAGTTACGTGTGTAGAGACTTTCACGCTAAATTGAATTGTTCATCATTACCTCTAGATGCTAAGTACATGATTGAGTTAGCTAATGGTAAACTAATTAAAGCCGATAAAATTTGCCGTGATTGTAAAATAAATTTAGCCGGAGAAACATTTAAGATTGATTTGATACCCGTAGAATTAGGAAGTTTTGATGTAATAGTCGGCATGGACTGGATGTCCAAAATAGGAGCCGAAGTTGTGTGCGCCAAGAAGGCAATTCGCATTCCTCGTAAGAATAAAACGCCAGTAATGATTTATGGAGAGAAGGGTAACTCAAAGCTAAAACTCATTAGTTATTTGAAAGCTCAAAAGTGCTTGAAGAAAGGGTGCTATGCTATCTTAGCACATGTTAATAAAGTCGAAAAGAAAGAAAAAGAGAAGTGCATCAATGACGTGCCTGTGGCAAGAGATTTTCCTGAAGTATTTCCGGAAGAGTTGCCGGGATTACCTCCATTTAGATCTGTAGAATTTCAAATAGATCTTGTACCAGGAGCTGCACCGGTTGCCCGTGCTCCATATAGACTTGCACCGTCCGAGTTAAAAGAACTTCAGAGTCAGTTAAAAGAATTACTGGATCGTGGATTCATACGACCAAGTACTTCACCGTGGGGAGCTCCAATTTTATTCGTCAAGAAGAAAGACGGATCTTTCCGAATGTGTATAGATTATCGTGAATTAAATAAGTTAACTATTAAGAATCGGTATCCACTACCGAGAATTGACGACTTATTTGATCAACTCCAAGGATCATGTGTGTACTCGAAAATTGACCTAAGATCGGGCTATCATCAATTACGTGTCAAAGAAGAAGATATACCGAAAACTGCTTTTCGGACACGCTACGGTCATTACGAATTTTTGGTTATGCCGTTTGGATTGACGAATGCGCCAGCTGTATTCATGGACCTCATGAATCGAGTTTGTAGTCCATATTTAGATAAGTTTGTTATCGTTTTCATTGATGATATTCTTATCTATTCCAAGAGTGAGCAAGAGCATGAGCAGCATGTAATGTTGATATTAGAGTTGTTAAGAAAAGAACAGCTATATGCTAAATTTTCTAAATGTGCTTTCTGGTTGAAAGAAGTGCAATTTCTTGGCCACGTTGTTAGTAGCAAAGGAATTCAGGTTGATCCAGCAAAAATTGAAGCCATTGAAAAATGGGAGACTCCTAAGACACCAACGCAGATACGCCAATTTTTGGGTTTAGCCGGTTATTATAGAAGGTTTATTCAAGATTTTTCTCGAATAGCTAAGCCGTTGACAGCATTAACGCAAAAAGGGAAGAAATACGAATGGACCTCGGAGCAGGAGAACGCATTTTAATTACTGAAGAAGAAGTTAACTACGGCGCCTATTTTATCGTTACCTGAAGGGAACGATGATTTTGAAATATATTGTGACGCTTCGCGACAAGGTTTTGGTTGTGTTCTTATGCAACGAAAGAAAGTTATTGCATACGCATCTCGACAATTGAAGATTCACGAGCGGAATTATACGACGCATGATCTAGAACTGGGAGCAGTCGTGTTTGCGTTAAAGATATGGAGACACTACTTATATGGGGTTAGATGCACTGTGTTTACTGATCATAAAAGTCTTCAACATATTTTCGATCAGAAACAGCTGAACATGAGGCAACGTAGGTGGGTCGAGCTGATAAACGACTACGATTGTGAGATTCGCTATCATCCCGGGAAAGCGAATGTAGTGGCTGACGCATTAAGCAGAAAGGAACGAGAACCAATTCGAGTACGAGCGATGAACATAAAAATTCGCATGAATCTCAACTCACAAATCAAAGAAGTTCAACGAGAAGCACTTACTAAAGAAAATATAGGAAATGAAATAATGAAGAAGTATGAGAAGCAACTCGTTATGCGGGAAGATGGAATTCGATATTTTGCAAATCGTATTTGGGTACCGAAGTTGGGTGGATTAAGGAAGTTGATATTGAACGAGGCACATAAGACAAGATATTCGATACATCCTGGAGTTGGAAAGATGTACCAAGATCTTAAGACGCATTATTGGTGGCCTAATTTGAAGACAGACGTTGCAACATATGTTGGGGAATGTTTAACTTGTTCCAAAGTCAAAGCAGAACACCAGAAGCCGTCAGGGTTACTTCAACAACCAGAAATTTCAGAATGGAAATGGGACGGTATTACCATGGATTTCATCACGAAGTTACCAAAGACTGCCTGGGGATACGACACCATTTGGGTAATTGTTGATCGTCTTACCAAATCTGCACATTTCTTGCCTATAAAGGAAACAGATAGAATGGAGAAATTATTACGATTATATATAAAGGAAATAGTTTCAAGGCATGGAATACCTATTTCCATTATATCTGATCGTGATAGTAGATTTACCTCAAAGTTCTGGCAATCACTACAGGAGGCACTAGGAACTCGTTTGGATATGAGTACCGCATATCATCCGCAAACGGACGGGCAGAGTGAAAGAACAATTCAGACTCTTGAAGACATGCTCAGGGCATGTGTGATCGATTTTGGAAACGGATGGGATAAGTATCTACCATTAACAGAATTCTCGTATAATAATAGTTATCATGCGAGCACTAAAGCTGCACCATTCGAAGCATTGTACGGAAGGAAGTGTAGATCTCCTATCTGTTGGAATGAAGTA
This sequence comes from Rutidosis leptorrhynchoides, assembly GCF_046630445.1. Classification (NCBI taxonomy): domain Eukaryota; kingdom Viridiplantae; phylum Streptophyta; class Magnoliopsida; order Asterales; family Asteraceae; genus Rutidosis; species Rutidosis leptorrhynchoides. The sequence continues at coordinate 390,071,328 of NC_092334.1, forward strand.
GGAGATCGACAATTAACTGGTCCCGAGATCATACATGAAACTACTGAAAATATAGTACAAATCAAAGAGAGATTGAAAACAGCCCGTAGTCGCCAAAAGAGCTACGCCGATGTCTGAAGGAAACCATTAGAGTTTCAGATCGGTGACATGGTTATGCTAAAGGTGTCACCTTGGAAAGGTGTAATACGTTTCGGTAAAAGAGGTAAACTGAACCCAAGATATGTAGGCCCGTTCAAGATCATCGAACGCATTGGACCGGTAGCTTATCGACTCGAGTTACCGCAACAACTCGCCGGAGTACATAATACCTTTCACGTCTCGAACCTTAAGAAGTGTCTTGCAAAGGAAGACCTCACCATTCCTCTTAAAGAAATCCATGTCGACGAGAAACTACAATTCATCGAAGAACCAATCGAAATCATGGATCGTGAAGTTAAACGACTCAAGCAGAGCAACATACCGATCGTTAAGGTTCGTTGGAATGCTCGAAGGGGTCCCGAGTTTACTTGGGAACGATAGGATCAAATGAAACAAAAGTATCCACACTTGTTTCCCGATGACGCAAAATAGGTACAATTTTAAAATTTCGGGACGAAATTTATTTAACGGGTAGGTACTGTAATGACCCGCACTTTTTCGATCATTCTATATTTATAAGATTAATATTTACATAAATTAAACCTTACCAACATGACAAGCAATCCAAATTGTTGAGACTTATGTCTTCGAAAAGAGTTTTACACAACGTTTGACCGTCCAATTTGACCGATGATATCACGAACTATATAACATACGATAATTATACGTTTATGTATATATATGTATTTATATATATTTAACATGATCTAAGGATGTTTAACATCTCATTGGGTACTAATAACAATGAGTTATAAGTATATTTTGAAACTACTAACTTAAGTTTTCAAAACGATAACTATACGTAACGTTCTTCGACATAAATACTTATAACCTATAATACTTATACATGCATCGTATAGATATGTATTTTATCACTTTTAAAGGGCTTACATACATAAAACAATATAATTATATTTATAAAAGATAGCTATATTTGAATCCTCGTTCCGTTTTCTCAAAGATTTCTACACGTATATCTAGGGTATATGTACCCGTATCATACGCAGCTTCTAGATGTATTTACTATTGGTATATACCAATAAAAATCTGCTCCTTAGCAGCCTTAAATGATTAAGAAACATGTGGAACCAACCATTTGTCAAGTAGCATGAATTATTTAGCAAGAAAACAAAGTTAGGTATCTTTTTTTTCCTTTATAACCTAAAAACGTTTTTATGCATGCACACCATTTCTTCACCTCATTTTCTCATACTTACACTCCCATTTCTCTCTCAAAATACTCTTAACTTCATACTTGATCATCTCCAAGCATTTTCCCCATCATTTAGCTTCAAAAACATCACTTAATCACCATAAGAAAACCCTTACAAAAACACTTCAAGAATCCTTCCAAGAACACCAACTTACTTCCAATCTTTCATCCAATTCCATCACCCTTTTAGTTCTAGGTTCTTACTCCTCTTTTACAGCAACCTTGTCCAAGGAACTTGAGGTAGTAACTATGTTCATAACCTTATTCGATTCATATATATATAGCTATCTTATTTTGTGGTATAAAATTTTAACAACAAGAACATAGTTTGAAAGTTTTCAAACTTGTTTGCAAACTAAATAGATCCTTCTAACTTAACTTTTAAAATACTTCAAGACCTGTAATATAACTTAATTACATGCTAATTTAACAAGGTATAACTTGGTTTTTCAAAGAACACCTTAAAAACTGTTTTTACGACGTCGGAGTGCAACCGGGGACTGTTTTGGGTTGGATAATTAAAAACCATCTTAAACTTTGAATTGGAAGTTTATCTTCTGGAAAAATGATTTTTAATATGAATATGATAACACATAAAAATTTCATGATTTAATTCAAAGTATAAGTATTTTTAGAAAAATAATCATTTAAGGTTGTTTACATAAAGGAAAATGTTTAACTTCATAAGTTTCACTAAAGTTTCACCTATGCCGTGTGATTTTGAATACAAACCAAGGTATTTTCAGTTCATAGTCTTAAAGAGGAACTCGATCCAAGGAGATGGCAAGTTGAATCAACGAAAACGGATTTGTAACGAAGAAACTATGACCGAAACAAAATTGGTTATCCAAGACTTGTTTAACTTCGGGATTAATTGGGAAAAATTAAATAAAATCATATCTTTCTAAGATAACATGATATTTTATATATATGTACTTATAATTCAATTTTATATGGTTCAGGATCACCCATAAACAATACGAGAAGATTAATCATAAGATCCCATGTTTGTACGCAACACGTCATTTGACAACACCGGTACTTTATGTACGCAACACGTCATTTGACAACACCGGTACCGTGGGTCAAGATTAATCTCGACCAATACATATACGATGGGGTTTTATTTATTTCGTTGGGGGTTTTATTTATTTCATTGCGGGTATATTAAACATCTACAAATGAACCATTAAAATTGAATTACTAACAACGAAATGCTAACTACGGACTAAGGAATTATTCAAAGTATTAAAAGTATAACAAGTATATATATGAGACGTTTGTTTAAAAAGAAAAGGTATTGATATATTATATATGGATAGGTTCGTGATATCAACCGGAGACCAAGTCAAATTATATATATATCTTCAAGACGAAAGTGAGTATATAGTCCCACTTTTAAACTCTAAATATTTCGGGATGAGAATACATGTATTTTATGTTTTACGTTATGGACACAAGTAACTGAAAAATATATTCTACGTTGAGTTGTACCACTGGCATACTTCCCTGTAGCTTGGTAACTAATATTTACAGCGGTATTGTAAACGCGAATCCTGTTGATAGATCTATCGGGCCTGACAACCCCAACCGGACTGGACGACCAGTATTCAACGGTTGCACAGTACTTCGTTTTGTGACTACACTTGGTACGGTGTAGTAAGATTTCATATTAAAGGGAATATGCGACGTGATTAAATGTTAAGTATGGTTACCAAGTGCTCAACCACTTAGAATATTTTTATTAAACTGTTTATATACGAAATCTTGTGGTCTATATATATATATATTGCTGCCGGCACTAAACCTATATCTCACCAACTTTATGTTGACCTTTTAAAACATGTCTATTCTCAGGAGATTACTAAAGCTTCCGCTGCATAATGTTGAATTTGAGCAGGATCTTGCGTACGCATATTTGTGTCAAAAATAAAACTGCATACCCGAGGATCTGTGTTGTAAAATATGCTAGAAACCGTGTTGTTATCATTATATGTAAAGTTTGTAAGTCGAAGATTATCGCTAAACGATAATCATTTTTATGTTGTCCAAAGCTTGTAACAAAAATAAGAATCATGGTTTGTAATGTATAATATATGCAGTTTTTCTTTTAAAAATGTCGCATATAGAGGTCAATACCTCGCAATGAAATCATACGTTATTTAACACGTTCTTATGGTTAAGGACGGGTTATGACACATTCTCCTACATATTTAGCAATACCGGCTTTCATACCCGGCCACCAAAAGTGCTTCTTGAGATCTTTGTACATTTTTTCTGCTCCGGGATGTATTGAGTATCTAGTTTTATGTGCTTCCTTAAGTACCATTTCTCTCACATCTCCAAACTTTGGTACCCAAATTCTATCAGCCCTATATCGGGTTCCGTCTTCCCAAATTTTAAAATGTTTCTCCGATCCTTTGGGTATCTCATTCTTCAACTTTCCTTCTTTTACAACCCCATGTTGCGCCTCTTTTATTTGAGTAGTAAGGTTAGTACGAATAATTATGTTCATAGCTTTTACCCGTATAGGTTATCTGTCCTTTCTACTCAAAGCGTCGGCTACCACATTCGCCTTCCCCGGGTGGTAACGAATCTCAAAGTCGTAGTCATTTAACAATTCAATCCACCTACACTGCCTCATGTTTAGTTGTTTCTGATCAAATATATGTTGGAGACTTTTGTGGTCGATATATATAATTCTGTTGACCCCATATAAGTAATGCCTCCAAGTCTTTAATGCAAAAACAACAGCGCCCAATTCCAAATAGTGAGTCGTATAATTTTGCTCGTGAATCTTCAATTGTCTAGACGCATAAGCAATTACTTTCGTTCGTTGCATTAATACACAACCGAGACCTTGCTTTGAGGCATCACAATATATCACAAAATCATCATTCCCTTCAGGCAATGACAATATAGGTGCCGTAGTTAGCTTTTTCTTCAACAGTTGGAACGCTTCCTCCTGTCCATCCTTCCATTCAAATTTCTTTTCTTTATGCGTTAATGCAGTCAAAGGTTTTGCTATTTTGGAAAAATCTTGGATGAATCTTCTGTAGTAACCAGCCAATCCTAAAAATTGACGTATATGCTTCGGAGTTTTCGGGGTTTCCCAGTTTACAACGGTTTCAATCTTTGCCGGATCAACCTGAATACCTTCTTTGCTTACAACATGTCCGAGGAATTGAATTTCTTTCAACCAAAATGCACACTTTGAAAACTTAGCGTACAGTTTTTCTTTCCTCAACAATTCCAGTACTTTCCTCAAATGTTCTTCATGCTCTTAATCATTCTTTGAGTAAATAATTATGTCATCGATAAAGACGATGACAAACTTGTCAAGATATGGTCCACACACTCTGTTCATGAGGTCCATGAACACAGCTGGTGCGTTAGTCAAACCAAACGGCATAACCATAAACTCGTAATGACCGTATCGCGTCCTGAAAGCAGTCTTCGGAATATCATCCTCCTTTACCCGCATTTGATGATATCCGGAACGTAAATCGATCTTCGAATAAACCGACGAGCCTTGCAGTTGATTAAATAAGTCATCGATTCTCGGTAGTGGGTAACGGTTCTTGATGGTAAGTTTGTTCAACTCTCAGTAGTCGATACACAACCTGAATGTACCATCCTTCTTTTTGACAAACAAAACAGGAGCTCCCCATGGTGATGTACTTGGTCGTATGAAACCACGCTCTAGAAGTTCTTGTAATTGGCTTTGAAGTTCCTTCATTTCACTGGGTGCGAGTCTGTATGGAGCACGAGCTATTGGTGCAGCTCCCAGTACAAGATCTATTTGAAATTCAACGGATCGGTGTGGAGGTAATCCCGGTGAATCTTTCGGAAATACATCAGGAATTTCTTTTGCGACGGGAATATCATTGATGCTCTTTTCTTCAGTTTGTACTTTCTCGACGTGTGCTAGAACAGCATAGCAACCCTTTCTTATTAGCTTTTGCGCCTTCAAATTACTAATAAGATTTAGCTTCGCGTTGCTCTTTTCTCCGTACACCATTAAGGGTTTTCCTTCATCTCGTACAATGTGAATTGCATTTTTGTAACATACGATCTCTGCTTTCACCTCATTCAACCAGTCCATGCCGATTATCACATCAAAACTCCCTAACTCTACTGGTATCAAATCAATCTTAAATGTTTCGCTACCCAGTTTAATTTCTCGATTCCGACATATATTATCTGCTGCAATTAATTTACCGTTTGCTAATTCTAGTATAAACTTATTATCCAAAGGCGTCAATGGACAACTTAATTTAGCACAAAAATCCTTAATCATATAGCTTCTATCCGCACCCGAATCAAATAAAACATAAGCAGATGTATTGTCAATAAGAAACGTACCCGTAACAAGCTCCGGGTCTTCCTGCGCTTCAACCGCATTAATGTTGAAGACTCTTCCTCGGCCTTTCCCATTATTATCCCCCTGATTTGGACACATATTTTTGTAATGGCCCTTCTTCCCACATCCGAAACAGGTAATGTCGGCCTAACTTGTTCCGGCATTATTTGTTCCCTTAGCTATTGATCTGTAGATTCCGCACTTTGTCGCACCATGGCCCTTTCTATTACACTTAGTACACACTGCTGTACAGAGCCCAGTTGGATGGTATCCTTCACATCTCTGGCAGAATTTCTACCTCTTGTTGTTATTGTTGGGATTATTGTTGTTGCGGTTGTTATTGTTGTTGAAACGGTTGTTGTAGTTGTTGCTGGGGTTGTTGTTGTTGTGAAAATTGGTGCGATTGTAGTTGTGATTGTTAGGTTGATTATTGAAATTGTTACCCTTGTCACTGGTTTCTTCCCATTTCCTCTTGACTTGTTTCGTATTGGCTTCTTCGGCCGCCTGTTCTTTAATCCTTTCCTCAATTTGATTTATAAGTTTATGAGCCATTCGACTTGCCTTTTGTATGGAGGCGGGCTCGTATGAACTTATATCCTCTTGGATCCTTTCCGGTAACCCTTTTACAAATGCGTCGATTTTCTCTTCTTCATCTTCGAACGCTCCCGGACACAATAAACACAACTCGGTGAATCGTCGTACATATGTGGTGATATCGAATCCCTTCATTCGTAATTCTCTAAGCTCTATCTTAAGCTTATTGACTTCGTTTCTGGGGCGGTACTGCTCGTTCATCAAGTGTTTGAATGCTGACCACGATAGTGCGTAAGCAGCATCTTGTCCCACTTGTTCGAGATAGGTATTCCACCATGTTAATGCAGTACCTGTGAAGGTATGTGTGGCGTACTTTACATTATCTTCCTCAGCACATTTACTTATAGCAAACACAGATTCGACCTTTTCGGTCCATCATTTCAGTCCGACTGGTCCTTCAGTTCCCTCGAATTCCAGAGGTTACAGGCAGTGAAATCCTTGTAGGAGCATCCTACACGGTTTCCTGTGGAGTTAACTCCACTGCTAGACTCTGAGTTATTGTTGTTTTGCATTGCAGCCTGTACTGCGGCTATATTTGCTGCAAGGAAAGCACGGAAGTCGTCCTCACTCATGTTCAAGTTCTGACGAGTAGTCGGTGCCGTTTCCTTCAAAAATAGCCAAAAGAATTAAGTTAATCATATAGAATATTAAAAGTAGTCAATAGTATTCCGTAGCATAATATGAACTCATTTATAAAAGCTTTTTCTTCATATTAACGTTTTATAAGTTTAAATTCGGGTACTACCTACCCGTTAAGTTCATACTTAGTAGCTAATATACAATTCAACTACTACAATTCCATATGAAAAACTGATTATAATAATATTTCACATTCAAACTTTTATACAATATTTTGCAAACTTACAATACCGCTATTTTACATATAGCATGAAATATAGCACATAAAAACTCTGATACAAAACAGTTGCGAAGACAATTCTAGTTAATACGCAAGTCGTTCAACAAATGCAATAAAGACACGTAATTCATACGTCCAGAAACAAGTCATGCATTCTGGTTTTACTAAGACTACTTCCCATCCTTGGTCTTGTGGAACATAACCGTTGTGACCGTTGACAAGACAGCATGTTGTAATGTCGTCAAAAGGACGAGGGTTTCGTAATGTCCAACAGCCCCGTAATAATCTAAAAACCCTGTTTCTCACCCCAACTACTGAATCCGTCACTTGTGGGAAGGTTTTATTTAAAAGTTGCAATCCGATGTTCTTTTTCTCACTTTGGTAAGAAGCGAACATCACTAACCCGTAAGCATAACATGCTTCTTTATGTTGCTTGTTAGATGCTCTTTCTAACTCATGAAATCCTATTTTGGGATATGTTGAGTCAAAATAGGTTCTTAACCCGTAGCGTAAAATTGCATTTGGGTTCCCCGCATTTAACGCTTTAAAGAAAACACGGCGTAACTTACGGTCTCCCCAATGTGATATACCCCACCTATCAAAGGAAAGCCTTTTATAAACTAAGGCATTTCTGGAAAATCTTTCAAATGTTTGACAAGTTAATTTCCCCATAACTAATTGTGCTGATAAATTCTGACCGACTCTAGACAAGATTTCATCAATCATATCCTCTGGTAGGTCTTCTAAAATATTCGGTTGTCTACCCTTAACCTCCATTTTGTGTTTTTATACTGTAAAAATAGACGAGGGTTAGATTCATAAAAGATAATTAACAAACAATACAAGCAATTTTTACATTTATCATAAAAGCACAAGCACACTATATTACATATATTACACAACATGATTACAACTCTTTAATCCGACTCACTCGTTTCTTCTTCTTCGGACTTGGTTTGTTTTGCTAATTTCCTAGGGATATATGGTGCTCCCCTAATACGAGCTGTCGTTTTCCATAATGGTTTAGAAAAACCTGGTGGTTTAGAGGTTCCCGGGTTATTGTTACAATTTAGGAAATACGAATGTTGCCGATACATATAAAGTTCATCGGGGTTGGAATCAGGTTTCTCTATTTTTATACCTTTTCCCTTATTATTTTCTTTTGCTATATTAAATTGGGTCGAGGTAATTTCTATAACATCATCGGAATCCTCATCGGGATCCGATTCATCAGAAAATTGGTAATCTTCCCAATATTTTGCTTCCTCGGCGGAAACACCATTGACCATTTTTAACTTTGGTCCGTTGGTTGAGGATTTTCTATTATTTAATCGATTTACTGTAGGTATCAATATTTCTTCCTTCGGAACCTCTTCTTCTTCCGGTTCCTCCTCTTCCGATTCCTCCTCTTCTGGTTCCTCTTCTTCCGGTTCCTCTTCTTCTGGTTCCTCTTCTTCCGGTTCCTCTTCTTCTGGTTCCTTCTCTTCCGGTTCCTCTTCGGGAATTTGTGAATCTTCCCAAAGTATATTCGACTCTTCATTATTATTAGGTGAGTCGATGGGATTTGTACTAGTGGTAGACATCTATCACACAATATCAAACACATTAAGAAGTTAATATATCACATAATAATTACATGTTAATAATATATAGTTTCCAACAAAAGTGTTAAGCAATCGTTTTTAAAGAAAACACGGTCGAAGTCCAGACTCACTAATGTATCCTAACAAACTCGATAAGACACACTAATGCAAATTTCTGGTTCTCTAAGACCAACGCTCGGATACCAACTGAAATGTCCCGTTCATATTTATTATAAACGTTCCATATTAATTTATTTCGTTGCGAGGTTTTGACCTCTATATGAGACATTTTTCAAAGACTGCATTCGATTTTAGAACAAACCATAACCTTTAAAATATTACGACGATTATCAAATAATGATAATCTAAAATATAGCGTTTTTCACACGAGCATTACATAATGGTTTACAATAATATTACACATCAACATAAGTCTTCGAATGCAGTTTTTAAACAATATTATACAAGCATGGACTCCAAATCTTGTCCTTAATTTAGTATGCAACAGCGGAAGCTCTTAATAATCACCTGAGAATAAACATGCTTAAAACGTCAACAAAATTATTGGTGAGTTATAGGTTTAACCTACATATTATCAAATCATAATAATAGACCACAAGATTTCTCATTTTTCATGAATATCATTACACTCGTAAGTGCATAAAAATCATTCATATGTTGAACACCTGGTAACCGTCGTTAACTTAATGCATAGAATATCCCCAAAACAGAACCTCTCGTCTGTATAATAATCTCGTAGTACTAAACCATCCATAACCTGAATGGGGGTTGTTAAGCCCAATAGATCTATCTTTAGGATTCGCGTCAATTAGGGGCCATTTCCTAATTCTTAGACGACCAAACTTGAAGGGCGATATTCGGTTTAATAATCCAACCATAGAATATAGTTTTGCATACTTTTGTCTATTTTGTAAAACATTTATAAAACTGCATGTATTCTCATCCCAAAAATATTAGATTTTAAATATGGGACTATAACTCACTTTCACAGATTTTTACTTCGTCGGGAAGTAAGACTTGGCCACTGGTCGATTCACGAACCTATAACAAATATGTACATATATATCAAAGTATGTTCAAAATATAATTACAATATTTTTAATACATTTTGATGTTTTAAGTTTATTAAGTCAGCTGTCCTTGTTAGTAACCTACAACTAGTTGTCCAAAGTTAGATGTACAGAAATAAATTGATATATATTATCTTGAATCAATCCACGACCCAGTGTATACACGTCTCAGGCTAGATCACAACTCAAAGTATATATATTTTTAGAATCAACCTCAACCCTGTATAGCTAACTCCAACATTACTGCATATAGAGTGTCTATGGTTGTTCCAAATAATATATATACATGGGTCGATATGATATGTCAAAACATTTGCATACGTGTCTATGGTATCCCAAGATTACATAATATATTAGAATACATGTAATACAATATGAGTTAGCTAGGATATGGTTAATATAGATTTGTTACCAATTTTCACGTAGCTACAACAAGAAAAATTATCCAATCTTGTTTTACCCATAACTTCTTCGTTTTAAATCCGTTTTGAGTGAATCAAATTGCTATGGTTTCATATTGAACTATATTTTATGAATATAAATAGAAAAAGTATAGGTTTATAGTCGGAAATATAAGTTACAAGTCGTTTTTGTAAGACATAGTCATTTCAGTCGAAAGAACGACGTCTAGATGACCATTTTGAAAAACATACTTCCACTTTGAGTTTAACCATGATTTTAGGATATAGTTTCATGTTCATAATAAAAATCATTTTCCCAGAAGAACAACTTTTAAATCAAAGTTTATCATAGTTTTTAATTAACTAACCCAAAACAGCCCGCGGTGTTACTACGACGGCGTATATCCGGTTTTACGGTGTTTTTCGTGTTTTCTGGTTTTAAATCATTAAGTTAACATATCATATAGATATAGAACATGTATTTAGTTGATTTTAAAAGTCAATTTAGAAGGATTAACTTTTGTTTGCGAATAAGTTTAGAATTAACTAAACTATGTTCTAGTGATTTCAAGTTTAAACCTTCGAATAAGGTAGTTTTATATATATGAATCGAATGATGTTATGAACATCATTACTACCTCAAGTTTAGTATGTAAACCTACTGAAAGTGACAAGAAATGATCTAGCTTCAAAGGATCTTGGATGGCTTGAAAGTTCTTGAAGAAGAATCATGACAAAAAAACAAGTTCAAGTAAGATTATCACTCGAATTAAGATAGTTATAGTTATAGAAATTGAATCAAAGTTTGTATATGAGTATTATCTTGATTTAGAATGATATCTTACTTTAAATAACAAGGATTTTTTGAGGTTGGATGATCACTTTACAAGATTGGAAGTAAGCTAGCAAACTTGAAAGTATTCTTGTTTTTATGAAACTAGAACTTATAGAATTTATGAAGAACACTTAGAACTTGAAGATAGAACTTTAGAGAGATCAATTAGATGAAGAAAATTGAAGAATAAAAGTGTTTGTAGGTGTTTTTGGTCGTTGGTATATGGATTATATATAAAGGATGTGTAATTTTGTTTACATGTAAATAAGTCATGAATGATTACTAATATTTTTGTAATTTTATGAGGTATTTCATGCTAGTTGCCAAATGATGGTTCCTACATGTGTTAGGTGACTCACATGGGCTGCTAAGAGCTGATCATTGGAGTGTATATACCAATAGTACATATATTTAGAAACTGTGTATTGTACGAGTACGAATACGGGTGCATACGAGTAGAATTGTTGATGAAACTGAACGGGGATGTAATTGTAAGCATTTTTGTTAAGTAGAAGTATTTTGATAAGTGTCTTGAAGTCTTTCAAAAGTGTATGAATACATATTAAAACACTACATGTATATACATTTTAACTGAGTCGTTAAGTCATCGTTAGTCGTTACATGTAAATGTTGTTTTGAAACCTTTAGGTTAACGATCTTGTTAAATGTTGTTAACCCATTATTTATTATATATAATGAGATGTTAAATTATTACATTATCATGATATTATGATGTATGAATATATCTTAATATGATATATATACATTAAAATGTCGTTACAACGATAATCGTTACATATATGCCTCGAATCAAAATTCTTAAGTTAGTAGTCTTGTTTTACATATGTAGTTCATTGTTAACATACTTAATGATATATATAATTATCATTTTATCATGTTAAATATAGTGTAACAATATCTTAATATGATACATATGTATTTAGTAAGACGTTGTAATAACGATAATCGTTATATATATCGTTTCGAGTTTCTTAACTTAGTAGTCTCATTTTTATGTATATAACTCATTGTTAATATACATATGGAGATACTTACTTATCATAATCTCATGTTAACTATATGTATATCCATATATATATCATCATGTAGTTTTTACAAATTTTTAACGTTCGTGAATCGCCAGTCAACTTGGGTGGTCAATTGTCTATATGAAACTCATTTCAAATAATCAAGTCTTAATAAGTTTGATTGCTTAACATGTTGAAAATATCTAATCATGTAAATAACAATTTCATTTAATATATATAAACATGGAAAAGTTCGGGTCACTACAGTACCTACCCGTTAAATAAATTTCGTCCCGAAATTTTAAGCAGTTGGAGGTGTTGACGTATCTTCTGGAAATAAGTGTGGGTATTTCTTCTTCATCTGATCTTCACGCTCCCAGGTAAACTCGGTTCCTCTACGGGCATTCCATCGAACCTTAACAATTGGTATCTTATTTTGCTTAAGTCTTTTAACCTCACGATCCATTATTTCGACGGGTTCTTCAATAAATTGAAGTTTTTCGTTGATTTGGATTTCGTCTAACGGAATAGTGAGATCTTCTTTAGCAAAACACTTCTTTAGATTCGAGACATGAAAAGTGTTATGTACAGCCGCAAGTTGTTGAGGTAACTCCAATTGGTAAGCTACTGGTCCGACACGATCTATAATCTTGAATGGTCCAATGTACCTTGGATTTAGTTTCCCCTGTTTACCAAATCAAACAACACCTTTCCAAGTTGAAACCTTAAGCATGACCATCTCTCCAATCTCAAATTCTATATCTTTTCTTTTACTGTCCGCATAGCTCTTTTGTCGACTCTGTGCGGTTTTCAATCGTTGTTGAATTTGGATGATTTTCTTGGTAGTTTCTTGTATTATCTCCAGAACCGTAATCTGTCTATCCCCCACTTCACTCCAACAAATTGGAGACCTTCACTTTCTACCATAAAGTGCCTCAAACGGCGCCATCTCAATACTCGAATGATAACTGTTGTTGTAGGAAAATTCTGCTAATGGTAGGTGCCGATCCCAACTGTTTTCGAAATTGATAACACATTTTCGTAGCATGTCTTCAAGGATCTGTATCGTCCTTTTACTCTGCCCATCAGTTTGTGGATGATAAGCAGTACTCATGTCTAGACAAGTCTCCAATGCTTGTTGCAGTGTCTGCCAAAACCTTGAAACAAATCTGCCATCCCTATCAGAGATTATAGAGACTGGTATTCCATGTCTAGAGACAACTTCCTTCAAGTATAGACGTGCTAACTTCTCCATTTTGTCATCTTCTCTCATTGGCAGGAAGTGTGCTGACTTGGTGAGACGATCGACTATTACCCAAATAGTATTATAACCACTTGCAGTCCTTGGCAATTTAGTAATGAAATCCATGGTAATGTTTTCCCATTTCCATTCTAGACTTTCAGGTTGTTGGAGTAAACCTGATGGTTTCTGATGTTCAGCTTTGACCTTTGAACACGTCAAACATTCTACTTACTAAGGTGAACTCATAGCCCCACTCTTTGTTTCCTAGCAACTTATTTAACTTTGGGGTGAGACACATGCTAATTTTACTATTTACAATTTAGACACAAGTACCAACTGTTAAACTATGCTATACCCGGCTATGTCCGACTAAGTCCCTACAGTGATATTTTTAGTTGCTCGTTAAATGCATTCTTAATTATTGGGGGTAGGCCTATCGGGAGTAACGTCCCCGAAACATTTGACCAAGTCATTGTATTACTTAATAATGAAATTAAACCGACAAGTATAGACACAACTTGTCTTTGGGGCAAACTTTGAACGTTTAGTCTAAATATCACGAATTGACATAAATTTTTGGTCCCTGCGAGATTAACTTTATAAACTAAATCTTGTGGTCTAAAACAACGGTCAAACATTTTTGTTAAACCTATGAACTTCACTCAACCTTTTTGGTTGACACTTTAGCATGTTTGTCTCAGGTGCCGATTGATCAAGCTTATTTACTTACTGCTTATGTGATGCTACTTGAACTTAGGATCAAGAGATATTGCATTTATTATTCTTGCATTTGAAACAATTACTTTATTGTAATTTCCATTATTGTAACGACATTCATTTTCTGCTGCGTACTCAATAAAGTTTGTTCTTATCATTTAGTATTGTTCTCGTATATTATGATATGTTGGTTTATTTGATATTAATGTCACATTCACCCAGATCCTAATTGGGGGTGTGATAGATTGGTATCAGAGCATAACCAGGCCGTTATAGAGAACCAGGATTGCATCTTTATGTGTGCCTTATTTGCTAGCTAGGGTGCCTTAGCAATCTAGGAAACTATAACTTTTCCTGCCTTAGACTTAAAGCACTTAGGATTTCCTTATAATCTCAACACTTATGCTTTACTAAACTTGACTCAAAGATTCTAATCAAAGTCTCTTTCCTAATGTTAGGATGTCAAGCTCAAGTGTTAATCAACCAAATAAAATGACTCTCTTCAAATCTTCTGAAGAAACGGCTCGCTTCAACCCTACCACCGAAGTAGGTGTTGGACACTCTTAAACTTCGAGACGAGTCCAAAGCCCACCTTATGGTCTTGGTGGTCCTCCCTCACCAAACTATAGTCCAAATACTTTACCTAAGTCTCCCGACTACTACCCAACCCCAAGAATTGAAGACAAGGGGAAGCGCCCTGCTGATTTTAACGAAGATGGCCCATCTAAGAAAAGAGCTCGATCTCCCTCTTACGATAACCATGATGCCATGTGTGAGATCATGAATCTGCGAACAACTACCGAGAAGAACTTCGATGGTTTGCTTTGCTATGTTACAAGGATCGAGGCTCGAATGGATGAAAAGGACCTAGTGATCAAGAAACTTTTGGAGGAGAATGTGGAGTTAAAGAAAGAGATAAAGTTGGTGAAGTATGAGGAATAACGTAACACCCGTTGGGGAAAATAATCACTTGCTCATCTCAAGGAGAATGTTGATTTCTGGTTGGATATGGAAAAAATCGAGTCAACAAGCAGCTTGCTCTAAAGGGGTACGATAACAACGCAGTCAACAGTCGCGTTACTAACCTCTATGATAACCTCGAGTATCTCTATGAGAAGCAAAAGGCGAGGAACGAGAAAGTTGATGAGTTTATGAAGAAGGTTGAGGACGAGAAGAAGAAATATGAAGATTACTTCAATCTTAATATTTCCTAGATTATTTTTCCAATTCCTTGTCTATGTAAAGGATATGCCTTAAACTATTTATATTTTCGTATCGTGTATTAAAAAGGCTTATTTAATGCCTCGTTCTAATAATATAAAGTGTTCTATTAATATCATGTGATATCAATGCTTTATTTTATTCATACTTATAATTGCCCAAACTTTTAACTTGTCACCTTACCAAACTTATGTTCACTTCTATGTAGTGACATCATGGTTCGTCCAGCTGCACCTACTGTTAACAACATCGTATTGAACACTGAACAATTCCAACAGTTGCTTGCTGCCGCCCAAGGCAACGCTCAAGCTAATAATGTTAATCCTCAACCGAAACTTTGTTCTTACAAGGACTTTACAAACTGCCACCCTCCCACTTTCAAGGGAAATGAAGAGGCTGTCGAACTAGTTCGATGGTTCGAGAAGCTAGAGTCTATCTTTCGCATTTGCAACTACGGGGATAACGATCGGGTCAAATATGCCACTAGCTCATTAGCTGCAATGCTTTGACTTGGTGGACTGCTCATGGTAAGTCCGTGGGAATTGACAATGCTAATGCAATCCCATGGGATGAACTCAAAAGCATGATGGTTAATAAATTCTGTCCTAGAAGTCAGGTACAAAAACTTGAAGCCGAGTTCTGGGAACTCAAGGTGAAGGGTACCGACATAGAAAGCTACACCAATTGTTTTCTCGAGCTTTCAACTTTGTGTCCCAAGATGTTTCCTACCGAAGCAAGAAGGATTGAAAGGTATATTGAAAGTCTCCTCGAAGATGTTCAGGGGAATCTTATTGCTGCCGAGAAGGTTACTCTTGATGCTGTGATTCTCATAGTACAAAACCTGATGTTGGCCAAGAGAAGAAGGGCGTCGGCTAATAAGCAGGTTGACACTAAGGGTAACGAAGGAAAAAGGAAGTTTGAGCCATCTCAAGGTTTGACTCAGAATGTTAGTAAGAATCCGGCGGATAGTACAAGGACGAATTATAAAGGCACTTATCCTTTTTTTATTCGTTGTGAACGGCATCCCCCAGGGCGGTGTACTGCTATTTGTTCGTTGTGTAAGAAAGTGGGACACGTTGCTAATACGTGTAAGACTCCTCCAAAGGATAAAGCTATTGTTCCTGCCAAAGCCCCTCCTACTTGTTACACTTGTGGAGAAAAGGGACACATTAGTCCAAATTGTCCTAAGAAGAAAGATAATCCCACTACTGGAGCCAATACTACTGCTGCAAAGGGTCGTGCGTTTGTTCTTACTGCTGCTGAAGCCCGAGATGAAGATGAGGTCATCACGGGTACGTATCTTGTCAATAATTGCTATGCAACTATTTTATTTGATACGGGTGCCGGTAAAATTTAAATGTCTAGTGAATTTTTTACCCTATTTACTGAAAAGCCTCAACCCTTAGAATCTAAACGGTTAGTAGAAGTAGCCAATGGAAAGATCATGAAAGTCGATAAAATCTATAAAAACTGCCACCTAATCTTAGCCAATAAAGAATTTAAGATAGACATTTTGCCGGTCGAGCTCGGAAGTTTTGATGTCGTAGTTGGAATGGATTGTTTACGTCCATTACATGTTGCAATCTTGTGTTTTGATAAAACTGTTAATATTCCGTTGGGAAATGGAGAGACTCTAGTCATTCAAGGCAACAAGAGTGGTTCTAATCTCAATATTATCTCCTGTATTAAAACCCGTAAATACCTTATGAAAGGTTATCCAGCGATTCTAGCCCACGTTAAGATGATCGAATCGAAAGAGAAGTGTAATGAAGATGTACCAGTGGTTAAAGACTTTCCCGATGTGTTTCCCGAAGATCTTCCTGGTCTTCCACCTCTTCGACAAGTTGAATTTCAAATTGATTTAGCTCCCGGTGCTGCTCCTATTGCTAAAGCACCATACCGATTAGCACCTTCCGAAATGAAGGAACTTTCTAACCAACTCCAGGAACTATTGGATAAAGGTTTCATTCGTCCAAGCTCGTCCCCATGGGGAGCTCCTATTCAATTCATTAAAAAGAAGGATGGTACATTGAGGATGTGCATTGATTACCGTGAACTCAACAAGCTTACTATCAAGAACCGTTATCCATTGCCACGTATTGATGATCTATTCGACCAACTTTAAGGGTCAAGTGTTTATTCAAAGATTGATTTGAGGTCCGGTTATCACCAACTTAAAGTCAAGGAATCCGATATTCCTAAGACTGCTTTTCACACACGTTATGGGCACTATGAATTTTGTGTTATGCCTTTTGGCTTAACTAACGTTCCTGCCGTATTCATGGATCTTATGAATCGTGTCTGCAAGCCATATTTTGACAAATTTGTCATTGTGTTCTTTGACGACATCTTGATCTACTCCAAGAGTGAGAAAGAACATGAGCAGCATTTGCTCATGATTCTTGAACTCTTACGAAAGGAACAAGTCTACGCTAAATTTTCTAAGTGCGAGTGTTGGCTCAAAACCGTACAATTCCTCGGACATGTTGTTGATAGGAACAGAATACATGTCGATCCAGCTAAGATTACTGCTATTCAGAACTGGGAGATACCAAAGACTGCGAAGCATATTCATCAATTTTTGGGACTTGCCGGTTATTATCGAAGGTTCATAAAAGATTTTTCTCTTCTTGCTAAGCCCCTTACGAAGTTAAATCACAAAGGAAAGAAGTTTGAGTGGTCCAAAGAACAGGAATCTGCTTTTAAGATTCTGAAGGAGAAATTGACCACAGCCCCGATTCTCTCTTTACCTGAAGGTACTGACGATTTTGTTGTTTACTGTGATGACTCAAAGCAAGGCTTTGGTTGTGTTTTAATGCAACGTGAAAAGGTTATTGCCTATGCATCTAGACAGTTGAAGAAACATGAGGAGAACTATACCACACACGACCTTGAGTTAGGTGTCGTGGTATTTGCATTAAAGATATGGAGACATTATCTATATGGTACTAAGTTTACGGTGTACACTGACCATAAAAGTCTTCGACACATCTTTGATCAAAAAGAGCTGAATATGAGGCAAAGCTGATGGCTCGAGTTATTGACCGATTATGACTGTAAGATGGAATATCATCCCGGTAAGGCGAATGTAGTTGCCTATGCTCTTAGTCGAAAAGACGATGTTAAACGTGTTCGTGCTTTAAACCTGAAAATCAAGTCGAATCTCATATCACGAATCTGTGAAGCTTAACTTGAAGCTATCAAACCAACACTTATCGAAGGTGAAGGACCTGTCGGTTTCGAGAACTAACTCCAAGTGAAAGCTAATGGTACACGGTACTTTGGCAACATAATTTGGGTTCCTCGTTTCTGTAATCTCCGTGAACTAGTCGAGGATGAAGCTCATAAGACTAAGTATTCTATTCATCCCGGTTCCAGTAAGATGTATCACGATGTGAAGGAATTTTACTGGTGGCCTAACATGAAAGCCGACATTACTACTTATGTTAGTAAGTGTCTCACTTGTTTGAAAGTCAAGGCTGAACATCAAAAGCCTTCTGGTCTGTTGACACAACCCGATATTCCGCAGTGGAAGTGGGAATGCATCACTATGGACTTCGTTACTAAGTTGCCTAAGACTTAAAATGGTAACGATACTATTTGGGTCATAGTTGATCGTCTTACTAAATCTGCACATTTCATACCGATCAAGGAAACTGACAAGATGGAGAAATTATCACAGCTTTATATTAAAGAAATTCTCTCACGTCATGGAGTTCCTATCTCGATTATTTCTGATCGTGACGGTCGATTCGTTTCTCGATTCTGGAAAACTTTACAATATGCTCTTGGAACTCAACTCGACATGAGTACAGCCTATCATCCGCAAACGGATGGTCAAAGTGAACGAACTATTCAAACCTTGGAAGATATGCTACGTGCTTGTGTAATCGATTTCAGCAAAGGTTTGGATAGACACTTTCCTTTGGTTGAATTTTCTTACAACAACAGTTATCACTCTAGCATTAAAGCTGCACTTTTTGAAGCTTTATATGGCCGGAAATGTAGATCCCCTTTGTGTTGGGACGAACTCAAGGACAGGCATTTAACTTGTCCTAAAATCATTCATGAAACTACCGAAAAGATCGTCTAGATTAAGCAACGATTAGAAACTGCCCGTAGCCGACAAAAGAGCTATGCCGATAGAAAGCGAAAGGACATAGAATTCCAAGTTGGAGATAAAGTTATGTTGAAAGTATCCCCTTGGAAAGGTGTCGTCTGTTTCGGTAAACGAAGCAAACTCAGTCCACGATATGTTGGACCTTTCACAGTCACTCAAAGAGTCGGTCCCGTGGCATACCGAGTACATGATGTGTTTCATGTCTCAAATCTTAAAAAGGTGTCTTGCTGATGACACCCTTGTTATTCCTTTGGATGATATCCGCATTGATGAGCAAATGCACTTCGTTAAAGAACCTTTAGAAATCATGGAAGGAGAGGTCAAACAAACGCGTAAAAGCAACATACCTATCGTTAAAGTCCGTTGGAATTCGCGTAGAGGCCCCGAATATACCTAGGAACGTAAAGACCACATGATACGGATATAACCCCATCTCTTCTCAACTGCTGATGCAAACGAGGAATCTACCTAAAACTTCAGGATGAAGTTTCTAATAACGGGGAGGTACTATAACGACCCTCATTTTTCCATTCTATATTTTTCCTTATTAAATGCCCAAACAATATAATTAAAGCTTAATGATTTAACTTTAATTCAATGATTGTTAAGTAATAAAAATTACAAAACATAATAATTAACTTTGTACAATAAATGACAAGTTAATAAAAGACGGAAATAATAAGCTAATTAATTTTCGTGAACAAAGTGTAATATGTAGAAACCCGTCCTAATCCATCCGGACGAAGTCAATATTGATTATAAACGATTCATAATAGTTGATTACATCGCGAGGTACTTGACCTCTAAACGATACATTTTACAAACATTGCATTCGTTTTTAAAAGAAAATCTTCCATTACATCGAAAGTTGACAGGTATGCATACCATTTCATAATATCCAACTATAAATGACCTAATCTGTCATTTACTTAATAATAATCTCTAATGAACTTCAATGACTCGAATGCAATGTGTTTTGAAATATGTCATGAATGACTCCAAGTAATATCCTTAAAATGAGCTAATGCACAGCGGAAGATTTCTTTCAAACCTGAGAATAAACATGCTTTCAAGTGTCAACCAAAAGGTTGGTGAGTTCATTAGTTTATAGTAATCATTTCATTTTCATCATTTTAATAGACCACGAGATTTTAAATATTATAAAACGTGCAGAAGTCCCATTCCAACTGCACAAAAAAATATCTTTCATATGAAGAACACCTGGTGAGGATTCAAAATATAATAGTAACCATCTGTGCCGGTCTTTCACCCCACGGCTAAATACATGTGCCTTCAAAATATAAAACCTCTGTGCCGGTCTTTACACCCCACGGCTGAACACATGTTTATAAAATATAGGACAACCGGTGCCAAAATGTCATAAATAATAAACCATCCACCCGGCTCGGGAGCTCATACGCTCTAACGAAAACTGGGGGCTAATGCGTGTCATAATAATCAACCCCAATCCCAGATAATTCTATCATAGAATGCAGTTAAGGTACTTGTGTCTATTGCGTCAAACATTTATAAAAGCACATGTATTCTCAGTCCCAAAAATGTAAAGAGTAAAAAGGGAATCAAATGAAACTCACCGTATTGTATTTTGTAGTAAAAATACATATAACGACATTGAACAACTAAACAATACAGGGTTGGCCTCGGATTCACGAACCTATATCATTTGTGTACTTATTAATATACATAATTGTAATCGAACAAATTTATATATACTATTATTAATGGTGTAGTTAATAACTTATATATTTCATTATTAAATATATTCATTTTGTAATTAAAATATTAATATAGTTAAGTTATGTATTTTAAATATATTTTTATATGAAGATCATGTGATTGTGAAATTAATAATTATAATAATACTAATATTAGTAATAATAATGATACCATAATAATGATGATAAAAGTGATAATAATAATAATGTTAATACTAATAATAATGATAATACTAATAATATTAACATTAATTCTAATAATGATAATGATAATAATAATAATAATAATAGTAATAATAATATTAATATTCATAAAAGTCTTTGCTTTTAATTCCTAAACTTATATTTATAACTTCCCAAAATTCTAATTCATAATTACATTCATAATATAATTGTAATCTTTTTACATAATCTTTACTATATCATCTTTTTATTAACTTCTTAATATAAATAATTTTGTAGTATTAACATGTTCAAAAATAATAATAATAATAATAATAATAATAATAATAATAATAATAACAATAATAATAAAAATGTTACCTTAATAAAACAAGCTTTTAAAAAAATTAAATGCCGCTGCCCATGTTCAAACCCGCGACCTCCCGTTAACCTATCAACACCCCAATCGAATCATTTGTCTATGTTTAACTGAAATATTACGGACCTAATATCTAAATATGCTAATATATCTGTTTATTCTTTTTCTTAAACAACAGCCCATCTTCATCATCAAGTTAACATCAACCTTAATCCATATCAAAATTCTTGAACTATAGTTATCATCACCTAAACTACATCTAATGGAATTATCTTACATTACGTCTTTATCATCATCGCCATTAATACATAATCGAACGCCATCAATAAAAATAATCTTGCCATTACCACACATTATCAAATATCATCATTATATCTTACGTTTCATCATTAGCAAGTAATCACGTCATCATTATCAATCTCATTCTTTAATCACTATCATACACCATCGTTAACAATTACAGAATAGGGCTCCATATATAACTCGGCCCAGCAGGCCCAAGATGAACAACAAAATTCTCGGTTCAAAACACAAAAGGGGCACGGCCCAACAAACTGAATTATGGCAGCAAATTAAATTAAATAAATTGTTAGACGGTTTTAGTGGGAGTGAGGTTAATTGTTTTAGGGTTGTCGGCTAAAAGAAAAAAAAAATAGCACCCTTTCATAATTGGCAATAGAAGTGGAAGCAAGAATAATTACGCACTCCTCAACCCATCATCACAATATCATCGGTATTATCATATTGTTTCAATATGAAACGAAACAGAAGGAAGCAATAGCAGAATTTTCTTTCATTGTTTTGCAGAAGATAACTAAAGGAGTTGTTGAACAGAAAACTATACCCAGCAGCACTAATAGCTAATGAAAAAATGAGGTGGGTTTCAAGAAACAAACGTCGTAGCAGAAAAAGCAAAATAATAACAATATGGGTGATGATTGTATCGTGTAAGAGGTTTCAAAGGGTGAAGAGAGATGGTGGCCTGTGTCTGCTGTAGAAACAAGAAGCAACGAAGTGTCGTGGAGGTGTGTTTTTGGGTTCATGACTTCAACAGAAAAATATATAAGATGGAGAGAGAGATATAGAAAGAGAGAGAGTGTGTTCTTGGTCTTGGGGTTTATTAATCAAATGATGAGGCATGTATGATCGTACAATAAGTAACAAGGTTATGGGGGTATCTAGCTCATGATAGAATTTCTATTAACCTATATTGTTCTCGTTCTTGGGTTCTAATCGTATCATGGGTGGTTTTCGATTAATCAAGAAGGTGTTGTATTAAAAGGTGGTGTCTAGTTTCTAATTGAAGGAAAGGAATATGTAATGAAAGTATTATGGTTATTGTTATGTCAAAGAAGTTAGGGTGTTTATATTTTACATCATTGAACCAATGATTTGATTTTATGGCAAGATTAATCGACATCAATATTCGTTCAAGAGATAAAAGACAGAAGGAATAGTAAAGAAGATGGTGATGTGCAACTGAATTTGTATGCATCCTAATCTGTTTTTGATATTTGATTTAGTCAGAGGCAGTAGTACCAATTATCTACAGTGTGATGCTGATATGTAACAAACTCCTGACAGGATTCTCAATCAATAGAAAAGAATAGACAGATAGTGAAATAAGGATGAATTCGTACCATGATTTTATATCATGATATAACAATTTTTGTTTATTTTGTAATTCAATTATAAATGTATATAACATTTAATATTTATAATAACCATATATAATTATATTAATATTGTTAATAATAATAGAACTAATAAAAATACCAATAATAATAATAGAGGTACTAATAATATTAATAATAATATCATAATAATACTAAGAATGATATTAATAATAATGATATTTAATAATGATACTAATAATATTATTAATGATAATAATAATAAATTGTATTATTGTCTATTAATAATAATAATACTAAATATGATAATCCTGTTAATAATATTGATGTTAACAATATTAATGTAAGTAATAAGTATAACACTTATATATTTGTTATATTAATATGTAATAATAGAAATCATATATGTACATATACCGATCCATAATAATATCATATTTATATCTATTCATTTTACATATTTAATTCTCTTGATTAATTTATATTTTTATTATTTCACATTATTATATTTATACATATATTTATTTATTTATTTTTATTTTTTTATGTCTATGTACATTTATTTTTCTATGTACATTTATTTTCAACAATTGTTCGTGAATCGTCAGGAGTAGTCAAAGGTCAATTGAATCCATCTAAACAGTTCAAAAATTTCATGACTCAACATTACAGACTTTGCTTATCGTGTCGGAAACATATAAAGATTAAAGTTTAAATTTGGTTGGAAATTCCCGGGTCATCACAGTACCTACCCGTTAAAGAAATTTCGTCCCCGAAATTTGATAGAGGTCGTCATGGAATACAATAAGAATGTTTTCATGACAAATATGAGTTGATAAATAGAGTTTTATGATTGTTGGGTAATATGGATAAGATAATTCGATTACTCGGAGAGTACGAGTGAAGCTATCGCAAAAGAATGAAATGAGTAGGTATAGATTCGTCATATCTTTTGACATAGATAGAATTGATTTCCAAATTCAAGAGATTTGGAGAAAATCTTTGTAATAAGATTTGATTCTTCGATAATTAAGGAAATTAGGATCCGCTTTAAATGCGATAATCTGTTTTGGTTGCTTTGTCGGATATTTTACTATAAATCCACCCCCTTTGTTTCCTTACAACTCACACCTTCTATTCTTTCTCCCTCAATTCATACTTCCAGAAATTCATCAACATGCTCCATCCAGTACTGATTCTTGATATACTCCTAACTTTCATATCTGTCATTCTTCTTTTTCATCTACCACCGGAGGATTTTATTTACTTCTACTATTATCTTGGGGTTATAGTATTTTTAATTCTCTCGTGTCTTTATGTTGCGATAAACATTGATATACACTATTTGTAATTTATGTGTTATTATCGGCTTTATATCCTCCCTTATATTTCGGAGCTCTTTGCCTTTTTATTCTCTTCTCGACTCTAAGTTAAGCGAATAATGGTCCAGAATTTGTAGATATGAAATTCGGAATGAACATAGTTAATGTTCTAATAAGGGAATTGTGATGACACGATATTGATTTGGTAAATTACCAGAATATTCGAAAAGATAGAACTATCAATAAGATATGTTCTTAATGTGTTTAGAGATTGGGTAGAATGTAAGAGTCGTGTAAATGGCACATGATGACGGTATATTTCTGTGAATCATCACATTCCATTAGAAACTCAACATGAATTACTGTAATATAATCACGTTGATCAAGTGTCATTATATTATACTAACTCATGCATCAGTTTCCAACACTACTTCAAAAACATTCATATTTTAAATTCGAAGGTTCGCAGAATATAGAAACTAAAATAGTTTCCTTTCATGATATCATACGGATAGCGCAGAGAGATAATTGATATCGAACGAGAATATTTATGAAGATATCTTCAGAAATATTGAGGATATTAATAAAGAAAGGTACGATGATATCTTAGGATTTCAGAATCAAATTGTGATGAAGAAATTCATTCACGATGATTTAGAGTGGTTAAGGAGTAAGGTATTCGCTAAAGATTTCTTCAGAAACAGAATCATCTGGATTCTTTATGTACAAGTTTAGTCCTTGTAATTTGTTCAGAGTCTCCTTCATGATTTGCTCAATCCGGGTTCCAGTTTCAACTTTTCTGAGCTTTGCCAATATACTATTCCTTATCTTTATACCTTCGACGGTTATGGTCGTGTACAGTTTTTGCTGTTGTATTCAGCTTTTTCAGAATTTGGAGTATTGATTTGTAGACTGGATGCTTTTTAGAATTTCAGAATGAAAGATCATAATTCTAAGAGCTAAATGTTATACATATAACTGTTGATATAGATATGCTATGATTTTCAAAGTACTGATTGTTGATTCCCGGTTGTTGATATGACAATTCTCATTACAAGGTGTAGATGAGTATATGATAGGATTTCACTGAATATGGTGATTTTTCGGAATGTCAAAGATCAACAGATTTGTTGGTAAATTTACTGCTAATGTGGTAAGATATAAACGGTTTTCCCGGTAACGATGATGAAGGGTTAATCTTTATAATAGAGTTTATTCGAATAAAAAACTTGAAGTTTGATTTGTTGGAGCTGTCACAAAATTGGCTAATTTGAAAAGAAATTGCGTTGTTATTTTTGAAAATAACAATGCCAAAGAAGCTAGCACAGATACGTGTTAAACATTTATACAGGTTTCGAGAATTTTTCAGGTGCATAACTATATGCGTAAATCTTTTCTTCCGTAGATGAAGTGCGGTTGATTCATCCTCCCGATTGAGTTGTTTTCAAGAATCACGAAAGGTTTGAACGCAGATTGTAATCGTTACGATACAAATGAGATTTAAGATGAAAATCAAGTGGCGAACTTGAAGAATTATTTAGTTTCATATGTTATAATCAATGTTTTAATTCATTTTAATTGTCCACTGTTGGTAGTCCTCAATTAATTAGTCCACAGTTAGCTAGGAACAGTTAGCTAGGATTTTGTTAGTGTGGATTCTTAACAAAATTTCTCATAGTTAATTTGTTAGTTTCTAACAAATTTTATTCCGTCAATTGTTTTCTTCATTATACCACTTGTCAAATCTTGACTTGGATTCTGATCGGTCAAAATTCGAATATGAAATTGAACTTGGATGAAAATAGTTGTTCTTTGATGAACGGATATGTATATGTGTAGATGTAAGTAGGATAGGAAATGATTGTTGAATCAGGTTTGAAGAATGTACAGTGTAACTCATTAATGTGAAATCTGAAATATTCCTCGGGTATTACCTACCCGTTAAAATATTTTCATCATTAACAGTTTGTACAAAAGAATTTTTAATCACAATCCCTATGAAAATATATATACATATGTATTTTCTTCAGATGTAATTATGGATTTAATGAGTCAATATAATATTAGACTCATTTGATTTTCGGTTTGAGCTAGAATAAGTAATCCCTAAAATTATTAAGATCCACATATTCTTCGCAAAATATTGATGAAGTTATGGTCCAATACTTCATCGTTATATTTGGATCCACATATTCTTCGCAGAATATTAATGAAGTTATGGTTCAATACTTCATTGTTAATTGCTGTTGGTACTCCTTGGTATCTATGGTGCGTATGATGTTAATGTTCGTGGGACAGATTGTGAAATTGAGGCTTGAGATGCGGATGTTGTTGTTGGTGGTACTGGTGCAGTCAGTACATTGTTGGTGGTACCGTTGGTGCTGGTGATGTTGTTGAAGCTGGTACATTTTGCACCATACTTTTCAAGGCTACAACTCGGGTGCGAAGCTCATTGACTTTTTCTATTATTCCGGGATGATTGTTTGTCAGAACGAGCAGATGAATAAGGTTTAGAATTGTGGGTAGGATATAATCGTGTCGAGCTACTCTGGAAATGAGAGAGAAGATGGTATTACGAACAGGTTCGCCGGTAAGTGATTCAGGTTCTTTGTCAAGAGGTGAATTTGGTTGGCGGAAACGATCGCCTTCTTCTTGTCTCTAATGATTGAGTAGACTACTGAACTCATCGGATGAATTGGGGATTGATTATTGGTTGGTTCATTTTGGTGCCGCTGCTTTCGGAGCTGAAGTGGGACTCCATATTGGAATCCGAGGGACTTGAACTAATGGTGAGTTCCATTGCATAAGATTGAATAAAGGATTCTTCGATATGAAAGGATTTTTCAGATATCGGATGATATTCTAATTATATAGAATATCTAAATATATAGAACAAAAGATTTCGTAGATTACGGGGGAATTTAAGAAATATATCAGGCATAGTTTATGGTAACAGATACGCTAAGATATGGATTAGCAGATACGCTAAGATATGAATTTATCTATACACTGTCTATGCAATAGAGGCAGTAAGACGTGTCTAAACTTTAAGGATGATAAGCAAATAATTTTTGACACTAAATGATACGCAAAACTTTTGACATGCAGACACGGTCGAAGTCCAGACTTTCTAATGCATCCTAACGACTATCAGTTAGACACACTAATGCAAGACCTGGTTCACTAAGACCACCGCTCTGATACCAACTGTAGAAACCCGTCATAATCCATCCGGACGAAGTCCATATTGATTATAAACGATTCATAATAGTTGATTACATCGCGAGGTACTTGACCTCTAAATGATACATTTTACAAACATTGCATTCATTTTTAAAAGACAAACTTCCATTACATTGAAAGTTGACAGGTATGCATACCATTTCATAATATCCAACTATAAATGACCTAATCTGTCATTTACTTAATAATAATCTCTAATGAACTTCAATGACTCGAATGCAACGTGTTTTGAAATATGTCATGAATGACTCCAAGTAATATCCTTAAAATGAGCTAATGCACAGCGGAAGATTTCTTTCAAACCTGAGAATAAACATGCTTTCAAGTGTCAACCAAAAGGTTGGTGAGTTCATTAGTTTATAGTAATCATTTCATTTTCATCATTTTAATAGACCACGAGATTTTAAATATTATAAAATGTGCAGAAGTCCCATTCCAACTGCACAAAAAAATATCTTTCATATGAAGAACACCTGGTGAGGATTCAAAATATAATAGTAACCATCTGTGCCAGTCTTTCACCCCACGGCTGAATACATGTGCCTTCAAAATATAGAACCTCTGTGCCGGTCTTTACACCCCACGGCTGAACACATGTTTATAAAATATAGGACAACCGGTGCCAAAATGTCATAAATAATAAACCATCCACCCGGCTCGGGAGCTCATACGCTCTAACGGAAACCGGGGGCTAATGCGTGTCATAATAATCAACCCCAATCCCAGATAATTCTATCATAGAATGTAGTTAAGAAACTTGTGTCTATTGCGTCAAACATTTATAAAAGCGCATGTATTCTCAGTCCCAAAAATGTAAAGAGTAAAAAGGGAATCAAATGAAACTCACCGTATTGTATTTTGTAGTAAAAATACATATAACGACATTGAACAACTAAACAATGCAGGGTTGGCCTCGGATTCACGAACCTATATCATTTATGTACTTATTAATATACATAATTGTAATCGAACAAATTTATATATACTATTATTAGTGGTGTAGTTAATAACTTATATATTTCATTATTAAATATATTCATTTTGTAATTAAAATATTAATATAGTTAAGTTATGTATTTTAAATATATTTTTATATGAAGATCATGTGATTGTGAAATTAATAATTATAATAATACTAATATTAGTAATAATAATGATACCATAATAATGATGATAAAAGTGATAATAATAATAATGTTAATACTAATAATAATGATAATACTAATAATATTAACATTAATTCTAATAATGATAATGATAATAATGATAATAATAATAATAATAATAGTAATAATAATATTAATATTCATAAAAATCTTTGCTTTTAATTCCTAAACTTATATTTATAACTTCCCAAAATTCTAATTTATAATTACATTCATAATATAATTGTAATCTTTTTACATAATCTTTACTATATCATCTTTTTATTAACTTCTTAATATAAATAATTTTGTAGTATTAACATGTTCAAAAATAATAATAATAATAATAACAATAATAATAAAAATGTTACCTTAATAAAACAAGCTTTTAAAAAAATTAAATGCCGCTGCCCATGTTCGAACCCGCGACCTCCCGTTAACCTATCAACACCCCTATCGAATCATCTGTCGATGTTTAACTGAAATATTACGGACCTAATATCTAAATATGCTAATATATCTGTTTATTCTTTTTCTTAAACAACAGCCCATCTTCATCATCAAGTTAACATCAACCTTAATCCATATCAAAATTCTTGAACTATAGTTATCATCACCTAAACTACATCTAATGGAATTATCTTACATTACGTCTTTATCATCATCGCCATTAATACATAATCGAACACCATCAATAAAAATAATCTTGCCATTACCACAGATTATCAAATATCATCATTATCTCTTACGTTTCATCATTAGCAAGTAATCACGTCATCATTATCAATCTCATTCGTTAATCACTATCATACACCATCGTTAACAATTACAGAATAGGGCTCCATATATAACTCGACCCAGCAGGCCCAAGTTGAACAACAAAATTCTCGGTTCAAAACACAAAAGGGGCACGGCCCAACAAACTGAATTATGGCAGCAAATTAAATTAAATAAATTGTTAGACGGTTTTAGTGGGAGTGGGGTTAATTGTTTTAGGGTTGTCGGCTAAAAGAAAAAAAAATAGCACCCTTTCATAATTGGCAATAGAAGTGGAAGCAAGAATAATTACGCACTCCTCAACCCATCATCACAATATCATCGGTATTATCATATTGTTTCAATATGAAACGAAACAGAATTAAGCAATAGCAGAATTTTGTTTCATTGTTTTGCAGAAGATAACTAAAGGAGTTGTTGAACAGAAAACTATACCCAGCAGCAATAATAGCTAATTAAAAAATGAGGTGGGTTTCAAGAAACAAACGTCGTAGCAGAAAAAGCAAAATAATAACGATATGGGTGATGATTGTATCGTGTAAGAGGTTTCAAAGGGTGAAGAGAGATGGTGGCCTGCGTCTGCTGTAGAAACAGGAAGCAACGAAGTGTCGTGGAGGTGTGTTTTTGGGTTCATGACTTCAACAGAAAAATATATAAGATGGAGAGAGAGATATAGAAAGAGAGAGAGTGTGTTCTTGGTCTTGGGGTTTATTAATCAAATGATGAGGCATGTATGATCGTACAATAAGTAACAAGGTTTTGGGGGTATCTAGCTCATGATAGAATTTCTATTAACCTATATCTTTCTCGTTCTTGGGTTCTAATCGTATCATGGGTGGTTTTCGATTAATCAAGAAGGTGTTGTATTAAAAGGTGGTGTTTGGTTTCTAATTGAAGGAAAGGAATATGTAATGAAAGTATTATGGTTATTGTTATGTCAAAGAAGTTAGGGTGTTTATATTTTACATCATTGAACCAATGATTTGATTTTATGGCAAGATTAATCGACATCAATATTCGTTCAAGAGATAAAAGACAGAAGGAATAGTAAAGAAGATGGTGATGTGCAACTGAATTTGTATGCATCCTAATCTGTTTTTGATATTTGATTTAGTCAGAGGCAGTAGTACCAATTATCTACAGTGTGATGCTGATATGTAACAAACTCCTGACAGGATTCTCAATCAATAGAAAAGAATAGACAGATAGTGAAATAAGGATGAATTCGTACCATGATTTTATATAATGATATAATAATTTTTGTTTATTTTGTAATTCAATTATAAATGTATATAACATTTAATGTTTATAATAACCATATATAATTATATTAATATTGTTAATAATAATAGAACTAATAAAAATACCAATAATAATAATAGAGGTACTAATAATATTAATAATAATATCATAATAATACTAAGAATGATATTAATAATAATGATATTTAATAATGATACTAATAATATTATTAATGATAATAATAATAAATTGTATTATTGTCTATTAATAATAATAATACTAAATATGATAATCCTGTTAATAATATTGATGTTAACAATATTAATGTAAGTAATAAGTATAACACTTATATATTTATTATATTAATATGTAATAATAGATATCATATATGTACATATACAGATCCATAATAATATCATATTTATATCTATTCATTTTACATATTTAATTCTCTTGATTAATTTATATTTTTATTATTTCACATTATTATATTTATACAAATATTTATTTATTTATTTTTATTTTTTTTATGTCTATGTACATTTATTTTCAACAATTGTTCGTGAATCGTCGGGATTAGTCAAAGGTCAGTTGAATCCATCTAAACAGTTCAAAAATTTCATGACTCAACATTACAGACTTTGCTTATCGTGTCGGAAACATATAAAGATTAAAGTTTAAATTTGGTTAGAAATTACCGGGTCATCACATAATAAACTAAAGCTTAATGTATATTACTTAATTAATCTTAAACAAGTTTGGAATTTTATAAGCTAATCTAAAGTACAAGGTCTAAAACAAAAAATCCCAAACTCCTCTCTTAAAAAGCCCTAGCCGAAATTTTTTTTAAAAAAATAAAGGAAATGCCCATTATACCCCTCCCAATTTTTGACCCAAATCAACCCCCATCACCTCCTCATTAACCTAACTTGTTCCCAAAGTAATTCCTAATTAAACCCTAATTCTAGAATTATCTAAACCCTCCTATAAATAGAGACCTAGGCTAGAGCTAATCTTGTACCAAAACACGTTAACAAATCTCTCTCAAATCTCTCTCCCTCTCCCTATTTTCGACCAAGAACAGAAAACCACCACCACCCCCATCGAAAATCATCAACATCATCAAGATCTTCAAGTAATCTTCAAGTTGTTCATCGTGTTCTTCGCATTCTTCAAAGATCTTCAAGGTATTCTTCGATCTTCAAGGGTTTTGATCTTCATCTTCAAGTGTTCATCAACTTTTTCTTGTTAATCTTCATTAATCTTCATCAAGGTAAAAACCCTAGATCCAAAACTCTTAAATCTTACTTTCAATTCATGTTTTCATAATTACATTCATGCATGATCTTAACATCTATATTGTTTATGTAAAAATAAAATAAAATATGCATATACATATACATACATACGGCTACATGTATAAAAAAAAAGTTTTGTTTAGATCTTAAAAACCCTAAGGATTCACTAAGATTGTGTTAGGGTAGTTATATTTGGAAAGTAGATACACATTACATATATATGTATTTACTAATAAAATATATATATATATATATATATATATATATATATATATATATATATATATATATATATATATATATATATATATATATATATATACATACATATATATACACGATTACATATAGATATAAAAAAATACTATATATATATATATACACACATATACATGAAATATACTTATATACATACCTAAACCCTAATTAAACCTAAACCCTAATTATTAAACCCTAATTTAATAAAAACCTAAAACATTAAATAAAATCCTAATCATTACCTAATCATTACTTCACTAAACCATAAACCTAATAATACTATTAAACATTTATCACATAAACCCTAATCATTAAATTCTACTTTAATTAATTAAACCTAATTAATTAATACTACTACTTAACCATAATACTATTTATACTACAAATTACTACTTATACTACTACTTTACACTTATACACTCATACTATTACTATCACTTATAATATACTACTTATAGTATGACACACGATTACGTTAGTCATTCATGATAACGTGTGATTACTCGAACATCAACACTACTTAAGGCCTAGGGTGATCCTTGGTACTACTATGGGACGCTTGTGGATTACGAATGCCAAACTTAGATTTTGGTCAAGAAATCCTGGGCCATCCGGTAACAATTGGTCATTCTGGTAACTCACTAGTGTTCAACGCTAACTTACTAAAAGTGGAAACTTACTAAAAGTGGAAACTTACTTGTAACACCGGCCATTTTTTTAATACACAGCGGAAGACTTTAATAATAAACACAATATAAGTCACGTCATTACATAAAACCGTATAATTAACTTTAAGCTTACACAACAGTGTTACGTTATTACAAAACATTATTGAAACAAAAGTCCACATCAGAATAGGGTTGTCAAACATGTCTTCTGCATCAACACCCATCCCGACTCAGTACCTAAACCTGCAAGGGGTAAATATGTGGGGGATTAGTGCACTGCTAAGTGAATGGAATCTATCTAACAGATATAGCTTAAGCCACACACAAGCTATATACTAACAACAGCACATGCTAACCGTCAACTAACATACAATAAGACAATACGAGGATCGGTGGCTTGTACGAGCACACGACTCCCAGCTGATCGGGCCTGAGTCTACCGATAGTCCCTGCTACTCAATTCACAGTATAGTTATCCAGATGCAGGGGATGCATCATTCACACTATACTCCACAATCAGTAGCCTATGGACCCAACCTCCCCTAGGCACGGTTGACCTCATACGGACTCTAACCTCTCCCAGGCACGGTCTCGAGTCCCCAGTCTCCCTAGGCCCGACTGGTGCCATTCACACAGTGTACACATAATTCACATACAACATCAGACAAATGATATTATTCTATCATGGCAATTCCTACACTATGCATGGTAAAAGAGTCAACCAATGTAGCATGATATGCTACTTAAACTCTATCCGTAGATAGACCCACTCACCAATTACCATCAACTGCTCAGTTATTATTTTTGAGCTTCCTCCTTGTCCTTATCTCCTGAGAACAGCAAAAACCAAGTTAGAATAGTGTTCCCATCAAGATTAGACACACTGACAGCGAATTATAGCAAATTAGTAAAAAAAATGCGTCCGCTAAAATTTTCATGCTTAACACTTAAATTTACATCCTGAACACCAAAATACAAACGGGCAGCATAAAGGCTAGAAAAAGGCACTTTGGTAAAGCATTCTGCCCTGGACACACAGTCGGTCGACTGTCTCCTCAATCGGTCGACTGACGTAGACAGTCGATCGACTATTGACACAACCGGTAGACTGTTGACACAACCAGTCGACTGACTTTCCCAATCGGTCGACTTATTTGGCATTTCCACAATCGGCCGAAAGTCAAACACAGTCGGTCAGTTCACTCGCCAGTCGGTCGAATGTCGACCGACAGTTGGCCTACTGTGTTCATCATCTGCAGATTCTGAACACAACCTACGGACTTCAAGCTAAATTCACCAAAACTCGATCTAGAGCTCGTTTTCGACACCAAAACTTACCACAACTCAATTACTACATGTTATAGACTATAAACCCACAAAGTTTTGACCATAACAACATCAAATCCATGGATTTTGACACAAAATCAAGCTTTTGAACAAATACACTTAAAAACACCATTTTAACACTAAATTGATCATGAAAGCTCATGATTCATACCTTAAAAGAATCAGTAGAGTGTAAAGAACGTGATTTCAAGACCAATTCGAGCTCAAGATCAACAATGGAGAATTAGGGTTTGGTTAGGTGGGAGGGATGAAGGTACGGTGTTTTAGTGAATTTTCTAGAAATGGGAAGAAAATACAGCACACTAGTCACTTAATTGGGTTTAATTCCCACACTGTGCAACACACGGGTATTTACCAGTTATCTGATATCTTTCGTACAAGATTAGGTAACCCAAACGAGGTCCAAATAAAATAAACAAACCTGTTCTGGGACCCTTGTCACAAATTGGACACAACACAAATATAATAAAACACTAATAAAATAATTAAAATAAAAGCACTTAAAACTAAGCACAAACCCTAAGGGCAAAATAGTCTACTTACAACTAGCCCGGGTTTCAGCCTGTTACAAATCCACCCCCCTAAGGAGATTCCGTCCTCGGAATCTGGTCTTGGTCAAACAAATGAGGGTAGCGATTTCTCATCAACTCTTCTGTTTCCCACGTAAGATTAGGACCCAAACTGTGTTTCCACTCGATCAACACCATCGGTATCTCTTTATTTCTCAACTTAGTTGAAAGAACCCGTCCTAATCCATCCGGATGAAGTCCATATCGATTATAAACGATTCACAACAGTTGATTACATCACGAGGTACTTGACCTCTATATGATACATTTTACAAACTTTGCATTCGTCTTTAAGAGACAAACTTTCATTTACATCAAAAGTTGACGGCATGCATACTCTTTCGTAATATATCCATCTATAATTGTCTTAATAATAATCTTGATGAACTCGACGACTCGAATGCAACGTCTTTTGAAATATGTCATGAATGACTTCAAGTAATATCTCTATAATGAGCAAATGAATAGCGGAAGATTTCTTTCGTACCTGAGAATAAACATGCTTTCAAGTGTCAACCAAAAAGTTAGTGAGTTCATTAGTTTAACAAAAATAATCATTTCCATCATTTTAATAGACCACAAGATTTTCATTTCTCATAAATATACGTCCCATGCATAGAGACAAAATCATTCATATGGATTGAACACCTGGTAACTGACATTCACAATATGCATATAAGAATATCCCCATCATTCCGGGATCCTCCTTCGGACATGATATAAATTTTGAAGTACTAAAGCATCCGGTACTTTGGATGGGGCTTGTTGGACCCGATAGATCTATCTTTAGAGTTCGCGTCAATTAGGGTGTCTGTTCCCTAATTCTTAGATTACCAGACTTAATAAAAAGGGGCATATCCGATTTCGATCATTCAACCATATAATGTAGTTTCAATTACTTGTGTCTATTTCGTAAAACAGTTATAAAAATAGCGCATGTATTCTCAGTCCCAAAAATATATATTGCAAAAGCATTTAAAAGGGATTAATGAAACTCACGCATATAAATATTGTAAATCAGTTAATAAAGCATTTGCATGTATTCTCAGCCCAAAAATATATATAAAAAGGGAATAATGAAACTCACCTAATGTATTTTGTAGTAAAAATACATATGACAACATTAGATAGACTGAACAATGCAGGGTTGGCCTCGGATTCACGAACCTATATCATTTGTATATATATTAAAATGTATAATCGCATTCAAACAAGTTTATATATTATAACTTGAATTATATTTTATACTTATTTAGTTTGTGTATATATTTTAAATATTTAATATCTATATATTTGGTTATATTAATATATCTATCTATCTATATATATATATATATATATATATATATATATATATATATATATATATATATATATATATATATATATATATATATATATATCTATATATCTATATATATGGCTAGCATTATATGAAAATAATCTTAATTCGTTATATATAATTATTTATATAAATAATGTTATTATAATTGGTAGGTGATATATAAACTATTAATATGATTACAATATATGTATTAAGTATATTTTAGGTACAAAATATTTATTTGTAACGAAAATGATAGTTTTGATAATAATGATTTACTAATAATAATAACTTTCTTAATATTGATAATACTAATATAAATAACGATATTGTTAAAATTGATACATATGTTAATAATAATAATAGTAAAACTAATAATTACGAAAATGATATTTATACTAATATTAGTGAGAGTAATAATAACTTGTATTGTTTTATAACAATAATAATAATCCTAAACATATTAATAATAATATTAGTACTAAAAATGGTACAATCACTAATATTTACAAAAAATAATAATAAGTAGCATTATTTTGTCACTAATTATAATGTTTATAATTAAAGTTTTATTATGTTCCTAATAATGATAATAATAATAATAATAATAATAATAATAATAATAATAATAATAATAATAATAATAATAATCTTAATACTTAATAATAATAATAATACTGAGTAATTATAATAACTTTAGTAATAATAACAATTATAACAATAATAAGTAGTGCTAACAATAACAATAATAATAACAATAACAATAACAATAACAATAACAATAACAATAACAATAACAATAACAATAACAATAACAATTACAATAACAATAACAATAACAATAACAATAATAATAATAATAATAAAAGTCATAAAAAGAAACTACCTTCAAGTAAACCGCCCAAAAATAATTTTCTGCCTCACCAGGGTCTCGAACCCGTGACCACCCTTTAACCAACACACATCACGACCAACTGGGCTATGCCCGTTTTTCTGATATAACCTCAATCCATTTAAGTATATCCCCTCATTCCAGTTCTTATTTCATCTTCTACTTATGTATGATTCAATCGAGCAGAGTAACTCAAATCCTTACAATAATGATTTTTAATACACCAGATAAATTAATAACAATCACTAACCATGTATGAATTAAAAGAAAAAAAATATTTTAATAAAAAAAAAGAACCTGCTGTATCGTAAAAACCCAAGAACACATCAATTTTGAATTTCGATTTTTAGACAATTTTTAGCCAGAGATTACAACACAAATTGTGTTGCAAATGTGTCATAAAAACTTTGTAAATTACCAATTTCAATAGAAACAACATCTAAAATTTCAATTTGATCCTAAAGTGCCCGGTTGACTTTTTATTCACAATATTTGACTCGCAAAATTCGAAACGAATAATAGAGATTGGACAACAAAAACTTACAGATAGTTTGAGTGGTTTATTCCTAACGCTTCTACATTTCTAGTTTTTGTGGTTTGATTCGATTCTGTGATTTTGCTAAAAAGTATATCGAGCAGATGAGAATGAAAAATGTGTTGAAGAGTGTTCTGTCTTTAATAGATAAATAATAGCAGCAAGATTATTGAACACAAGTAGTTGCTTGAATTCTGTTTTCAAAAGGTAACCGATGTTGTAGTGTTGTGAGGATTTGACGATAAGAATATCACTCATGGGACAGAGAAAAATAGAAGATAGACAAGGATAAGAACACAGAATTTGTTTCTACATGTATAATTTTTATATGTAGTTACAAATATTAATTAAATAATATATATAGTTAATAATAATAATAATAATAATAATTAATAATAACATTTATAGAACACTAATACTAATACAAAAAAAAAAATATAATGATAACAATAATAATATGATGATATTGATAATAACAAAGATGATAATAATGATCTTAATGATAAGTTCTTTTATAAATATAACAATTTTATAAATTTTAAGAATAATGATAATACTATTAATAATAATAATATTATTATTATTATTATTAATTATATTAATGATAATGAAGATCCTAATTTTTTTTATCACTAGTCATAATGATAATGATATTAATATTGATACAATTTTTATAACAAAATCAAATATATCAAGTTTATTTGTATGTATATAATAGTATCAGTAATACTGATTTTAGTATTTATTTTTAATATCAACTTAATTATTCTGTTCGATAGTTTATATTTTTAATTACAATTAATTAAGTTGCATTTTATTAATTTCAATATTATCTATACACTTATAATTAACTTTATATGTACATATATATATATGTATATGTTTACATATTTATATACCAACCATGGTCCGTGAATCGTCGGACGTGGTCAAAGGTCAAATAACTTCATGTAAATAGTTCAAAATTTTTGAAATTTAATCTTACAGGCTTTGCTTATCGTGTCGAAACCATATAAAGATTAAGTTTAAATTTGGTCGGAAATTCCCGGGTCGTCACAGTACCTACCCGTTAAAGAAATTTCGTCCCGAAATTTGAGTGAGGTCGTCATAAATAACTATAAAAATGTTTTCATGACGAATATGAGTTGCTAAATAGAGTTTTATTATCATGGAGTAATATGGAATAAACAATTCGATTATTCGAAGCGTACGAGTGAAGCTATCACGGAAGAGTGAGATAAGAAAGACATGTTTCATCATAACTTTTGACTAGTCATGGTTGAATTTAGGAAAATAAGGTTCGTCTTAACTTTTGACGTTGTCTCGATTGAATTCTGGAATCCAAGGGATTTAAAAGAAAATCTTGAAGATCTATAAGATCTGATTCTTCGGGATTTATGGAAATTAAGATCTCTTTAATTAAATACGGTGATCTGCCCCGATTACTTCGTCTGATATTTCCTTTATAAATTTACCTTTTCTGTTCCATTTGTTTTCACCACTTCTATACTCAATTCCCAAATTCAAAAGATTGTGAAAATGCTAAATCCAGTTCTGATCCTTGATATTTTCCTAATTATCATTTCTGTCATCCTTCTTTTCAATTTTCCACCAGAAGAATCTGTTTACTTCTACTATTACTTTGGGATGATACTATTCTTAATTATACCGTGTCTTTATATTGCTATTCGTACTGATATCCACGGTTTGTAATTTCAGTGTTGTCATTGAGCTTTATATTTTCTCTTATATTTTGGATCTCTTTGCCCTTTTTTTTTTATCCTCTTGACCTCTATCAAAGCGAGCAACGGTCCAGAATTCATAGATATGAATTTCGAAATGAACATAGTTAATGTTCTAAGAAAGAAATGGTAATAACACGATCTTGATTCCTCAAATTACCAGAATATCCAGGAAAGATAGAAATATCAAGAAAAATATGTTCTTGATATGTTTATATATCAGATAAAATGTAAGAGTCGTGTAACATGGCACATGATGACGTTATAATCCGTGATTCATCATGTCCCATTTAGAAACTCGGCATGACTTACTGTAATATAATCACATTGATCAAGTGTCATTATATTATACTAACTCATGCATCAGTTCCCCACATTACTTCAATAACATTCATATTTTAAGCTCAAAAGTTTACAAAATATAGAAACTAACAGTTTCTATATGATGTAACACTGATAGCACGAAGAGATTAATGATTTCAGATAAGAATAATTATAAAAATATCTTCAGAAATATGGAGGATATTTATAATAAAAGATACGATAATATCTTTGAATATCTAAGATCAGAGAATGATGGAGACTATTGTCTGCAAGGGTTTAGAGTAACGAGCAAGAAATTCGCTAAAGACTTCAGCAGACATTGAATCATTTAGATTCTTTGAAGTCAAACTTATTCTTTGTGATTTGTCCACGGCTTTCTTCATAGTTTCGCATAATCTGCTTTTCGGTACTAAATTTTCTCTTGAATGTTTCCAACATAATGATACACAGGAAGCACGAAGAGGTATACAATTTCGGACTAGAATATTTTTGAAAATATCCTCAAAAATATCGAAGATATTGATGATGATATTTTAGAATTTCTAAGTTCGATGGTTGATGGAGAAAGATTTTCCGCAAGATTTTAACATGACTTCGGAACAAGATAATCTCTAAAGATTTCATCGGATTCAGAATTACCTGGATTCTTTGAATATAGGGTTTGGTCCTTGTATTTGTCCTTGGTCCCCTTCGTGATTAGCTCAATCCATTTTCCAGTTCCAACTTTTCTGAGCTTTTTCAACATACTATTCTTTATCATCAAACTTCCGATGATTAAGGTCGTTTACGGTTGTCTATGGTTTCTGCTGCTTCATTCAACTTTTTCAACATTCATAGTATTGATTTGTGGCTGAGTGCTTTTCAGAATTTCAGAATGAGAGATCATAATTCTAAGAGATAAATATCATACATGTAACTGTTGATGTAGATATGATGTGAGTTTTCTAAGTACTGATTGCTGATTTCCGGTAATTGGTATGGCAGTTCTCGTTACAAAATACGGATGAGTGTATGATAGGGTTTCAATGAATAAATATAATGATTTGTCAGAGAGATTTAAGCCAAGAAGCAACGAGGTTGCTGGTACGTCTACTGATAATATGGTGGAATATAAAAGAATTCTCCGGTAACGATGACGAAAGGTAAACTTACATATTAAAGTTATAGTAGAGTTTACTCGAATGAAAAGTCTAAGTTGATTTGCTGGAGCTGTGACAAAATTGGCTACTTTGAAAAGGGATCGCAAAGTTATTTTTTGCTAATAAATGCCAAAGGATCTGACGCGGCTACGTGTTAAACTTTTACTCAATTGCCGAGAGTTTCTTAGGTGCATAACTATATGCATAAATCTTTTCTTCCGTAGATGAGGTGCGGTTGATTCATCCTATCGGTTGAGGTGTTTTCAAGAATCATGAAAGGTTTGAACGCAGATTGTAATCGTCAAGATACTAATGAAGTTTAGAATGAAATCAAGTGGCAAACTTGAAGAATTATTTAGTTTCATATATTATAATCAATATTTTAATTCATTTTAATTGTCCAATGTCATTAGTCCACAGTCGATAATTCACAGTTAACAGCCCAATAATTCATATATTATTTAATATATAATATTCGAATTAATTAATACGTATCGTGACCCGTGTACATGTCTCAGACTCGATCACAACTCAAAGTATATATATTATTGTAGAATCAACCTCAACCCTGTATAGCTAACTCCCGCATTACTGCATATAGAGTGTCTATGGTTATTCCAAATAATATATATAGATGGGTCGATATGATATGTCAAAACCTTGTATACGTGTCCCGATATTTAAAGTGCGTAAAATAAATAACAGAAATTAAATGATGATAAATAAAATTGCGAGAATGAAAATTGCGATAAATAAAATGCGATAAATAAATTGCGATAAATAAAAGATAATACGGAATTAACAGTTAGCTAGGAACAGTTAACGTAGATTCTTAACAAAATTTCTCATAGTTAATTTGTTTGTTTCTAATAAATTTTATTTTGTCCAATGTTTTCTTCATTATGCCACTTGTTGGATTATGATAGGTCAAAATCCAAATATGAAAATGATTATTCTTTGGTGAACGGATATGTATATCTGTGGATGTAAGTAGGATAGTAAATGACTGTTGAATCAGATTCGAAGAATGTACAGTATAACTTGTTAATATGAAAGTTAAATATTTACTCGGGTATTACCTACCCGTTAAAATATTTTCACCATTAACAGTTTGTACAAAAGAATTTTTAATTACAATCTTTATGAAAATATATATACATATATATTTTCTTCAGATGTAATGATGGATTTAATATGATATTAATCTCATTTGATTTATCGTTAGAATTAGAATAGATAATCTCCAAAACTTTAGAGATTACTTAATCGCCATATTGAACGGGGATAAATGATGTAGAACATCATGTAGAATGATGATTATGCTTGATGTACAGAATGAGATGTTGAGGCATGGATTGTTGATGATACTGATGTTGCCGGTGCTGTTACTGATGGTACTATTGGTGCCGGTGATGTCGTTGAAGCTGGTACGTTTTGCACCATATTTTCTAGATTGATTACTCAAGCGCGAAGCTCGTTGACTCCTTCTCTTACACCGGGATGATTGTCGGTTGGAACAAGTGGATGAATAAGGTTTAGAATCTGAGTTATGATATAGTCGTGGCGAGATATTCGGGACATGAGGGTGAAAATGGTGTTACGAACAGGTTCACCGGTAAGTGCTTCAGGTTCTTTATCAAGAGGTGAATTTGGTTAGTGGAAGGGATTGCCTTCTGCGCATCTCCATTGATTAAGTTGACTACGAACTCATCAGATGAATTGGGGATGGATGATTGGTTGATTCATTCTGGTGACACTGCATTTCGAAGCTTAGGTGAAACTCCATATCGGAATAGCTATCGGAATAGCTATCGAAATCTGAGAGACTTGAACTGGTTGAGGGATTCATCTCGTACAGTCAGATGAAGTATATTCGATAAGAAATAGATTATAGGATGTAGATTAGTACCCTGCAATACATAATTTACATATGCATATATAATACTAAAATCCCATAAGTTAATGAGGAATTCTACGGAAGCTGTCAGACAAAGTCTACAGTAACAGATACGCTAAGATATGAATTATTAGATACGCTAAGATATGAATTTTTGTCTATACACTATCGATGCACTAAATGCAGTAAGACGTGTCTAGACTAAGAATGATAAGCAAGTGATTCTCTAAGAATGATAAGCAGGTAATTTTCGACACGAAATGATAAGCAAAACTTTTGACATGCAGACACGGTCGAAGTCCAGACTCACTAATGCATCCAAATGACTTATCAGTTATACACACTAATGCAGACCTGGTTCACTAAGGCCATCGCTCTGATACCAACTGAAAGGACCCATCTTAATCCATCCGGACGAAGTCCATATCGATTATAAACGATTCACAACAGTTGATTACATCATGAGGTACTTGACCTCTATATGATACATTTTACAAACTTTGCATTCGTTTTTAAAATACAAACTTTCATTTACATCAAAAGTTGACGGCATGCATACTCTTTCATAATATATCCATCTATAATTGACTTAATAATAATCTTGATGAACTCGATGACTCGAATGCAACGTCTTTTGAAATATGTCATGAATGACTTCAAGTAATATCTCTATAATGAGCAAATGCACAGCGGAAGATTTCTTTCGTACCTGAGAATAAACATGCTTTCAAGTGTCAACCAAAAGGTTGGTGAGTTCATTAGTTTAACAAAAATAATCATTTCCATCATTTTAATAGACCACAAGATTTTCATTTCTCATAAATATACGTCCCATGCATAGAGACAAAATCATTCATATGGATTGAACACCTGGTAACCGACATTCACAATATGCATATAAGAATATCCCCATCATTCCGGGATCCTCCTTCGGACATGATATAAATTTCGAAGTACTAAAGCATCCGGTACTTTGGATGGGGCTTGTTGGGCCCGATAGATCTATCTTTAGAGTTCGTATCAATTAGGGTGTCTGTTCCCTAATTCTTAGATTACCAGACTTAATAAAAAGGGGCATATCCGATTTCGATCATTCAACCATATAATGTAGTTTTAATTACTTGTGTCTATTTTGTAAAACAGTTATA
This sequence comes from Rutidosis leptorrhynchoides, assembly GCF_046630445.1. Taxonomy (NCBI): domain Eukaryota; kingdom Viridiplantae; phylum Streptophyta; class Magnoliopsida; order Asterales; family Asteraceae; genus Rutidosis; species Rutidosis leptorrhynchoides. The sequence goes on from NC_092334.1 coordinate 390,115,515, forward strand.
AAAATAGTGCATGTATTCTCAGTCCCAAAAATATAAATTGCAAAAGCATTTAAAAGGGATTAATGAAACTCACGCATATAAATATTGTAAATCAGTTAATAAAGCATTTACATGTATTCTCAGCCCAAAAATATATATAAAAAGGGAATAATGAAACTCACCTAATGTATTTTGTAGTAAAAATACATATGACAACATTAGACAGACTGAACAATGCAGGGTTGGCCTCGGATTCACGAACCTATATCATTTGTATATATATTAAAATGTATAATCGCATTCGAACAAGTTTATATATTATAACTTGAATTATATTTTATACTTATTTAGTTTGTGTATAAATTTTAAATGTTTAATATCTATATATTTGGTTATATTAATATATCTATATATATATATATATATATATATATATATATATATATATATATATATATATATATATATATATATATATATATATATATATATATATATATATATATATATATATATATATATATATGGCTAGTATTATATGAAAATAATCTTAATTCGTTATATATAATTATTTATATAAATAATGTTATTATAATTGGTAGGTGATATATAAACGATTAATATGATTACAATATATGTATTAAGTATATTTTAGGTACAAAATATTTATTTGTAACGAAAATGATAGTTTTGATAATAATGATTTACTAATAATAATAACTTTCTTAATATTGATAATACTAATATAAATAACGATATTGTTAAAATTGATACATATGTTAATAATAATAGTAGTAAAACTAATAATTACGAAAATGATATTTATACTAATATTTGTGAGAGTAATAATAACTTGTATTGTTTTATAACAATAATAATAATAATCCTAAACATATTAATAATAATATTAGTACTAAAAATGGTACAATTACTAATATTTACAAAAAATAATTATAAGTAGCATTATTTTGTCACTAATTATAATGTTTATAATAAAAGTTTTATTATGTTCCTAATAATGATAATAATAATAATAATAATAATAATAATAATCCTAATACTTAATAATAATAATAATACTGAGTAATTATAATAACTTTAGTAATAATAACAATTATAACAATAATAATTAGTACTAACAATAACAATAATAATAATAACAATAACAACAATAATAATAATAATAATAATAATAATAATAATAATAATAATAATAATAATAATAATAATAATAATAATAATAATAATAATAATAAAAGTCATAAAAAGAAACTACCTTCAAGTAAACCGCCCAAAAATAATTTTCTGCCTCACCAGGGTCTCGAACCCGTGACCACCCTTTAACCAGCACACATCACGACCAACTAGGCTATGCCCGTTTTTCTGATATAACCTCAATCCATTTAAGTATATCCCCTCATTCCAGTTCTTATTTCATCTTCTACTTATGTATGATTCAATCGAGCAGAGTAACTCAAATCCTTACAATAATGATTTTTAATACACCAGATAAATTAATAACAATCACTAACCATGTATGAATTAAAAGAAAAAAAATATTTTAATAAAAAAAAAGAACCTGCTGTATCGTAAAAACCCAAGAACACATCAATTTTGAATTTCGATTTTTAGACAATTTTTAGCCAGAGATTACAACACAAATTGTGTTGCAAATGTGTCATAAAAACTTTGTAAATTACCAATTTCAATAGAAACAACATCTAAAATTTCAATTTGATCCTAAAGTGCCCGGTTGACTTTTTATTCACAATATTTGACTCGCAAAATTCGAAACGAATAATAGAGATTGGACAACGAAAACTTACAGATAGTTTGAGTGGTTTATTCCTAACGCTTCTACATTTCTAGTTTTTGTGGTTTGATTCGATTCTGTGATTTTTCTAAAAAAGTATATCGAGCAGATGAGAATGAAAAATGTGTTGAAGAGTGTTCTGTCTTTAATAGATAAATAATAGCAGCAAGATTATTGAACACAAGTAGTTGCTTGAATTCTGTTTCAAAAGGTAATCGATGTTGTAGTGTTGTGAGGTTTTGACGACAAGAATATCACCCATGGGACAGAGAAAAATAGAAGATAGACAAGGATAAGAACACAGAATTTGTTTCTACATGTATAATTTTTATATGTAGTTACAAATATTAATTAAATAATATATATAGTTAATAATAATAATAATAATTAATAATAACATTTATAGAACACTAATACTAATACAAAAAAAAAATATAATGATAACAATAATAATATGATGATATTGATAATAACAAAGATGATAAAAATGATCTTAATGATAAGTTCTTTTATAAATATAACAATTTTATAAATTTTAAGAATAATGATAATACTATTAATAATAATATTATTATTATTATTATTAATAATTATATTAATGATAATGAAGATCCTAATTTTTTTTATCACTAGTCATAATGATAATGATATTAATATTGATACAATTTTTATAACAAAATCAAATATATCAAGTTTATTTGTATGTATATAATAGTATCAGTAATACTGATTTTAGTATTTATTTTTAATATCAACTTAATTATTCTGTTCGATAGTTTATATTTTTAATTATAATTAATTAAGTTGCATTTTATTAATTTCAATATTATCTATACACTTATAATTAACTTTATATGTACATATATATATATATATATATATATATATATATATATATATATATATATATATATATATATATATATATATATATGTATATGTTTACATATTTATATACCAACCATGGTTCGTGAATCGTCGGACGTGGTCAAAGGTCAAATAACTTCATGTAAATAGTTCAAAAATTTTGAAATTTAATCTTACAGGCTTTGCTTATCGTGTCGAAACCATATAAAGATTAAGTTTAAATTTGGTCGGAAATTCCCGGGTCATCACAGTACCTACCCGTTAAAGAAATTTCGTCCCGAAATTTGAGTGTGGTCGTCATAAATAACAATAAAAATGTTTTCATGACGAATATGAGTTGCTAAATAGAGTTTTATTATCATGGAGTAATATGGAATAAACAATTCGATTATTCGAAGCGTACGAGTGAAGCTATCACGGAAGAGTGAGATAAGAAAGACATGTTTCATCATAACTTTTGACTAGTCATGGTTGAATTTAGGAAAATAAGGTTCGTCTTAACTTTTGACGTTGTCTCGATTGAATTCTGGAATCCAAGGGATTTAAAAGAAAATCTTGAAGATCTATAAGATCTGATTCTTCGGGATTTATGGAAATTAAGATCTCTTTAATTAAATACGGTGATCTGCCCCGATTACTTCGTCTGATATTTCCTTTATAAATTTACCTTTTCTGTTCCATTTGTTTTCACCACTTCTATACTCAATTCCCAAATTCAAAAGATTGTGAAAATGCTAAATCCAGTTCTGATCCTTGATATTTTCCTAATTATCATTTCTGTCATCCTTCTTTTCAATTTTCCACCAGAAGAATCTGTTTACTTCTACTATTACTTTGGGATGATACTATTCTTAATTATACCGTGTCTTTATATTGCTATTCGTACTGATATCCACGGTTTGTAATTTCAGTGTTGTCATTGAGCTTTATATTTTCTCTTATATTTTGGATCTCTTTGCCCTTTTTTTTTTATCCTCTTGACCTCTATCAAAGCGAGCAACGGTCCAGAATTCATAGATATGAATTTCGAAATGAACATAGTTAATGTTCTAAGAAAGAAATGGTAATAACACGATCTTGATTCCTCAAATTACCAGAATATCCAGGAAAGATAGAAATATCAAGAAAAATATGTTCTTGATATGTTTATATATCAGATAAAATGTAAGAGTCGTGTAACATGGCACATGATGACGTTATAATCTGTGATTCATCATGTCCCATTTAGAAACTCGGCATGACTTACTGTAATATAATCACATTGATCAAGTGTCATTATATTATACTAACTCATGCATCAGTTCCCCACATTACTTCAATAACATTCATATTTTAAGCTCGAAAGTTTACAAAATATAGAAACTAACAGTTTCTATATGATGTAATACTGATAGCACGAAGAGATTAATGATTTCAGATAAGAATAATTATAAAAATATCTTCAGAAATATGGAGGATATTTATAATGAAAGATACGATAATATCTTTGAATATCTAAGATCAGAGAATGATGGAGACTATCTTTGAATATCTTTGAATATCTAGCGGCTTTCAACTTTTCTCGCACAATTGCAACTTTTTCGGCTGTCAATTGAACAATTTCTGGACCTGCAAATTGTTTCTCCCCGGCTTCTAACCAACAAGTCGGAGTTCTGCAACGATGATCGTACAACATTTTATAAGGCGGCATCCCTATACTCGAATAATATGAATTATTATACGCGAATTCGACCAACAGCAAATGTGTATCCCACGAACCACCGTATTCTAACACGCAAGCCCTTAACATATCTCTAAAGTTTGTATCGTTCTTTCACTCTGACCGTCTGTTTGAGGATGATAAGCTGTACTTAAATTCACACGTGTACCTAGATTTTGTTGAAGACTATTCCAGAAATTCGACACAAATCTAGAATCCCTGTCTGAATCAATCGATAACGGCACACCATGTCGACTAACTATCTCTTTCACATACAAATCGGCTAACTCACTTAACAAGGCTGTCTCACGAGTAGCAAGAAAATGAGCACTTTTAGTTAGACGATCCACTATTACCCAAATCATATCATGTCTTTTCTGAGTTCGAGGTAATTTTGTCACAAAATCCATCGTTATATGTTCCCACTTCCACTCTAGAATCTGTAATTGACGTAACTAACCAAAAGGTTTCAGATGTTCTGCCTTCACTTGAGCACAAATATGACACTTTTCGACATATCGAGCGATATCTGTTTTCATTGTAGGCCACCAATACACTGTTTTTAAATCATGATACATCTTATTACTACCCGGATGTACTGTCAATCTGGATTTGTGAGCTTCTGTCATAATTAAATCCCTCAAATCTCCAAGCTTAGGCACCCAAATACGCTTGTTTAAGGTCTTTAGTCCACGTGATTCATCAATTAAGTCCACTTTCCGTTTGATCATTTGTTCAGATTTAATATGTTTTTCCTCCAAAGCACAGGCTTGAAGGGTTCTTAAGCTGTTAATCAAATCTGAAGTTATATTCAACCGAAGGAATTTCACATTTTCACTTGACTTTTTATGACTTAGCGCATCTGCAACCACATTTGCCTTACCCGGATGGTATTTAATTTCACAATCATAATCTTTGATCAACTCTTGCCATCGGCAACCGCTTAGCCATGGTGTTCTTCATGGTTGAACTCTTTTCAAGGGCCTAACTATCTTTTTAAACATGTATGCCTGCAGTTAGACTGCACGGGCGTCGGGGGTAAGGGACGTTGCTCTCTATTCAAAATCTTCAAGCCTAATGCATTACCCAGTGACATGTCTTATGACAGGGGCGTTTAGGACAAGTGTAATGATGAGCCATCATTCCATAATCTTGGTAAAGTAATTGACGAAACCATAGTATGCACTTGTTTTAACCTTATATGAATTACAAATTTTATCGTATTTACTTTATTTTATCTTCTAAACTAGAAAAACCCAAAATTAGGTAATAAACCACTACTCATTCACTTTAGGATTATCTTAAGCTTTAATTATATGTTTGATTCTAGTGATATCTTAAAAATACGACCCTAGGTCATACTTCCCTTACTCACCATAATAAGGAGTAGTACGATTTAGGCCCTGCTAAATATAAATTTAAAACTATTGCTTCACCTCTTTATAGCTGACTCTGATGCCTTGCGGCCTAACGACACCGCATTAATAAAACTGTCCGTTTCGGTCATATCAAAACACAATATAGTACTTTATTTCCCCTGGAAACTTCTTTAAAAACACGAGTTAAAACACATATCCCTGTAAAAAAACAAAGGTATTGGCACTCCATATGTCACATTGATCTCTTGATAAAAGATATTTGCCAGTTCGTCCACAATAACCCAATGCTGGTGAGATACTCATAACATTTTTTAAAGAGTGTGACGCTGTGATGACCCGTCCAAATCCATTTGGACGAATACATCATTCATTGATTTCATAGTGAGGTTATGACCTCTATATGATACGTTTTGTAAACATTGCATTCTTTTGAAAAGGTACACCATAAATGAATATATAAATCCAAGGTTTTCGACGTCTGATGATTTCTACGTATAGACAATCATCGTATATAATTGTTTCTAACAATACATCCATTGACAATACAGTCAAATAAGATACATGGTGATGATTTTGTGAATGCAAAGTTTTCTCGAATAAAGCATGTATGACTCCATGCTGATATGCGTAGAGGTGTATACGAAATAGTGATATTTTTACAAGGAAATACTATTAAACACGATACAATTTTACACAAGTTATTTAATTATTTATAGATTGGAAATACCTAAACCTTGCTACAACACTTATAGGCAGTGTACCTAATCGTACAGTAGTGTAGTTTTTAGTAAGTCCGGTTCGTTCCACAGGGAGCTAGCCAAGTTTAACGCTATATTTTTAAAACTATATTTGTAAATATATAAATATATATAAATACAAGTAGTATTATTATTATAAAAGGGGGATTTTACCGTTCAATGACCAGTTTGTCGATTTTAAAACTTTAGTCGTAGTTAAAACCTAATGTAAAATATTAAAAATAAAACTTAATTTAAAGCGGAAAGTAAATGACAATAATTAAAGTGCGATTAATAAAAGTGCGATAAATAAAATGATAATAAATAAAAGTGCGATAATTAAAAAGTACGATAATTAAAAGTGCAATTAAATAAAATGACAGTAAATAAAAGTGTGATAAAATATGAAATAAAGGAATTATGCTTATTTAAACTTCCGTAATCATGATGTTTGACGTGTTAATTTTAATTTGTTACCATGGGTTAATTGTCCTTTGTCCTGGATTATTCAATATGTCCATCTGGTTTTTGTCCATAACAGTCTATCAGTCATAAATATAAAGTGCGAGTGTCCTCGTCAAATTATTCTTATATCCGAAGTTAAATATTCCAACTAATTGGGAACTTAAACTATAATTACACCAATTTTCCTTGTATGTAATTCACCCTTGTTTTAATAAGTCCATTAACTATTAATCCATTTCCGTGTCCGGTTAAATGAACGATTATTAGTACTTATAAATATCCCGCCCATCGTGTCTGATCGAGTGTATGTGGTTATTTATAGGTACATCCAATTGTAATTTTTATATTAAATTAACGAACTATCATTCAATTAAACAAATATAAAGATCATTAATAGCCCATAGTCTAATTTCCATAAGTGTCGTTCTTTTGTCCAAACCCCAATTATGGTACAAAGCCCAATTACCCCGTCTTAATATTTAGCCCAACATCACGATTACTTCGGTATTAAATAAGCATAATAATAACTTAGCTACGAGACATTAATTTAAAAAGGTTGAACATAACTTACAATGATTAATAATAGCGTAGCGTTACACGGACATAATTTCAACTTACACCCTTACAACATTCGCTAACATACCCTTATTATTATTAAATTAAAATAAAAATTAAAATTATAAATTATATATATATATATATATATATATATATATATATATATATATATATATATATATATATATATATATATATATATCTGTGAGAGAGAGATTGAAAATATGTGTAAAACATTCATCCGAAAATGCTGAAATTTATAGATGTGGCCAGGTATCTGCTGCCATGCGATCGCATGGCCTGGGAATCCAGCTCACATTTGCTTGTTTTCTTCTTGCCGATAGTTTTAATATATAATATAATATATATATATATAATTTTTAAGAATTAATTATATATTATATTATATTTATATGCATAGTTGACTTGTAATTTTTAGTCCGTTGCGTCGAGCGTTGAGAGATGACTCTGGTCCCGGTTCCGGATTTTCGAACGTCCTTTCGTACTATTTAATATCTTGTACTTTGCGTTTTGCGGCTCGTACTCTTGTAACTTTTAGACGTTTCTCATCAATAATTTGAATCACTTTGATTGTACTTTGTACTTTTGAGCTTTTTGGTCGTTTGCGTCTTCAAATCATCGAATCTGTCTTTTGTCTGCACCTTTTATTATTTAAACGAATATCACTTGTAAATAGAACAATTGCAACTAAAAGCTTGTCTTTCTTGAGGGATAATGCTATGAAATATATGTTCGTTTTTAGCATTATCACATGCGCATAGCTTGTATAATGTATAAGCAAACAGCGGAAGACTTCTAGGAACCTGAGAATAAACATGCTTAAAAGTGTCAACACAAAGGTTGGTGTGTTCATAGTTTTAATGTTCATAATCTGTATATAAAGGTGGATCACAAGATTTTAGTTGTTTCATCCGAAACATTTATCAAAAGATTCTACAAAATTGAGCACCCTGGTAACTAAACTTTAACGTTATAATAAGTACTCCTGTTTTAACATACATGCAACCAACATGTACAATACACGCAATCTAACGTGTATTAACTCAAATAGTATACGTCTGTTTTTATAGTTCAGGCTAGGGTTTCTATACCTGGAACAGACGGGGATGTCAAGCCCTATGGATCCATATACAACTACTCGCGCCCACCAGTTCTTATAACCGGCAGTTACTAGTTACCAAAGCTAAGAGATTTTCGGTTCAAACTCGGTGTAGAATTTAGTATGTACTTGTGTCCATTGCGTTTAAAATAAAGTGCATGTATTCTCAGCCCAAAAATATAGATTGCAAAAGCAATTAAAAAGGGAGCAAATGAAACTCACCTTAGCAGCACATAAGGTCATTCACCGTAATGTGACCGAAACTCGGAATGCAAAATAACCGTAGATCTCAACCTAGAGAACATATGTTGGTCAATACATGTCTAACAAGCTAGGTCATGTCATAGTGTATCACAATCCTAATGCTCGAGACCGACATGCAAAAGTTAACAAAAGTCATCTCAAAAGTCAACCTGACCCAATATGATCTTTAAATCTATACATGTTTATTAACATAATATAAGTCTTGATATTTGAACGAATTTATAGTTTATCAAACTCAAAATATTATTTATTTCAGGAGCTATATTATATTTGAATTATCATGACAATCGAACATATTTTATTATTTCACATAGTTTTTCCAATACTTGTAAAATTAGATTATAGTGTTTATAAAGCTTTAAAACCTGATAAGACAGTCAATTTTGACAATTGTTTACCAAAACGAGACGTGCCTTATATAGAAATTCATTTACTCGATTAATAATATCTAAAAATCCAATTTATCAATCTCATAGACAAGTTGTTTAAATATTAATTTACAGTTTTAAACACAATTTCAATTAACGTCAAACATAATTCAGTTGACCATATCTTTTAATCCGTTCATCGATATCACGCGATTTCTAAATGAAAAGTTAATAATTTTTCGCCAGCTTTCCAAAAACATGCATATCATATACTTTATATCAGTAGCATATGTATCAATTTCGTGATTCATCATAAACTATCTAACTACAAAATTATAGCATACAAGCATGCATAAATATATATACTCGAGCACTAGACATGGATACACTATTAATATATAAAAGATAAGATATGAATGCTCACGTATCAATATTGTGATTCAATATTGTAGAAAAGTACGTAGACGCAACGGAGATGATAAACACTAAGTTTGACTTGCGAACAATACTCACGAACATTACCCATAACCTCCATAGTTATAACCCATAGTTTCCTTAGCTTAAACCCGTTTGAAAACTCGTTTTGAAATCGTTCGAGCATACTCTCGTCGTAATATTTTATGTATAATACTACTAATAATAATACCAATAATAAGATTAATAATAATATTAATCCTAATAATAATAATAATAATAATAATAATAATAATAATAATAATAATAATTAATAATAATAATAATAATAATAATATAAATAATAAAATAAATAAATAATTACGGATTATATCAGTAAGATAGAGAGATAGAGTGTGAAGCACTGCGCGAGAATTCGATCAATTTATAGACATTTCCTGATCCCAAGCCCCATGCGATCGCATGGGTTTCATGCCCATTTGCCATGCGATCGTATGGCCAGCTGGTACGCACTCAATATGTTTTGTTTCTTGTTTGTCGACATATTTTTCATTGTAGCAAATAGTGTTTAATGTAGCAAATAGTGTTGCTGTAGCAAATAGTATTTTAATGTACCAAATAGTATTTACTGTAGCAAAGTCATTTTTACTGTAGCAAATAGTGTTTTTCGAAAACACTGTAGCTTTTCGGGTACTGTAGCAATTCGAAAATACTGTAGTAAATTAGTGTTTTACTTGTTCATCTTAAACGTTTTAGTTAACTTATCTAAATATCAATCGAATTAATAAACGAATGTTACTATCATTTACTAATTAACTTGAAATTATATATATGTATATATCTTTATTTAATATACATAGATCAGTTTTTAAATACACATTGCAAGTTATTTATGAATAATTAATATTCCAACTTATTGTATGTATATATATATATATATATATATATATATATATATATATATATATATATATATATATATCTATTTACAAATAGATGTTCGTGAATCGTCGGTCAATAGTCAAAGGTTAACTGAATATATAACATTAGTTCAAAAAGTTTGAGAATCAATATTACAGACTTTGCTTATCTTGTTGAAATCATATAAAGATTAAGTTTAAATTTGGTTGGAAATTTCCGGGTTGTCATAGACGCCCTCACCTACGCATTCTAGGTGAGACGTGACTTCATGGGCCGCGGTTATAGTTACGACGTCTAAGCATGACGTTTTATAGTTTTCTTTAATAAAGCAACGGTTACAATTACAAAATTTAAGTTTACATGACATAACAACATGTTTTAATCAAAAAGGAAATCCATGTATGCAAGAATCAATAGGCTAAGTCTCATGACTTCCAAGATGCGACTAATCTTGACCATGACAAGAAATGCGGAAGCGAATACCTTTGTGACCTGAGAAATACATGCTAAAAGATGTCAACATAAAGTTGGTGTGTTCATAGGTTTTAATTGCAGTAGTAAATGGATCACATGATTCACAAGGTAGTCATCATTTATAAAAAAATCCATATGTCATGAGCACTTGGTATCTAAGCTTAACGCAATCAGTCTTACCATGTGTATGTAACACACTTAAACCAAAGTGCCGTATTATGAAGTATTATGCGCCCGTTGGCATGTTAGAATGATTAACCCGAGCGGGGATGTCAACTCCAATAGATATATTTATAAGATTCGTACTTACAAACAAGTAATTAATCGATCCGAGTTGGTAGATTTTAGGTTTTCAACTCATTCACGTATGTAAGTAATGTACTTGTGCCCATAAAATAAAGCGTAAAGTGATAACTCCAAACTTATACAGAATTTTGATAACATTTGAAGAAGTTATCTTATTATTTTAGTCATTTAGATACTAAAACACACTAAAATGGGTAAATATGGGGAAAAAGGTATTTTTAATGTTTTTGTTGAAGTAATGTATCAAACAGGATTAAAAAACCGTAAAAACTGCAAAAATTGAGATGAAGCCGCCAACATGATGGCCTGAAGCTGCCGGCATGATGGCCTAAAGCCGCTGGTTTGGTGATAAAAATCCAGAAAGTTCCAGAACTATGCAGAAAATACCAGACTTAATGAAGCAGCCGGCTTGCAACTGAAGCCACAGACTTAATTCAGTTTCGTGTACTTAAAGCCCAAGAAAAAGCTAAAAAGGAAACGAAATAAAAAAGATTGCAGATCAGTGAAGCCGCTGGCTTGGAACTGAAGCCGCTGGATTGGCACTGAAGCCGCCGTCTTGGTCTAAGGCAGATACGCGTTATTCAACTTGCGGACTACGTTAAACTTGCAGAAGGAGTAACAGACTAGGTGAAGCCGCCTGCTTCCCATTGAAGCCGCGGGTCCCGAATCTGAAAACTATAAATAAAGGCCTTTTGTTTCAGTTTTAGATATGCTTTACTGTACTTTTCATTTTTTCTCTTAAGGTTTTCACCTAAAAACGAAAACTCTTAGATTATGGTTTCAATTTCAAGTTGTAATCAAGTTCTCAAGTTATTAATAAAAGATCTCTTTTCATTTATCTTATAAAGGTACATGACTCTATCCATTTATTTTTATTTATTGCACTTTATTTACTTTTTATGTATCTATTCGTCTACCACCATGAACTAAATGAAGCCGCTGGCTTCACCAGATGAAGCTGCTGGCTTCACCAGATGAAGCCGCTGGCTTCACCAGTCCAAACCGTCTGCTTGACTGGAATAAAGCTGCTAACTTCGTGCTTAAATCCGTACAGTTCTTGGTTTTTTCCAGATCTATATAGTTTGAGTTTCTGTGATGACTATTTGAACTGTTTTAAATCTGCTTTGTTTTAATATACTCGTTTGCCATGCTTAATGCTTAAATAACTTAATTTTAGGATTGATTAGTATTTAAACCAATGATCTATTATTCTATTCATGCTACTTGTTTATATCTAGTCAATCAAACTTGTTAAATTGGACTAGATGCAATTAAGTTAAACAACATTGTTAGTGATAAATATGTTGAATTTGAGTTACGCTTATATAATAGAATTTAATATTGTTAGGCTTAGTCGAAGATCCTCTGTTTAGATGTATTTGATTAATGATTGCATGAGAATCAAGTAATAATTGACTTACATCTAGTAACTTGAGTTGATCTACTTGTCACTTAATAGCTTATATAATTTGTCAGTCTGTTTGCATGTTAATCCACATCATAAGATTAATATGTATCCTGTAATTGAATTGAACACTAAGAATTGAGATGTTAGTCATGCACATCACGTGTCTAGAATATGCTTTAAGTCCTAACTATTAAATGATATGCAACACTTGTCTTAACCTGTTTAGGGATAATAGTTGGTATATGATTATTATTTTATCTTGTGTTAATATAAGTCATGAAACTTGCCTAATGTGATTCCCGTATAAGTTATTCGTTCATGTAACCGCTCTTATTTATAATTGTTTATCTTTAATATTTATTTTGTGCTTTATATTTTGTTATTCAATTCATTAAAAATGTACTTTCAATTGTCCCTTTCCTTAGAGATAATATTCAAAACCTAAACAACTATCGAAAATCTAAAAATCATACTTCTAGTTCTTTAATAAGAGCTAGACTACATAATAAACCAACTTCAAAACGCATCTACGCTCTCTTGGGACGATAACCTAAAATACTACATCTGATCGGGTCTTGTTGCTCGTTAGGGTGTTAAAAGTAAAATAAAGGTTTTATAAATTTAAAAGTTGAAAGATAAGTTAAGCACTACTGTACACACTTTTGACACATCAACTTTTTGACGCCGCTGCCGGGGAGCGCGGTAAATACGGAAATTAGATATATTTTGGTTATTGATATTTCTTGAAAACAAGTGATGATGGTCTTCCTTTAGGGGAGGGTTGTTAGGGTTCTGATTAAAAGGCTCCTGCTCGAAACTAGACGCTAACGGTCACTTAAGTATTGAAAGATTCAATAGGCTAATTTATGTTTGATTATTCGTTGTTATGCGATAAAAGTTGTATTTAATTATAGTTATCCCATTAATATTTATTATTATTATTAATTTAAATTCTACTAAAATATTAAAAGATGTCCAATATTTCTTCATTAAGATAGAATTGATAATAAATAAAGGAATTATACTAAAATTAAAATTAACTTGTCTCCATACCATAAAATCTAAAAGGTTTCTTTTTATGACTATAGATCATATGAACACTCGATTCAAGAATCCCGTCTTAGAAGGCGTGTTACCCAATCCCGATATACTATTTAAACATTCTAAAGAGCCGAACATTGTTGGGAAATTAAACTTTGATGAAGGAACTACTTCGCAAACTAAAGATAGTCCATTGTCTAGTACACCTTCTAGTCGCGATTCTAATTATTTGGGATCTCTTTTTGATTCAGACATTGAAATGACTACCGAAAATTTAATAGAAGCGTTAATGAAAGCGGGTCGAGAAAGATTAGGTCACGCCATTACTCAGCCAACTATAACTGAAAATTTCGATATTAAGGGTCCTATCTTTCACTTGCTTAAGGATATCCAATTTAGGGGTACTGAAAAAGAAGATGCTAATGCACATATTCGAAACTTCAAGGATATTTGCAATCTGTTTAATATCACTAATGTTGAAAGTAATAGAATTATCTTCGTTTGTTTTCATGGTCGTTAAAAGATGAGGCTAAAGAGTGGTTAAATTCATAGCCCGAAGGAGATATCACTTGTTGGGATATTATGGTTGAAAATTTTTAACTCGTTTCTTTCCCGCATCTAAAACTGTCACTCTTCAAACTGAAATTGGTAATTTCGTCAGAAATCCAATGAGACAATTTACTCTGCATGAGTTAGATTTGGTCAATTGCTTAGGGGATGTCCACAACATGGTTTGAGTACATTTAAAAAGGTAACTACTTTCTATAAAGTTTGAGATATAGCTTGATATCGCTTAAAAAGTCGGTTACGTTTGTTGTGGAATGTATGAGTGAAGATGTCATCCTTCTCATCAGTTTCATTGTTCCAATCTTCCTGCTGTGCAGCTATTGTGTCCAAAAAATTCCATGCTTCGTCTGCTGTTCGTGACATGAAATTACCTTGCGAGGCCATGTCTAGGAGAGACTTATCATCCTTGATCAAACCATTGTAAAGCATGTAGATTATGTCTGCCCGACTTAACGAATGATTCGGATATATTTTAAGCATCACTTTTACTCTATTCCATGCTAGACACAATGACTCGTTATCTTTTTGAGAAAAGTTTGTGATGTCATTTCTTAAACAGGTTTGCAAGGAAGGTGGATAAAATTTTGTTTAAAAACTTAGTGTCTAGTTCTTCTCATGAATGTATTGAATTTGGGTTAAGCTCATCAACCCATGTCAAAGCACGTGTAGACAGAGAATATTGAAAAAGATGAAGTTTCAAAAGGTTTTTCTTGCTTTCTTCCTTCTTAAAAGAGTCAACCAGACTGATAAATTTGTTTAAGTGAAAGTTTGGATCGCCAGTTGGTAATCCTTGAAATTTACAGATCATACTGACCAGCTTGATCATATGTGAACTGATTTAAGGAATTCCTTCGGTTCCTAAGGTGATTGGTCCTCCTCTTTCTTGTAAGCATGACTTTTGCATAGAAGCAAGGGTGTTTTGTTGTTCCATATTTTTTTTTGATTTTCTGTTTTAAAAGACTTGAAAAGTAACTTTTAGAAAATATTAATTGACTAAAAGGATCGATAATCTAATAAAAACAATTACTCTTGAAATTCGGTCGCTAACCTTATCGGATATTCCAATTGATAGGATTCCTCACAGATTACTTGGTATCTAGGTGGCCAGGCCGACTACGGAGAGGCATGATCGTTTTGGTTCCAATATAATTGGAGACTGTTCGGAAAATCCAACAACCAAGTCCTTGTATAATTGTCTTTCTTAGACACCACCAAACAATACTTTTGTCTGTTTAAAATCTTTCACAAATAAAATATTCGATCCCCGGCAGCGGCTCTAGAAAACTTGATAAGACCACAATGGTACGACCGAAAAAGACGGTTTTATTCTTGCGATGTCGTAAGGTCGCGAGACGTCAGAATCAGATGATCAGAGTGGCAAGGGTTTATTTTATTTATATTGTGCGGAGCCTAAATTTACTTTTAACTTTCTAATATATAAGGTGTAAGTTAACATAGGGTCGTGTTTTTGAATGGTTTAATGAATTGAAGATCAAGTGGATAATTGTCTTATATTTAAATTACCTGAGTAAAGATAGTAGTTGGTTTAAACTAAAGATCCTAAATGCGGAAAAGTAAATAAAGTGGAAGGATATCCGGAGTATGCAGATCAGGGAAATGTTGACCAAGATATTCGTTTAGGCTAGGGAAAGGTAATTATGTTGATGTTAAAGCTATGATTGGAGTGGTGTAGATCTGGTTGGATGAGCCAATTACATAGACCTACTTATCTGTAGACTCTCAAAGTTCTCATTGAGTAGCGAAAAGTATGTCACTTGGTTGTATAATTGAAAGATACTATACCTCAGAGGTTATCCTTGGTAAAGCACTAGGTTTATTAGTGAGTTGAGTTCTAATCCTAACCCTCGTTATCAGTTTAGTTAACTGAATAACAATGTGCCGTGTTGATTGAACACTGATCACAAACGGAAGGAGTTTGTCGGGTTAAGTTGACAAAACCTTAAATGGAAACTAACAACCATTTTATGATACTAATGAGATCAAACCAAATCAAATATTATACAGCATTACAGTTGATATACTGAAATTAAAGCAGATAGAAACCTAACAGATACCTAAACAGTTGATATGACTTATTCCTAGGGCAACAATCAAACAAGAACATGCAATAGGGTTGGAGCATATAGTCAAGGAACTAGCTAGATCTTAACAGCTCCTAAGAGGTCTCCTTGGAATAGTAAATAAGTTTACTAGGTCATTCATGTCTCAATTCCTAAGTTCCGTGTCCTAAAAGCGCATTAGATGCCTCTCGGGAACTCCGGCCATACTGAGTTCATAGAATCTTCAGATACAGTATAACCAGGGGTCTTAATCCTATGAAGTAGCTAAGTTCATATAGGTGGACAAGTCCTGATCACAACCTAGGTTGGTCAATCCTTAAGATACTAGCATATAAATCTATCAGACTCACAAGTTCAGCATAATAGCAGTAATCGTACTAATTTAACATAACTACGCTAACCCAAACTTCTATCATGGCAACATACAGATTAATTAAGCTAACATGGCTATATCAGAACGCATTATTAAACATAAAAAGTAAGAATACATGTTTACTACAAAAGACAAGCGTTTCAGATAAAAACCTGAAAAAGATGAAGAAATCTGCCCGAGATCGCAGGGACTCGCCGGGATATCCTCCGAAAAATAAAAGCTAAGCTAGCTACTACTAAAAACTAACTAAAAACTTGAAAATATAAGATGAATTGTAAATTGAGTATGTGTTGAAATGGATGGAAAGAGCCCTTTAAATAGACTTGAATTTTGCCAGCAAATGGCTGGCAGGCCATTTGGCAGGCCGTTTGCTGTG
Source organism: Rutidosis leptorrhynchoides (assembly GCF_046630445.1). NCBI lineage: Eukaryota > Viridiplantae > Streptophyta > Magnoliopsida > Asterales > Asteraceae > Rutidosis > Rutidosis leptorrhynchoides. The sequence goes on from NC_092334.1 coordinate 390,132,725, forward strand.
CCCGTTTGATCAGATCGGCCATTTGCTATGCCCGTTTGTGCTGGCCGTGTGGCAGGACGTTTTCCATACAGGCAAGCCATTTGGCAGCTCGTTTAGTAGGCCGTTTCGCTTGCCTAGTCAGTTAAAATCACTGGATCGTAATTTGATTTATTGTCTTTCACCGTTTTCGCTCTAGATTCTTTGTTTTAGGTCCGTTTTACTTGATTCTTTTTGCATCGCCTTTGTAATTACTTAATCTACAATATCAACTGACAAAGCAATTATTTTTACGATAAAGTTTGGAACTTCATGGATTTAGGGCCTAATATAGGGGGTAAAAACGTGACTTTTTGGCCGATATGAAATACCCCACACTTAGCTTTGCTTGTCCTCAAGCAAAAAGCGGGAATATAAGGTTCTTTCTAATAGATCCTTCCTCGCCCACCTTTAGATCCTTTTATTATGCCGTCATCAGAAGTCGTCATATCTTTCGAAAGTATTTGAGAAAGTTTCGAACTTCGATGGTTTTGGTCGCTAGATTTCAATCGCGTTCATAGTGAAAAAGGCGTACTTTCCAACTATCAGATGTAGAGTATACATGACCAGGCTTCTCACTAGCGGATCACTCATATCACACAAGTGTTTAGGGTGCCCTAATCTAGTTGTATTGTCGCTCAGAAGCCAGTCGTGTAACAGTTCTCTTCATAGGCTTGGTAAAGCATCGATATATCCACCGGTTAAGTAAGGATGTCACTGATCTTCTTCCTAGGCATTCTTTCAAGAGGAAGACGGGTTATAGGGTTGGTTGAGGAGTTTTTGTGGAGAGGCGAAAGGTATCTAGATTCTTTGATTTAAAGAGAGAATTGATAGATTTCGATTCTTCAGAGTATTCAATTTGGATAGAGAACGACTTAAATTCCGTAAGAGTTTTCTTTGGAAGATGCGGATTTTTGCTAAGGCTTTTGTCTAGAATTCTTCTCGGCTCTTCCTGTAATCCTTCTTTGGGCAACTTCTCGGGTTTTTCTTGCCTTTATTTAGAGACTTTGCTCTTTTACCATCATTTTTTTTTGCAAAACCTTTCTTCATAACTTTTGTTATTTGTTCCTGGTGCCCAGAGAGGAAGTGATGATTCACCGAAAATAGGTCTTTGACCTATCAAAAACGGTCAGGGGTTCGGAATCTTTTTAACAAGTGCTTTTGAAGAGAAATTGATTGATCTATCTCTTTATCAATCTCTACATCTTTTGATAACCGAAAAGGGAATGAAGGTGAATGGGTAGTGTATTTTTGGGATTGAATTTGGGGTGAATATTTCTGATTCATCAACTTTTTATGTGAGTTGGTCGGTTTCAAATTGCGTGGAGTGGAAACAGAAATGGATGGTTTTATGTCTTCTCCATTCAAAATGATTTCGGAAGGAGTATCGCACATGCACCACGTATGGCGCTTACTAACCATTGGATTTGAAACGTATGTCAAAACCAAGTTCTAACTTAGACCGTACACCGGCACGCTCATCAATTGAATTGACAAAGTACTGTAGATTTGATGGGTCATGCAGATACTTTGGGTCCAAGAGTCCTCACTTTTTGAGAGTAGGGGTGGTGCTTTGTCATGCGTAGCCTTTGACATATTTTTTTCGAGAGAAATCTTTTGAAGTAAATCATGAGTTTTAGCTTAATCGTTGCGTTCTAGTAAATGTTCCGAAAACTGATTTCTAGCAATTTTATAGAATCTTTTGGGTAAAACGAGGTAAGAAATTTTTCAAAATTACCTAAATATTCCTTGCTAGTCACTTTTAGACAAAAGAATTTTTTTCAAAACTTTGCCATTTTACGGTTACTTGTACTTTAACCTTTACCCAATACCCCACACTTAGAAGAACATTGTCCCTAATATTCTCTGAAATAGAATATTTTAATATATTATAAATTAAGGACAATACTTCTAGAATCTCCAAGTTTGGTGCGGGGATGACCCCACACTTAGAGATTTTAGTGCGTGATAATTGAAAGTTATTTGAGGAAAGATTACTTCCCTACGGTTAGGTTACTCTCCTAGTGCTGGGCTTTCCTATGGTCGAACTCCTAATGCTGGAAAGGACCAGTCTCTTTGATAAAAATCTGCATGAAGAACAGAAGAGAGTAGCATTTCCACTAGATATATAACTTTTTATACAATGCTTTTAAAATAAAACTAAAAGAAAATAAATAAAGTAAAGTAAGGTAGTATACGGAATACTATCCTAGCCAATGTGCTGAGCGGTGTCTGCGAAGTATCCATTAAGTCAGAAGAGATCATCGTCATCCTCAAGTGTCGTCAAATACTCAAGCGGTTGTCCTATATCCAACTCAGGACTCAAAAGTGTGTCAAGACAAAGGTCCGATGGAAACTCCATGTGTGATAGGCTCGGAAATGGCTCCTCATCGGGGATGCTCCCAGTAATCTTAAAAACCTAGGCCATGGGTGGCTCTACTGAGGTAGGTATTATCACTAAGTGGCAGCCCTCAGGTGGCTCACGAACATGGATCGTCTCAATGACTGGAGCAGCTAATACAAGCGGCGCGATGGGAGCAGCGTGAGCTGAAATGGCGACTGAGGCAACTGAATGGACTGAGACTGGAGTGGAGCGCCTGGGAGTAGCTTGTCGTGTCGGCTGAACACGGCGTGCTAGTCTGAATGACGAAGTGCCTAGTGTACTCTTGGGCATCCCTTCGCGCTGAAGGTATGCTCTGAGAGCTCGGTAAAGTCTCTGCTGGTCTCTAAGTAATGCCCACGTAACATCTGGGTCATTCAAGGTGGCTTCATAATGAATCACAGTCTACGACTCACGTGTCTCTAGTAGTTCTGGAAACTCAGTACGTCTCGAAGCTAAACGCCGAGAGTGTCGTACTGGAGGAGCTGGTGGTGCCGTACTGATGTCCTCCTCAACACTCTCAAGGATCATACGCCTTGGACCTAACTGTCTTGTAGATGGCCTAAACTGATCTGTGCTGCTCTCCGATAGGTAAACTCTGGGAGTCCTTCTCCTGCGAACTGAAATACAATAGCAAGCTCCTGAGCTTGGCATTTTTCCTGAATTCATTTAACAAACTTGTAAGTACTAAGCAGAAGTATGGCGCTTAGGGTTAGTGCACAGAGATAATATTTTTGTAGACTAAAAATAATTTGAAAAAAAAATTAATAAAATAAAAAGGATAAGCAAGGGGTGCCTCCCAAGAGCGCTTTGTTTATCAAGTTGTTACAGCTCGACTTCTCCTGGTATCTCTTCGGAATGGATCAAAGGAGAAGAGATGATCCTCCTTGTCGTGGTCTTCTAGATAAGTTTCCAATCAGTGACCATTGACTTTGAAGTTACCAGTGGGTCCTTCTAATTCCATGGCTCCGTGTGAAAAAGCATGTATAACTCGAACTTTGCATATATCAGTTTTGCATCATGTGTCAGCTTTATTTATTCCTTATAGATATATGACGTCTCATAGGCTTGGTCTCTTAATTCAGCGATTCCATTCATCTGCATCTTCCGATGCCTAGTGGTTACTGAAGGATCAAGGTTACAGATTTTTAGTGCCCAGAGAGCTTTATACTCTAGCTCCAGCGGAAGATGACATGATTTCCCATAGAACATGCGGTAGGGTGTAGTTCCTGGAGGATTCTCGTAAGCAATCCGGAATGCCCACAGAGCATCGTCTAGTTTCTCGGCCCATTTATTCCCATGGTCGACGGTGCGTTCTAGAATTCTCTTGAGTGATCTGTTAGTGACTTCTGCTTATCCGTTGGTCTGCAGATGATAGGCAGTGGACATTTTATGGGTAACTCCGTATTGTTGCATCACCTTCATAAATTGGGTATTACAGAAGTGTGTGCCTCTATCACTTATTATAGCGCAGAGAGCTCCGAATCGGCAGAAGAGTCTCTTCAGAAGTTGGTGACAACCTTGGCATCATTTGTTGGAAATGCTTGGTCTTCGACCCATCTGGAGATGTAATCTACTGCTACGAGGACATATTCTTTCCCATTAGACTTAGGGAATGGCCCCATAAAGTCTAATCCCCATATATCGAAGATCTCGCAAGATTGGATATAAGTCTGAGGCATCTCGTTCTTCATAGAGATAATACCTTGCCTTTAGCATGCATCGCAACGCTTTACAAGCTCTTGCGCACCTCAGAATATAGACGGCCAATAAAATCCTGATTCGTAGACTTTCTTGCGGTTAAGTTTGCTCCATGATGACCTTCAGTTGGTCCATGGTGACATTGGTGAAAGATCCCTGTTGCTTGTTTCTCATCTACGCACCTCCTGATTATCTGATCAGGTCAAATTCTAAACATGTACGGATCTTCCCATTAGTAGTACTTAGCATCCCTGAAGAACTTCCTTTTTCGGGATGTGCTCATTCCTTTCTGTACTACTCCAACAACTAGGTAGTTGGCTATGTCAGCGTACCAAGGAGTATCAGTAAATTGTGATCCTATGCTAGCTTATCCTAAGCTCATAAGCTGTTCTTCCGGAAGTTTGTCTCTGATATCTTGTTCAGCAAGTCGTTCCATCGCTAGATTTTTCAAACGACTAAGATGATCTACTGCGACGTTCTCTGCTCTTTTCTTATCTTTGATCTCAATGTCGAATTCTTAGAGGGGTAGGATCCATTGTAGGAGTCTTGGTTTAGCATCTTGCTTAGTGAATGGATATTTGAGGGCTGAATGATCTGTGTAAACCATAGTTTTGGACATGATGAGATAGGAACGGAATTTGTCGAAGGTGAAAACTATGGTAGCAGCTCCTTTTCCGTGGTGGTGTAATTCTCTTGAGCACCGGTTAAGATTTTGCTGGCGTAATAGATTGGATGAAAGTGCTTATCTTTCCGTTGTCCCAGTAATGCTCCAACTGCGAAGTCGCTCGTATCACACATGATTTCGAATGGTAAACTCCAATAAGGAGCAATCATGATAGGTGCATGTATGAGCTGTTCCTTCAGATAGTTGAATGCTTTAATACATTCTTCATCAAAGACAAACGGAACTTCCTTTCCGAGGAGATGAGTAATAGGTAGCGTGACCTTTGAAAAATCTTTTATGAAACGTCAGTAGAAACCGGCATGTCCAAGGAAACTCCTTACCGATTTTACTGTGGTAGGTTCTGGAAGTTTAGCTATGGTCTCAATCTTAGCGTTATCAACTTCTATTCCTAACTTTGAAATCTTATGTCCTAAAACTATACATTCCTTTACCATGAAGTGATATTTTTCCTAATTTAGAACTAAATTCGAATCTTCGCACCAGTTGAGCATTTTGTCAGGGTTAGAAAGGCATGAATCAAAGGTACTACCAAAGACTGAGAAGTCATCCATGAAGACTTTCATACAATGTTCAATCATGTCGTAGAATATTGCTACCATGCATCGCTGAAATGTAGCATGTGCATTGCATAACCCAAAGGGCATGCGTCGATAGGAAAATGTTTCATAAGGACATGTGAAGGTTTTCTTTTCGTGGTCCGTTGGATCGAGGGGAATTTGAAAGTTGCCGAAAAAAACCGTCAAGGAAACAATAGAGTTCATTTCCTGAAAGACATTCCAACATTTGATCGATGAATGGTAATGGAAAATGATCTTTTCGGGTTGCATCGTTAAGTTTACGATAATCTATGCAAACCCTCCAATCGGTGACCTCCCGTGTTGGAATAAGTTCATTATTCTCATTTTGGATTACAGTCATTCCTCCCTTCTTAGGTACAACTTGAACAGGACTGACCCATGGCGAATCGGAAATAGGATAGATCAGACCGGGGTCCAGAAGTTTGATAACTTCTTTCTTGACAACTTCTTGAATCATTGGATTGACCCTACTTTGCCTATGAACTGATGGTCTGAAATCACCTTCCATGAAGATCTTTTGGGTGTAATAGTTGGGACTGATTCCTTTTATGTCAGAAATCTTCCAGGCAATTGCTTTCTTATGTGATTTCAAAACCTGAATTAATTTCGCCTTCTCATGTGGCGTGAGGTCTTTCGAAATGATTGCAGGGAGTTGTGATTCTTCTTTTAAGAATGCATACTCCAGATGTTTGGGTAACTTCTTCAATTCCAATTCCAAAGGTTCCTCGATAGATGGCTTCATTCTAGCTATTTCTGCTGTGTCTAACGAGTCATACCTCTCCTGGAATTTCGATTCTTCATCCTTAATAGCGGTCACTGATGATATATGTTCTTTGGTTCTGGAAATTATCCTTCTTAATACTTTTTCTTTAGAAACATCTTATTTAGTTTCGAAGATTGGTTCAGGAATCTCAACACATTCCTCTTTTAACTGTGGTTCCTGAAATACCGGAATGAAATCTGTTTCTTCATTCGGTCTTCTCCTTAACAGAGGTAGGGAATGCCTTAACCTAGCGGTTCTATTTGGATAGTCTTGTCAAGAAACTTACTTTTGGATAGGGGAGATTTATTTTGACCAGGATCTATGGCTGAATGGGTGTCGAGATTTCCTTCAGGAGGTGTAAAGAACAGATCCTTAAAAATTTGATCTTGACTACATATAGCCATGGTATCCTCCAGATATTCATTGACGAGTTCTTGAAAAGAATCAGTAAGATTGATATCTCCTTCGCGGGGGTGTCTCATGAGTCGGTCGACATTAAATGTGACTTCTTCACTTCCAACTCTTAATTTCAACGATTTCTCGTGAACATCGATTACGAATTTGACAGTATTTAAGAATGGTCTGCTAAATATGAAAGGGACCTTCGTGTCTTCCTCAATATCCATAATGACGAAATCGACGGGGAATGCAAACATATCCACTCTGACTAGGACATCTTCAGCTATTCCTCGAGGAATCTTAACTGATCTGTCCGCGAGCTGGATAGTCATTGTGGTAGGTCTTTAGTCTAAATATTCTAGCTTTTTGAATAACGAATAGGGCATTAGGTTTACACTGGCTCCTAAGTCTGCTAACGCATTGCTAATTTGGACATCTTGCAGGTAGCAATATACTATAAATCTTCCTGTATCTCCTAACTTAGGGGGAATACAATGTTGTAACACTAATGAACATTCTTCACTTAAGGGTAAGCTAACTATATCTCTTAATCTCTCTTTGTTTGAAAGTAGTTCTTTGAAAAATCTAGCGCAGTTTGGCATTTCTACTAAAGCATCTACTAGTCATACATTCAAATGTAAATTCTTAATAAGATCCAAGTACTTAGCGAATTGCGCTTCTTGTTTTTCCTTCCTAAGCCTACCCGGGAAAGGTATGCGGGCTTGCAAATGATTTTCGGGGCCTTAGGAGAGATAGGTTCTGGTGGATTGACAACTGGGTCAATTGACACAGGTTCCTTATCGGAAAAATCTTGTATGGGTATATTAATAGTTGTTTCCTTCGCACCTCTAGTGACTACTAGGGCATCAAACTCACTATACTCTAATCCAACTTTAGTGGTTCACCGTTTAAGAGTAAGCTGAAAATTGATTATTAATTCTTCAAAAGTCTTTATCAAAGTATCAAACTTGTTTTGACATTCTATGACTTGAAGGTTTATCGTGTATTGCTTTTTCATAAATTTAACTAAAGTTTCCTTAGAGAGGTTAGTAGCTTGGTGTAGTGGGAGAAGTATATTAAAGTCCGAGCTATTCTGCTGTTTATGTGCCCATCTAGGGTAAGGATACCTTACATTGGTTAGGAATTGGTAAACTTTGAAAAGTGAGGGTGAGATCTTGTAACCTGGTTTCCAGCATTTATACCGTATGAGTGAAGATGTCATCCTTCCCAGCAGTTTCATTGTTCCAATCTACCTGGTGTGCAGCTATTATGTCCAAAAGATTCCATGCTTCATCTGCTGTTCGTGACACGAAATTGCCTTGCGAGGCCATGTCTAGGAGAGACTTATCATCCTTGGTCAAACCATTGTAAAGCGTGTAGATTATGTCTGCCCGACTTAACAATGATTCAGACATCTTTTAAGCATCACTTTTATTCTATTCCATGCTAAACACAATGACTCGTTTTCTTTTTGAGAAAAGTTTGTGATGTCATTTCTTAAACAGGTTTGCAGGGAAGGTGGATAAAATTTGTTTAAAAACTTAGTGGCTAGTTCTTCCCATGAATGTATTGAATTCGGGTTAAGCTCATCAAACCATGTCAAAGCGCATGTAGACAGAGAATATTGAAAAAAATGAAATTTCAAAAGGTTTATCTTGCTTTCTTCCTTCTTAAAAGAGTCAACCAGACTAATAAATTAGTTTAAGTGAAAGTTTGAATCATCAGTTGGTAATCCTTGAAATTTACAGATCATACTGACCAGCTTGATCATATGCGAACCGATTTCGGGAATTCCTTCGATTATTAAGGTGATTGGTCCTCCTCTTTCTTCTAAGCATGACTTTTGCATAGAAGCAAGGGTGTTTTGTTGTTCCATATTTTTTTTTTGATTTTCTGTTTTAAAAGACTTGAAAAGTAACTTTTAGAAAATATTAATTGACTAAAAGGATCGATAATCTAATAAAACAATTACTCTTGAAATTCGGTCGCTAACCTTATCGGATATTCCAATCGATAGGATTCCTCACAGATTACTTGGTATCTAGGTAGCCAGGCCGACTACGGAGAGGCAGGATCCTTTTGGTTTCAATATAATTGGAGACTGTTCGGAAAATCCAACAACCAAGTCCGTGTATAATTTTCTTTCTTAGACACCACCAAATAATACTATTGTCTGTTTAAAATCTTTCACTATCAAAATATTCGATCCCCGCCGGCGGTGCCAAAAAACTTGATATAACCACATGGTATAGCCGAAAAATACGGTTTTCTTCTTGCAATGTCGTTAGGTCGCGAGACGTCAGAATCAGATGATCAGAGTGGCAAACAGGGGTTTATTTTACTTATATTGTGCTGGCCCTAAATTTACTTTTAACTTTCCAATGTAGAAGGTGTAAGTTAACCTAGGGTCATGTTGTTAAATGGTTTAACGAATTGAAAATCAAGTGGATAATTGTCTTTTATTTAAATTACCTGAGTAAAGATAGTAGTTGGTTTAAACTAAAGATCTTAAATGCGGAAAAATAAATAAAGTGGAAGGATATTCGGAGTATGCAGATCAGGGAAATGTTAACCAAGATATTATTTGGGCTAGGGAAAGGTAATTATGTTGATGTTAAAGCTATGATTGGAGTGGTGTAGATCTGGTTGGATGAGCCAATTAAACAGACCCACTTATCTCTAGGTTCTCAGAGTTCTTGTTGAGTAGCAAAAAGTATGTTGCTTGGTTGTATAATTGAAAGGTACTATACCTCGGAGGTTATCCTTGGTAAAGCACTAGGTTTATTAGTGAGTTGAGTTCTAATCCTAACCCTCGTTATCAGTTTAGTTAACTGAATAACAATGTGCCGTGTTGATTGAACACTGATCACAAACGGAAGGAGTCCGTCGGGTTAAGTTGACAAAACCTTAAATGGAAACTAACAACCATTTTATCATACTAATGAGATCAAACTAAATCAAACATTATACAACATGACAGTTGATATACTGAAAGTAAAGCAGATAGAAACATAGCAGATACCTAAACATTTGACATGACTTAATCCTAGGGCAACAATCAAACAAGAACATGCAATAGGGTTGGATCATACAGTCAAGGAACTAGCTAGATCTTAATAGCTCCTAAGAGGTCTCCTTGGAATAGTCAATAAGTATACTAGGTCATTCATGTCTCAATTCCTAAGTTCCATGTCCTAAAAGCGCATTAGATGCCTCTCGGAAACTCTGGCCATACCGAGTTCATAGAATCTTCAGATACAATATAACCAGGGGTCTTAATCCTATGAAGTAGCTAAGTTCATATAGATGGACAAGTCCTGATCACAACCTAGATTGGTCAATCCTTAAGATACTAGCATACAAATCTATCAGACTCACAAGTTCAGCATAATAACAGTAATCGTACTAATTTAACATATTTACGCTAACCCAAACTTCTATCATGGCAACATATAGATTAATCAAGCTAACATGGTAATATCGGAACGCATTATTAAACATTAAAAGTAAGAATACATGTTTAATACAAAAGACAAGCGTTTTGGATAAAAACCTGAAAAGGCTGAAGAAATATGCCCGAGATCGCAGGGACTCTCCGGGATATTCTCTGAAAAATAAAAGCTAAGCTAGCTACAACTAAAAACTAACTAAAAACTTGAAAATATAAAATGAATTGTAAATTGAGTGTGTGTTGAAATGGATGGAAAGAGCCATTTAAATAGACTTGAATTTTGCCAGTAAACGGCTGGTAGGTCGTTTGGCAAGCCGTTTACTGTGCCCATTTGATTAGATCAGCCGTTTGCTGTGCCCGTTTATGCTGGCCATGTGGCAGGCCGTTTGCCATAGAGGCAAGCCATTTGGCAGGCCGTTTAGCTTGCCTGGTCAGCTGAAATCACTGGATCGTAACTTGATTTCTTGTCTTTCACCGTTTTCGCTCTAGATTCTTCGTTTTAGCTCTGTTTTACTTGATTCTTTTTGTATCGCCTTCTTAATTACTTAATCTACAATATCAATCGATAAGGTGATTATTTTTGCAATAAAGTTTGGAACGTTATGGATTTAGGCCCTAATATCGGTGGTAAACACGTGACTTTTTGGCCGATATCGGCTACGCTAACAATGATACAGCTAGAAATCTACCAGATGCACTCAATATATAGTAAAACCAGTCCTAACGCAACAATCAAACAAGAACATGCAATGAGAGATGGAACATACAATTGGGTATAGCTAAGTGGATCATAACAGGCTCTAAGAGGTCTCCTTAGGTCAGTTATCAGGCATACTAGGTCATTCATGTCTCAATTCCTAGGTTCCGTGTCCCATAAGGTCGGGCCTCTCGGGAACACTGGCCATACCGAGTTCATAGATGCTTCGGGTACAAAATAAACGAGGGTCTTAGTCCTATGAAGTAGCTAATTCCTTATGGGTGGAAAAGTCTCACTCACAACCTAGGTTGGCCAATCCCTAAGATACTAGCATACAATCCTTACTATAGTCAGAGGTTCAGCGTAACAACAGTAAACGTACTAAAGAGTCATAACTACTCTAGCCTAGGTCTCTATCATGGTAACATACGAATACTCTAAGCTATTATGGTAATATCATAACGCATATTCAAACATGGATAATAATAACACGTATTTAAATATAAAAGAAAATTGTCTATATTAAAACCTGAAAAGTGATTACAGATTCGCCCGAGATCGCTACAACTCCGGAATTTCCTCCGTAAAAACTAACTAACTAACCACTAGCTAAACTACTATTGAAAAGTAAAGTTGAGTGTGTCTTCAAATGGAGCAAAATGGCTCTATTTATAGTGCTCCTGGCCTAGCAGGCCGTTTATGGCAGGCCATCTGATTTCTTGGCAGGCCGTCCAATTTAGTGGCCGACCGTTTAATTAGCCCGTTTATCGCAATTTTAATTCTCGCAATTTTATTTATCGTCATTTAATTTTTGTTATTTATTTTACGCACTTTAAATATCGGGACACGTATACAAGGTTTTGACATATCATATCGATGCATCTATATATATTAATTGGAATAACCATAGACATTCTATATGCGGTAATGATCGAGTTAGCTATACAGGGTTGAGGTTGATTCTATAATAATATATATACTTTGAGTTGTGATCGAGTCTGAGACATGTATACAATGGGTCACGAATACGTATTAATTAATTCGAATATTAAATATTAAATTATATATGAATTGTTGAATTACTAACTGTGGACTACCAACTGTGGACTACCAACATTGGACAATTAAAACGAATTAAAATATTGATTATAACATATGAAACTAAACATTTCTTCAAGTTTTCCACTTGATTTCATCTTAAACCTCATTTGTATCTCGACGATTACAATCTGCGTTCAAACATTTCATGATTCTTGAAAACACCTCAATCAAGAGGATGAACTAACTGCATCTCATCTACGGAAGAAAAGATTGATGCATATAGATATGCACCTGAAAACACTTGGAGCCTGAGCAAACGTTTAACACGTATATGTGATAACTCCTTTGGCATTGTTATTACCGAAAATAACATTGCAATTCTTTTTCAAATTAGCCAATTTTGTCACAGCTTCAGCAAATCAATTTTGACTTTTCATTCGAATAAACTCTACTATAACTTTGATATATCAGTTTGCCTTTCGTCATCGATACTGGAGAACTGTTTATATCCCACCACATTAGCAGTAAATTTATCGGCAACTTCATTACTCACTAGCTTAAGTCTCTCCAAAAAACCATTATATGTGTTCATTTAAAACCCTATCTTATACTCATCCGCATCTTGTAATGAGAATTGTCATATCAATTACTGAGAATCAGCAATCAGTATTTTGAAATCTCGCAGCATGCCTACATCAACAGTTATATGTATACATATAACATTTATCTCTTAGAATTATGATCTTCCATTCTAAAAGTCTGAAAAGCACCCAGTTTACGAATCGATACTCTGAATGTTGAAAAAGCTGAAAAAGCTGCAAAGACTGTAAACGACGTTAACAGTCGAAAGTTTGATGAAAAAGAATGGAGTGTTGAAAACGCTCAATAGAAAATTAACTACCAAAAAGCGGTTTATGCGAAATTATGAAGGAGACTGTGGACAAATCACAAGGACTAAACTTGTACATAAAGAATCCCGATGATTCTGTTTCTGATGAAATCTTTAGCGAATACCTTACTTCTTAATTACTTTAAATCATTGTGAATGAATTTCTTCATCACACTATGATTCTGAAATTCTAAGATATCATCGTATCTTTCATTATAAATATCCTCGATATTTCTGAAGATATTTCCATAACTATTCTTATCTGAAATCATTTATCTCTTTGCAATATCAGTGTTATATCAGAAAGGAAACTATTTTAGTTTCTAAATTCTGAAATATTCAAATCTAAAATATGAATGTTTTTGAAGTAGTGTTGGAAATTGATGCATGAGTTAGTATAATATAATGACACTTGATCAACGTGATTATATTACAGTAAGTCCTGCTGAGTTTCTAATAGAATGTGATGATTCATAGATCATAACGTCATCATGTGCAATGTTACATAACTCTTTCATTCTGCTTAACTTTTGAACATATCAAAAAAGTATATTCTTGATAGTTCTATTCTCAGTGATTCAGGTAATTTGACAAATCAAATCGTGCTATTACGTTCTTTCTTGTTTAGAACATTAAGTTCATTCGATACTCCGTACTTACAAATTCTGGACCATTACTCGCTTTACTAGAGGTTGAGAGGAGAATAAAAAGGCAAAGAGCTCCAAAATATAAGAGAAAATATAAAGCCCAATAACAACACGGAGGTTACAAACCGTGGATATTTATACGAATAGCAATATAAAGATACGGTATAATTAAGAATAGTATCACCCAAGGTAATAGTAGAAGTAAACAGATTTTTCTGGTGGAAGATTGAAAAGAAGGATGACAGAAATAATAATTAGGAAAATATCAAGGATTAGAACGGGGTTAAGCATTTTCACAATCTTTTGGATGTATGAACTAAGAAAGAAAGTATAGGAATGGTGAAAGTAATGGAACGGAAAAAGTTTAATTTATAATGAGAACATCAGACAAAGTAATCGAGACAGATCACCAGAGATCTTAATTTCTTTATTCGCCAAAGAATCAAATCTTTTAGATTTTGAAGATTTTCCTTAAATCCCTTAAATTCCGGAATTCAGCCATGACTAGTCAAATGTATGATGAAACTTGTCTTTCTCATTTCACTCATTTGTGATAGCTTCACTCGTACGCTTCGAGAAATCAAATTATTTTTATCTGTATTACTCAATAATGATAAAACTCTATTTTATCAACTCATATTCGTCATGAAAACATTTTTATTGTTAGCTATGACCACCTCGATCAAATTTCGGGACGAAATTTCTTTATCGGGTAGGTACTGTGATGACCCAAAAATTTCCGATCAAATTTAAACCTAATCTTTATATGTTTCCGACATGATAAGCAAAGTCTATAATGTTAAGTCTCAAAAATTTTCAACTGTTTCATATATGCAATTACCCTTCGACTGTTCTCGACGATTCACGAACAACTAATTGTAAATAGATATGTGTGTGTTTATATATATATATATATATATATATATATATATATATATATATATATATATATATATATATATATATATATATATATATAATAATTTGAAGTATAATTTAAAATATTGTTGTTACGAAATATGATATTATAATAATTATTTAAAAACTTATCAATATATAAATAAAAGTATATTAAAAATAAATATTAAATAATTGTATTACTCGTTTGATGTTCGATTGATATTAAGTAAGTTAAATTCAAACTTATGTAATTTTAAAATAAACGGTTAGCCAAAAATGTGTTTTACAAATTGTAGGCTTATTAAAAAAATATATTTAGAAACTATTTGTTGAATTTTAAAACTTTTTATATTTTACTTAGGGTTGGGAGCGAATAATTAATGTAATTTTTATTTAATAGTTAATGACCGAATTTTATACCATAATGACCAAAATAAATAAATATAGTTAAGTTAAAAGTATGGGATTTTTCCGAATACTTTTATCCGCCAATGATTAGCAAATGGGTACGAATTACTATTCGAGAATAAGTGTCGGCAGAGATGATTGGTTTAGTGAATTGTGCACGTTCTTTTCCTAATTAGAATCATTATATTATTCTATTATTAATTAAATTATTGTATTATATCCTATCTCTATATAAGTATGTATATGGCTTATAATATCAACCATCACTAATCGTTAAACTCTTCATTTGATCACCACGTTCTAACACCTTCTTTAACATCCATCACAACCCAACCATCATGAGCCGTCAACCGCCACCTTCATCCTATCACAACCGCCACCACCTTCATCAAAAAGACAACCATCAAACTCAACCCACAAACTATCTATCTCCTACTACTCGTGTACTAGTGTGTTTGCTTTTCTTTAGAACCCACGACCATCACCACCTCCACGATGCCATCCCCTCACCATCTATATCATCTTGAAACGGTACACTATCACCAAACCCACTTAATTTTGACATCGCTACGGGTTGTTAGTTTAAGTTAATAGGAGAGCAAGCTAGATCGGAACCAAATCACCGGAGTCACCATCATCACTACCAAACCCACCTTGTCGAGCTGTTATTAATCTTTGAGCCAAGATAACCGATCACCCTCCTCCTTCATAAGAACCAGCCATGACCACCTTTACTTTATTTTATTTTTACGAATGTTACACCATTTGTACATTCTTCTTTGCGTTAAACCACCATATTTCACCACCATATGTAGACCCAACTAGAACAGTCCCATCTACAGCTTGCTGCAGTTTCTGCTTTCTATTTCCACTTGAACGTCACCATACACCATCTAAGCATTGCTACTGCTCGAATTACTATTGTTATACAAAAGAATGATTGAGATAAAAGCAATAGGGACAAGTGAACTAGTGGAGTATATAAAAATAAAAATAAAGTGTCGGTTGGTGCCACCCATTTTCAGATCCACGTGAGTGCTAACTTTAATTCCCAAACTTCTTTAACTTAGTCAAAATAGGAATAAGATAACAAATACTCCGTATTATTTAAACCTGCAAACCGCCACCTGCCTTTTTGTTTTCGAAATATTACTGTTTCCTGTTCAATTCTATTGCTTTCTGTGTTAGTACAGACGAACTACCACCACCACGTTGCTGCCATGCTGTTGCTACGTGACTGTTTTCTATTTCTTATTTAAATTAAAATAACCACCAACACCAAACACCCTACGACGGTATACTTCTGTTTCTAATTCAATTTTCGTAACCCACATCACCTGCAACTCATTCATGTATCACTGCTACAGCCTTGTTTGTTGTTATAGCTGCGTATTTTTTATTTTTATTTTAGATATCGATGATGAGGTGGAAACATAAAGAAGTATGATCATGATGGGTCACGAAAACATGGTGATGATAATGATTAGGATAATAATGGTGATAATCGTGGATAATGATAATAATATGATGAGAAAGTTGGATAGAGTCGTTTACATTTTGGATCCTAAAATCCCACTTGCAAATAAATCATTTATCATGTATTGCAGACGTTTTAGTTTTAGTGTTGGGACGAAATAATAATCAGTTTTCTATTGGGCCACTTAGTCTTAATTAGGATTTGTAATTTGGGCTAGTGATTTTTGGGCCTCCCAATTATTCTTGAAGAAGATTAAGAATGATGATATCGTGTTATCATTATGATGCTGATTAGCAAAACGAATGAAGATCATGATGATGATGATAAAATGAATGATGCATTTATGATGATGGTTAGATTAGATGATGATGATGATGATGATTAGGTGATGAAGAGGATTATATAATGACGAAGTTAACGAGTTAATGATACTAATGTTGATCATTATTATGATCATGTCTATGAAAGAATGATAATGATGATAAGAAATCACGATGGTAATGATGGTAGTATGAAGATGATAATTAGTTGATGATGGTTATGATAAATGATAGATGATGATACGGAGTAATGGTTTAAGGAGTTTACGGGTTAGCGGGATGTCGCGGGTTCGAGCCCGGATTTGGGCATTTTTTTTGGACTACTTCCTTGAGGTAGTCTACTTATTACTCTTTATTATTATTATTATTATTATTATTATTATTATTATTATTATTATTATTATTATTATTATTATTATTATTATTATTATTATTATTATTATTATTATTATTATTATTGTTAAATGTATAATTATTATTATTATTATTATTATTTTATTATTATTATTTTCATTATCATAAGTATCATTATTTTTATTCATATTAATATTATCATTATTATTATTATATTTATTATTATTACCATTATTAACATTATTTTTATCATTATTATTATTATTATTATTATTTTTATTACTAGTATCATTATTATTATTATAACTATATTATTATTATTATCAATACTATTATTAATATTATTATTATTACAATAAAAATTAGTTATATAAAAATATATTTAACAACAACTATATTAATATTCTTATAATAAATATCAATTGGTTATTTAAAAGCATATAAAATAAATATATTAATTAAATTATTAACAAAACATATAATTTATTAAGATAACAAGTATATCACTAATGATATATAAATTCGTTCGATTACGGGTATATGTGTATTAATATATATATAAATGATATAAATGATATAGGTTCGTGAATCCGAGGCCAACCCTGCATTGTTCAGTATCGTCATATGTATTTTTACTACAAAATACAGTATTGTGAGTTTTATTTGCTCCCTTTTTAAATGCTTTTGCAATATATATTTTTGAGACTGGAATACATGCGCTGCTTTTATAAATGTTTTACGAAATAGACACAAGTAATCGAAACTACATTCTATGGCTGGATTATTAAACCGAATATGCCCCTTTTTAGTCTGGTAATCTAAGAATTAGGGAACAGACACCCTAATTGACGCGAATCCTAAAGATAGATCTATTGGGCCCAACGAGCCCCATCCAAAGTACCGGATGCTTTAGTACTTCGAATTTATCATGTCCGAAGGGAGTCCCGGAATGATGGGGATATTATATATGCATCTTGTTAAGGTCGGTTACCAGGTGTTCACCAATGAATGATTTTTATCTCTATGCAGTTTGCGAAATGCCTGATATGAGATGTATATTTATGGAAAAATGAAATCTTGTGGTCTATTATATTATTGAAAATGATTGTTTATGATAAACTAATGAACTCACCAACCTTTTAGTTGACACTTGAAAGCATGTTTATTCTCAGGTATTAAAGAAATCTTTCACTGTGCATTTGCTCATTTTAAAGATATTACTTGGAGTCTTTCATGGCTTATTTCAAAAGACGTTGCATTCAAGTCGTTAAGTTCAATATAGATTATTATTAAGTAAATGAAATATTAGGTCATTTATAATTGGATATTATGAAATGGTAGGCATGCTTGTCAACTTTCGATGTAATGAAAGTTTGTCTTTTAAAAACTAATGCAATGTTTGTAAAATTTATCATATAGAGGTCAAATGCCTCGCGATGTAACCATATGTTATTGTATTTGTCCTTATGGATTAGGACGGGTCACTTCATGTGGTATCAGAGCGGTGGTCTTAGCGAACCAGGTCTTGCATTATTGTATCTAACTGATAGTTGTTTAGATGCATTAGTAAGTCTGGACTTCGATCGTGTCTGCATGTCAAAAGTTTTGCTTATCATTTCGTGTCGAAAATCATTTGCTTATCATTCTTAGTCTAGACACATCTTACTGCATTGATTGCATGAATAGTGTATAGACAACATTCATATCTTAGCGTATCTGCTAATTCATATCTTAGCGTAGTTGTTTCTGTAAACTTTGCCTGACATATTCCGTAAATTTCTCTGTAATCTACGAAATCTTTTGCTCTATATGTATAGAAATTCTATGTAATTAGAATACCATCTGATAGCAGAAAATCATTTCATATTGAAAAACTCTTTACTCAATCGTATGAAATGGAACTCGCCACTAGATCAATTTCCTCGAATTCTGACAGCTATTCCGATATGGAGTTTCACTCAAGCTCCGAAAGCAGTGTGATCGGAATGGATAATCCAATTAGCCATCATCTATTCTGGATGAGTTGGGGATGGGTTCGTAGTCTACTTCATCATTGGAGACAAGAAGAAGGCGATCCTTTCCATCAACCGAATTCCCCTCTTGGCGATGAACCTGAAGCACTTACCGGCGAACCTGTTCGAGACACCATTTTCTCTCTCATTTCCAGAGTATCTCGACACGATTATATACTATCTCAGATTCTAGATCTTATTCATCCGCTCGTCCGAACCGACAATCATTCCAGAATAATGGAAGTAGTCAACGAGCTTCGCGCTTGAGTAATCAATTTGGAGAAAATAGTGCAAAACGTACCAGCTTCAGCAACATCACCGGCACCAATAGTAAACATTGGCACCAGTACCACCAATAACATAAGCCTCAACATCACACGCCTCAATATCACCAACTGTACTTCGAGTATGATCTTCATTCTACGTATCATTCTACCTCATTTATCTTCGTTCGACATGGCGATTATGTAATCTCTAAAAGTTTTAGAGATTATTCATTCTAGTTCCAACCAAAAACCAAATGAGTTTAATATCATATTAACTCATTAAATCCATGATTACATCTGAAGAAAATATATATATGTATATATATTTTCATAAATATTGTAATTAAAAATTCTTTCGTACAAACTGTTAATGATGAAAATATTTTAACGGGTAGGTAATAGCCGAGGAATATTTAGATTTCACATTAATAAGTTACACTGTACATTCTTCGAATCTGATTCAACAGTTATTACTATCCTACTTACATCCGCACATATACGAATCCGTTCACCGCAGAATAACTATTTTCATTCAATTTCATATTTGGATTTTGACCTATCAGAACCCAACAAGTGGCAAAATGAAGAAAACATTTGACAAAATAAAATTTGTTAGAAACAAACAAATTAACTATGAGAAATTTTGTTAAGAATCCACGCTAACAAAATCCTAGCTAACTGTTCCTAGCTAACTGTTAATTCCTTATTACATTTATTTATCGCAATTTATTTATCGCAATTTTAATTCTCGCAATTTTATTTATCGTCATTTAATTTCAGTTATTTATTTTACGCACTTTAAATATCGGGACATGTATACAAGGTTTTGACATATCATATCGACGCATCTATATATATTATTTGGAATAACCATAGACACTCTATATGCGGTAATGATCGAGTAAGCTATACAGGGTTGAGGTTGACTCTATAATAATATATATACTTTGAGTTGTGATCGAGTCTGAGACATGTATACAATGGGTCACGAATACGTATTAATTAATTCGAATATTATATATTAAATTATATATGAATTATTGAATTACTAACTGTGGACTACCAACTGTGGACTACCAACATTGGACAATTAAAATGAATTAAAATATTGATTATAACATATGAAACTAAACATTTCTTCAAGTTTGCCACTTGATTTCATCTTAAACCTCATTTGTATCTCGACGATTACAATCTGCGTTCAAACCTTTCATGATTCTTGAAAACACCTCAATCAAGAGGATGAACCAACAGCATCTCATCTACGGAAGAAAAGATTGATGAATATAGATATGCACCTGAAAACACTCGGAGCCTGAGCAAACGTTTAACACGTATATGTGATAACTCCTTTGGCATTGTTATTACCAAAAATAACATTGCAATTCTTTTTCAAATTAGCCAATTTTTTCACAGCTTCAGCAAATCAATTTCGACTTTTCATTCAAATAAACTCTACTATAACTTTGATATATCAATTTGCCTTTCGTCATTGATATCGGAGAACTGTTTATATCTCACCACGTTAGCAGTAAATTTATCGGCAACTTCATTTCTCACTAGCTTAAGTCTCTCCAAAAAACCATTATATGTGTTCATTTAAAACCCTATCTTATACTCATCCGCATCTTGTTATGAGAATTGTCATATCAATTACTGAGAATCAGCAATCAGTATTTTGAAATCTCGCAGCATGCCTACATCAACAGTTATATGTATACATATAACATTTATCTCTTAGAATTATGATCTTCCATTCTGAAAGTCTGAAAAGCACCCAGTTTACGAATCGATACTCTGAATGTTGAAAAAGTTGAAAAAAGCCGCAAATACTGTAAACGACATTAACAGTCGAAAGTTTGATGATAAAGAATGGAGTGTTGAAAACGCTCAATAGAAAATTTAGTACCAAAAAGCGGTTTATGCGAAATTATGAAGGAGACTGTGGACAAATCACAAGGACTAAACTTGTACATAACAAATCCCGATGATTCTATTTCTGATGAAATCTTTAGCGAATACCTTACTTCTTAATTACTTTAAATCATTGTGAATGAATTTCTTCATCACACTATGATTCTGAAATTCTAAGATATCATCGTATCTTTCATTATAAATATCATCGATATTTCTGAAGATATTTCCATAACTATTCTTATCTGAAATCATTTATCTCTTTGCAATATCAGTGTTATATCAGAAAGGAAACTATTTTAGTTTCTAAATTCTGAAATATTCAAATCTAAAATATGAATGTTTTTGAAGTAGTGTTGGGAATTGATGCACGAGTTAGTGTAATATAATGACACTTGATCAACGTGATTATATTATAGTAAGTCATGCTGAGTTTCTAATGGAATGTGATGATTCACAGATCATAACGTCATCATGTGCAATGTTACATAACTCTTTCATTCTGCTTAACTTTTGAACATATCAAGAAAGTATATTCTTGATAGTTCTATTCTCAGTGATTCAGTTAATTTGACAAATCAAATCGTGCTATTACGTTCTTTCTTGTTTAGAACATTAAGTTCATTCGATACTCCATACTTACGAATTCTGGACCATTACTCATTTTACTAGAGGTTGAGAGGAGAATAAAAAGGCAAAGAGCTCCAAAATATAAGAGAAAATATAAAGCCCAATAACAACACGGAGGTTACAAACCGTGGATATTAATATGAATAGCAATATAAAGATACGGTATAATTAAGAATAGTATCACCCAAGGTAATAGTAGAAGTAAACAGATTTTTCTGGTGGAAGATTGAAAAGAAGGATGACAGAAATGATAATTAGGAAAATATCAAGGATTAGAACGGGGTTAAGCATTTTCACAATCTTTTGGATGTATGAACTAAGAAAGAAAGTATAGGAATGGTGAAAGTAATGGAACGGAAAAAGTTTAATTTATAATGGGAACATCAGACAAAGTAATCGAGACAGATCACCGTATTTAATTATAGAGATCTTAATTTCCTTATTCGCCAAAGAATCAAATCTTTTAGATTTCGAAGATTTTCCTTAAATCCCTTGAATTCCGGAATTAAGCCATGACTAGTCAAATGTATGATGAAACTTGTCTTTCTCATTTCACTCATTTGTGATAGCTTCACTCGTACGCTTCGAGAAATAGAATTGTTTTATCTGTATTACTCAATAATGATAAAACTCTATTTTATCAACTCATATTCATCATGAAAACATTTTTATTGTTAGCTATGACGACCTCGATCAAATTTTAGGATGAAATTTCTTTAACGGGTAGGTGCTGTGACGACCCAGAAATTTTCGATGAAATTTAAACCTAATTTTTATATGTTTC
Source organism: Rutidosis leptorrhynchoides (assembly GCF_046630445.1). Taxonomy (NCBI): domain Eukaryota; kingdom Viridiplantae; phylum Streptophyta; class Magnoliopsida; order Asterales; family Asteraceae; genus Rutidosis; species Rutidosis leptorrhynchoides. The sequence continues at coordinate 390,155,036 of NC_092334.1, forward strand.
CGACATGATAAGCAAAGTCTGTAATGTTAAGTCTCAAAAATTTTCAACTGTTTCATATATGCAATTACCCTTCGACTGTTCTCGACGATTCACAAACAACTAATTATAAATAGATATGTGTGTGTGTGTATATATATATATATACATATACATATATATACACACACACACACACACACACACACACACATATATATATATATATATATATATATATATATATATATATATATATATATATATATATATATATATATATATATATATATATATATATATATATATATATAATTTGAAGTATAATTTAAAACATTGTTGTTACGAAATATGATATTATAATAATTATTTAAAAACATATCTATATATAAATAAAAGTATATTAAAAATAAATGTTAAATAATTCTAATACTCGTTTGATGTTTCGATTGATATTAAGCAAGTTAAATTCAAACTAATGTAATTTTAAAATAAACGGTTAGCCAAAAATGTGTTTTACAAATTGTAGGCTTATTAAAAAATATATTTAGAAACTATTTGTTGAATTTTAAAACTTTTTATATTTTACTTAGGGTTGGGAGTAAATAATTAATGTAATTTTTATTTAATAGTTAATGACCGAATTTTATACCATAATGACCAAAATAAATAAATATAGTTAATTTAAAAGTATGGGATTTTTCTGAATACTTTTATCCGCCAATGATTTGCAACGGGGTACGAATTACTATTCGAGAATAAGTGTCGGCAGAGATGATTGGTTTAGTGAATTTTGCACGTTCTTTTCCTAATTAGAATCTTTATATTATTCTATTATTAATTAAATTATTTTATTATATCCTATCTCTATATAAGTATGTATATGGCTTATAATATCAACCATCACTAATCGTTAAACTCCTCATTTGATCACCACGTTATAACACCTTCTTTAACGTCCATCATAGCCCAACCATCATGAGCCGTCAACCGCCACCTTCATCCTATCACAACCGCCACCACCTTCATCAAAAAGACAACCATAAAACTCAACCCACAAACTATCTATCTCCTACTACTCGTGTACTAGTGTGTTTGCTTTCCTTTAGAACCCACGACCATCACCACCTCCACGATGCCATCCCCTCACCATATATATCATCTTGAAATGGTACGCTATCACCAAACCCACTTATTTTTGACATCGCTACGGGTTGTTAGTTTAAGTTAATAGGTGAGCAAGCTAGATCAGAACCAAATCACCGGAGTCACCATCATCACTACCAAACCCACCTTATCGAGCTGTTATTAATCTTTGAGCCAAGATAACCGATCACCCTCCTCCTTCATAAGAACCGGCCATGACCACCTTTACTTTATTTTATTTTTACGAATGTTACACCATTTGTACATTCTTCTTCGCGTTAAACCACCATATTTCACCACCATATGTAGACCCAACTCGAACAGTCCCATCTACAGCTTGCTGCAGTTTCTGCTTTTTGTTTCCACTTGAACGTCACCATACACCATCTAAGCATTGCTACTGCTCGAATTACTATTGTTATACAAAAGAATGATTGAGATAAAAGCAATAGGGACAAGTGAACTAGTGGAGTATATAAAAATAAAAAGAAAGTGTCGGTTGGTGCCACCCATTTTCAGATCCACGTGAGTGCTAACTTTAATTCCCAAACTTCTTTGACTTAGTCAAAATAGGAATAAGATAACAAATACTCCGTATTATTTAAACCTGCAAACCGCCACCTGCCTCTTTGTTTTCGAAATATTACTGTTTCCTATTCAATTCTATTGCTTTCTGTGTTAGTACAGACGAACTACCACCACCACGTTGCTGCCATGCTGTTGCTACGTGACTGTTTTCTATTTCTTATTTAAATCAAAAAAACCACCAACACCAAACACCCTACGACGGTATACTTCTGTTTCTACTTCAATTTTCGTAACCCACATCACCTACAACTCATTCCTGTATCACTGCTACAGCCTTGTTTGTTGCTATAGCTGCGTATTTTTTTTTTTTAGATATCGATGATGAGGTGGAAACATAAAGAAGTATGATTATGATGATGGGTTACGAAAACATGGTGATGATAATGATTAGGATAATAATGGTGATAATCGTGGATAATGATAATAATATGATGAGAAAGTTGGATAGAGACGTTTACATTTTGGATCCTAAAATCCCACTTGCAAATAAATCATTTATCATGTATTGCAGACGTTTTAGTTTTAGTGTTGGGCCGAAATAATAATCAGTTTTCTATTAGGCCACTTAGTCTTAATTAGGATTTGTAATTTGGGCTAGTGATTTTTGGGCCTCCCAATTATTCTTGAAGAAGATTAAGAATGATGATATCGTGTTATCATTATGATGCTGATTAGCAAAACGAATGAAGATCATGATGATGATAAAATGAATGATGCATTTATGATGATGGTTAGATTAGATGATGATGATGATGATTAGGTGATGAAGAGGATTAGATAATGACGATGTTAACGAGTTAATGATACTAATGTTGATCACTATTATGATCATGTCTATGAAAGAATGATAATGATGATAAGAAATCACGATGGTAATGATGGTAGTATGAAGATGATAATTAGTTGATGATGGTTATGAGAAATGATAGATGATGATACGGAGTAATGGTTTAAGGAGTTTATGGGTTAGCGAGATGTACCGGGTTCGAGCCCAGACTTGGGCTTTTTATTTTAATTTTTTTTTTTTGACTACTTCCTTGAGGTAGTCTACTTATTACTCTTTATTATTATTATTATTATTATTATTATTATTATTATTATTATTATTATTATTATTATTATTATTATTATTATTATTATTATTATTATTATTATTATTATTATTAAATGTATAATTATTATTATTATTTTATTATTATTATTTTCATTATCATAAGTATCATTATATTTATTCATATTAATATTATCATTATTATTATTATATTTATTATTATTACCATTATTAACATTATTTTTATTATTATTATTATTATTATTATTTTTATTTTTATTACTAGTATCATTATTATTATTATAACTATATTATTACTATTATCAATACTACTATTAATAATATTATTATTATTACAATAAAAATTTGTTATATAAAAATATATTTAACAACAACTATATTAATATTCTTATAATAAATATCAATTGGTTATTTAAAAGCATATAAAATAAATATATTAATTAAATTATTAACCAAACATATAATTTATTAAGATAACAAGTATATCACTAATGATATATAAATTCGTTCGATTACGGGTATATGTGTGTGTGTGTATATATATATATATATATATATATATATATATATATACATATATATATATATATATATATATATATATATATATATATATAAATGATCTAAATGATATAGGTTCGTGAATCCGAGGCCAACCCTGCATTGTTCAGTATCGTCATATGTATTTTTACTACAAAATACAGTATTGTGAGTTTCATTTGCTCCCTTTTTAAATGCTTTTGCAATATATATTTTTGGGACTGAGAATACATGCGCTGCTTTTATAAATGTTTTAAGAAATAGACACAAGTAATCGAAACTACATTCTATGGCTGGATTATTAAACCGAATATGCCCCTTTTTAGTCTGGTAATCTAAGAATTAGGGAACAGACACCCTAATTGACGCGAATCCTAAAGATAGATCTATTGGGCCCAACGAGCCCCATCCAAAGTACCGGATGCTTTAGTACTTCGAATTTATCATGTCCGAAGGGAGTCCCGGAATGATGGGGATATTCTATATGCATCTTGTTAAGGTCGGTTACCAGGTGTTCACCATATGAATGATTTTTATCTCTATGCAGTTTGTGAAATGCCTGATATGAGATGTATATTTATGGAAAAATAAAATCTTGTGGTCTATTATATTATTGAAAATGATTGTTTATGATAAACTAATGAACTCACCAACCTTTTGGTTGACACTTGAAAGCATGTTTATTCTCAGGTATTAAAGAAATCTTTCGATGTGCATTTGCTCATTTTAAAGATATTACTTGGAGTCTTTCATGGCATATTTCAAAGGACGTTGCATTCAAGTCGTTAAGTTCAATATAGATTATTATTAAGTAAATGACAGATTAGGTCATTTATAATTAGATATTATGAAATGGTAGGCATGCTTGTCAACTTTCGATGTAATGAAAGGTTATCTTTTAAAAACGAATGCAATATTTGTAAAATTTATCATATAGAGGTCAAATGCCTCGCGATGTAACCATATGTTATTGTATTCATCCTTATGGATTAGGACGAGTCGCTTCAGTAACCCTTTTGCAAATGCGTCGAGCTTCGCCTCTTCATCTTCGAACACTCTTGGACACAATAGGCACAACTCTGTGAATCGTCGTTCGTACGTGGCAATGCACTCGTAATCCTCTAAGCTCTACCTTGAGCTTATTAACCTCATTTCTGGGACGGTACTGTTCAGTCATCAGGTGTTTGAATACCACGATAATGCGTAAGTAGCATCTTGTCCCATCTGCTCGAGATAAGTTTTCCACCATGTTAACGCAGTACCCGTAAAGGTATGCGTAGCGTACTTTACCTTGTCTTCTTCAATACATTTACTTATGGCAAACACCGATTCAACCTTCTCGGTCCATCGTTTTAATCTGATTAGACCCTTGGTTCCATCGAATTCCAGAGGTTTACAGGCAGTGAATTCTTTGTAGGAGCATCCTACACGATTCTTGTGGCATTAGTTCCATTGCTGGATTCAGAGTTATTGTTGTTTTGCATTGCAGCTTATACTGCAGCTATGTTTGCTGCAAGGAAAATACGGAAGTCTTCCTCGCTCATGTTCAAGTTCTGACGAGTAGTCGGTGCCATTTCCTTCAAAAATAGCCAAAAGAATTAAGTTAATCATATAGAATATTAAGAGTAGTCAATAGTATTTCGTAGCATAATATGAACTTATTTATAAAAGCTTTTTCTTCATATTAGCGTTTTATAATTTTTCATTCGGGTAGTACCTACCCGTTAAGTTCAAATTTAGTAGCTAATATACAATTCAACTACTACAATTCTATATGAAAAACTGATTACAATAATATTTCGCGTTCAAACTTTTATACAATATTTTACAAACTTACAATACCGTTATTTTACATATAGCATGAAATATAGCACACAATAACTTTGATACAAGGCAGTTGTGAAGTCAATTCTAGTTAAGCGCAAGTCGTTTAACAAAGGTAATAAAGACACGTAATTCGTAGGTCCAGAAACAAGTCATGCATTCGGGTTTTACTAGTATTATTTCCCATCCTTGGTCTTGTGGAAAATAACCGTTGTGGTCGTTGGCAAGACAGCATGTTGTAACGTCGTCAAAAGGACGAGGGTTACGTAATGCCCAACAGGCCCGTAACAATCTAAACACCTTGTCTCTCACTCCAACTACTGAATCCGTCACTTGTGGGAATGTTTTATTTAACAGTTGCAATCCGATGTTCTTTTTCTCAATTTGGTGAGAAGAAAACATCACTAACCCGTAAGCATAACATGCTTCTTTAAGTTGCATGTTGGAAGCTCTTTCTAAAGAACAAAGTCCTATGTTGGGATATGTGGAGTCAAAATAGGCTCTCAACCCATTGCGTAAAATTGCATTTGGGTTCCCCGCACTTAATGCCTTAAAGAAAACACGGCGTAACTTAAGGTCTCCCCAATGTGATATACCCCATCTCTTAAAGAAAAGCCTTTTATAAACTAAGGCATGCCGGGAATGTCTTTCAAATGTTCGACACACTAATTTCGCCATAAATAATTGTGCCGATGAATTCTGACCGACTCTGGACAAGATTTCATCAATCATATCCCCTGTAGGTCTTCTAAAATACTCGGTTGTCTATCCTTAACATCCATTTTGTGTTTTATACTGTAAAATAGACGAGGATTAGATTCGTAAAAGATAATTAACAAACAATACAAGCAATATTTACATATATCATAAAAGTACAAGCACACTACAATACATATATTACACAGCATGATTACAACTCTTTATTCCGTGTAACGACCCGTCCAAAACCGTTATTGACGGCGTCGTTAACTTAGGTCCCGTTGCGTGGTCGTAGTCCCTATATGAGACTCGTTTGACCAAAATTATGTCGCATTCATTTGAAAGGTAAAAGACTTGCAAGTTTAGTTTACAAAATCGTTCGACAACAAGTCTAAGTTTACAAAAGTCATAAAGTATAAATGAAATAACTTGCGACATAATATAAGTTGAAAAACACCGTTGCTATAAATAGCGTAAGTATGTAACCAAAAGTTTGAATCCAAAAGTGCTATCCCTAGCGTATGTATGTATGTATGCTTGACCCCAAGCAAGAAATCAGAGTGTATGCATGTATGCTCGACCCCAAGCAAGTATGAGTGTACGCAGAAGCATGTATCAAATAGCCAAGTATGAACCTGAGAAACATATAGAAAACTGTCAACGAAAAACGTTGGTGAAATCATAGGTGTATTAGTAAATGTTATATTTTGAACCACAAGATTTAGTATTTCCATAAATTGATCATCCAAAAGTTGCATTCCAAAAGTTGGTTCGCGAGCACCCAATTATCAAGACTTAACGTTTCCTTCCATAGAACCCCATCACAATAGTGTTAGAACATACACTGTTTCCCGAAAATATATTTCATCCGTAGACGGTAGCGAACCGTCCGTAATGAGGGTTTGTCAAACCCGTATGGCCACACAATATAAGTTCTCGCTTACACCCTGCAAGTGTAACTAATGATAATCGAATTGAGGATTTTTGTTCTAACTCGCTGTGGAATGTTTGTTTTCCTTGTACTTGTGTTCAAAGTATAAAAGTAAGTAGTACAAAATGTAACAAAGTATATGTTTCTCAGCCCACAATTTAAAAGTATAAAAAGTTGTTGAAAAGGTGGGACTATGATCTCACCTCGAGTGCACGAGTATAAAAGTACTTCACAAAGTAACGTATGCATGAAAGTTGCTTAGCCTTGACCTAAACAAGTAAGTTATATCAATTAACCGGTTACGACACAAGGTCGGGTGAAATGTGTTCAATTAGTCCTATGGCTCGTTACGACTCGATTAAGTATAGCATGTGAATCACGTTGTCAAGTTTCATACAAGAAACAAGTATAAAAGCATGTTAGAATGATTGTATAAAAGTTTGGTTAAGTTTGACTAAAAGTCAAACTTGGTCAAAGTCAACGAAAAAGTCAACGCGTTCGGGTCGGGTCCCGAACTATTTTTCTAAGCTTAGAAGTCATATATGAGCATGTTGGCCAAGTTACATGTTAATCGGAGGTGCGTAGCATAGCAAACATTTCGCGTGAAAAGCGACAAAGTGAGCAGAATCTGGCCAGGCCAATCCGCGCGCCGCGCGGGGATGGGGCGCGCCGCGCCACCATCTGGGCAGAGAATTCTGGTCAGTTTTCAAAGTATGCACGAACCAAAACACAACCAATCACATTTTATGATCCGCAAACAATTAGAACATGTATTTTATATCATCGGAAAGCTATTTCGACAAGGAATACAACTAACCACATATCATCAATCAAAAACATCATTTACAATAACCGAAAACTCGTCAATTGATCAAGAAAGGTTTATTTTCAAAGTTTCAAGTTCGTAAAACGTATTTTATGATTCGGGAATCTAATTTACACATACGATATGCCGTTTCGAAGGTAATTAAGCATACATTACAACTAATCACTAACAATTAACATTCCATGGCATTCAAGCATCAAAAGTTCATGTCAAGAACTATCAAACCCTAGTCAAACATCACAAAATCATTAATCGGGTTTTTGAAGTTTTCTTAATCAACCTACGCATCAAAACGAAGCTAGTGATACTAGTAACACAATTAAAACATGCACTTTAACAATCTAACAACATTAACTCATCCAAAATCAAGGATTAAGCACACCCATTTCAAGTTCATGCTAGTTACTCCAAAAACAACAAATCGAGCAAACCAAACATATATTCATGTTAGACTTGAGCCATAGACACTAACTAACACCATTTCAAATCAAAAACACGAATTTAGAGAAATCTAGAGTTTTAGAAATGTTACCCAAACGAGATGAAGTTGGTATCAAATTGTAGAGGATGAAGAGAGGATTCCAAATATGTAATTTGTTTTGAAGTTTGCTTCCAATCTCGAATTTAGATGATGATTCTATGAAGTTGGGGTTTGTGTGTGTTCTTGCTAGAGAGAAAGAGAGAGAGATGGAGATGGTTGAATGGTGGTGATTGGGGTGGACTAGTTGACCTAGTCAACTAGTTTACCCCGTGTCAATTTTAGTCCCTCGAGTTTCAAAGCGGGTGCGGGAATTAACCAAACGAATATTTTTAAAACGCTCGAGTAAACGGGTGATGTCAAAATTAAATAGCGGAAATATAATGAACGTTACTCACGGAAACTATTAATTTAAATACGAAAGATTATGTTTTTAAAAAAAAAGACGGTGTTAAAATTAAATTTAACGGAAAAACGCGGGATGTTACATTATCCACACCTCAAAAGAAATTTCGTCCCGAAATTTAGTTGGAAGTAGTAGTTGTTGAATCTTACTCGAGATCTTGCGTTGTAAATTCTACGAATAAGTGAAGGTACGTCCTTGAGTATTTCCACGAATTTTGACGGTCGGGATCATATGTTGTTTTAAGGTTTGGCTTCCATGATTCATGGTTTCAACCGGTCCTCCTAGGAAGTGAGGGTTATCGTCGATAATGAGTTCATCAAGGGAGATAACAAGTTCTCGTTTCGCAAAACACGTCTTTGAGTTGATACATCGAATGTAGGATAAACGGAGACCCAAAATGAGTCGGAAAAGTCTAAACGGCTAGCGACGGGTCCAAAACGCCCCAAGAATTTAAAGGATCAAAATATCGCGGATTTAGCTTCCTACGTTTTCCCGAAACGGATTAAACCTTTCCAAGGTGCGACTTTTAACGTGACGCGGTTTCCCACGTGGAATTTGAAATGTTTACGTCTAATATCGGCGTAGCTTTTGGTGATTACGAGTAGCGTAGGGTTTTACCTGAATATGAATAAATTTTCTCGGTTGCTCATGAATAACCTCGGCCCCGGTGAATTGATCATCGTTTACTTGGTTTGACAAAGGAGAATGACGTTTCCGGTCACATGTGGTTTCAAAAGGGGTGACGTTAAAACTCGAATGAAAATCATTGTAGTACGAGGATTCGGTTAAAGGAAAATACTTTTCTCAAGTAAATTTGAAGTTGGTAATACAAATTCGTATTATGGTTTTCAAGACTTAAATCGTATGTTTGTTCGGTCCGTCGGGTTATGGTTGATGTGCGGTACTCATGTCTAAACGTGGTCCCGAGACTTTTTGTGAGGCACTACAAAATCTAGAAGTGAAACGAGGATCTCGGTCCGAAACGGAGTACATTCCGTAAGGTATATTTGGACAAGTTTGTTAGGACAAGTTTCTCAAGAAAATTCGCGTCGCGAAAGATTTATCAGTTTCCAAAAACGTTCGTCGGGGCAAGTTCTCATCGGTTTCTGAAAGAAAAACGTTCGTCGGAACTATTCACCCTCGAGGTGAATACTAGTATAACGTGGAGAGTCTCTCCCCCCATTGAGAGTTTAGAGTAAAGATTTCCTGAACCGGAAGTACGAGTGTGATGAGAGGGAAGTTTCCGCCTCGGTGCGAGCATAACGAGTAAATTGTAGTTAGTCAATAAGACTGCGCGAGGATGAGCTAGTATACCCGTGTAACATATGGTCAAAGTCGGAAGAATTCGTCATTCATTTGGAAGCATAAATATAGTACGACAAAAATCGAAGGTGTGTCCCCGGTATGGTTGTTATCAATATTCTCGGAGTTTTCGGATGTCCAAACCTGAAAAGATGAAGTCATGTACATGGCACATGGTGGTGTTTAGGTTGATCGAGTCTAACCACCATCACGCGTCACTAAAACTTTGGTATGTCTTACCGTAATATAACCACGTTGATCGAGTGTCGTTATATTACGCTAACTCATACCTCCATTCCCACATCACTCTATAGATTCAAGTTCGTGTCATCGCGAAAATCTAAAATGAACAAAATGTAACGACGTCTCAAACGTGACTCGTATTAAATCGAAATAGTCTCTACAACTCTAAAGAAGCGTTTCCCCGTGGGAAGTGTATAAATGATTATTCACGTCAATGCGGTTCGAGTCAGACAATAATGTATTTAGGTATGAAAAGAGTAACGAGTCATGATAACGAGTAGTACGCAACCGTGGTGACAAATAGTGATGGCGATACTCATCTAGAGTGGTGGTGGTAACTTTACAACACTCGTGGATAGTACGCTGAGACGGGGTGGATAACAACCAAGGAGTCAGAATTCCCGAACCAGAGTGACTAACGAAGTCGTGGTCATCCGTACACGTATAAACCTTGAATTCACGTGTGTTACCAAAAAGTGGCGGAATACGAGTTCGTATGATGAAGGTTGGGTGCCATTAAAAAGTTTGCCTAAGAATGATTCAAGTATAATGCACAAGTAGTCAAGTAGGTGCTATCTATAGCAAATGTATGTCAGAATGCAAATGCTAACTATCCGGTTGTAGTCTAGACTCACTAATGCGTCCTAACGACTCTGTTAGACACACTAATGCACGTCCTAGTTCCCTACAACCAACGCTCTGATACCACTTGTAACGACCCGTCCAAAACCGTTATTGACGGCGTCGTTAACTTAGGTCCCGTTGCGTGGTCGTAGTCCCTATATGAGACTCGTTTGACCAAAATTATGTCGCATTCATTTGAAAGGTAAAAGACTTGCAAGTTTAGTTTACAAAACCGTTCGACAACAAGTCTAAGTTTACAAAAGTCATAAAGTATAAATGAAATAACTTGCGACATAATATAAGTTGAAAAACACCGTTGCTATAAATAGCGTAAGTATGTAACCAAAAGTTTGAATCCAAAAGTGCTATCCCTAGCGTATGTATGTATGTATGCTTGACCCCAAGCAAGAAATCAGAGTGTATGCATGTATGCTCGACCCCAAGCAAGTATGAGTGTACGCGGAAGCATGTATCAAATAGCCAAGTATGAACCTGAGAAACATATAGAAAACTGTCAACGAAAAACGTTGGTGAAATCATAGGTGTATTAGTAAATGTTATATTTTGAACCACAAGATTTAGTATTTCCATAAATTGATCATCCAAAAGTTGCATTCCAAAAGTTGGTTCGCGAGCACCCAATTATCAAGACTTAACGTTTCCTTCCATAGAACCCCATCACAATAGTGTTAGAACATACACTGTTTCCCGAAAATATATTTCATCCGTAGACGGTAGCGAACCGTCCGTAATGAGGGTTTGTCAAACCCGTATGGCCACACAATATAAGTTCTCGCTTACACCCTGCAAGTGTAACTAATGATAATCGAATTGAGGATTTTTGTTCTAACTCGCTGTGGAATGTTTGTTTTCCTTGTACTTGTGTTCAAAGTATAAAAGTAAGTAGTACAAAATGTAACAAAGTATATGTTTCTCAGCCCACAATTTAAAAGTATAAAAAGTTGTTGAAAAGGTGGGACTATGATCTCACCTCGAGTGCACGAGTATAAAAGTACTTCACAAAGTAACGTATGCATGAAAGTTGCTTAGCCTTGACCTAAACAAGTAAGTTATATCAATTAACCGGTTACGACACAAGGTCGGGTGAAATGTGTTCAATTAGTCCTATGGCTCGTTACGACTCGATTAAGTATAGCATGTGAATCACGTTGTCAAGTTTCATACAAGAAACAAGTATAAAAGCATGTTAGAATGATTGTATAAAAGTTTGGTTAAGTTTGACTAAAAGTCAAACTTGGTCAAAGTCAACAAAAAAGTCAACGCGTTCGGGTCGGGTCCCGAACTATTTTTCTAAGCTTAGAAGTCATATATGAGCATGTTGGCCAAGTTACATGTTAATCGGAGGTGCGTAGCATAGCAAACATTTCGCGTGAAAAGCGACAAAGTGAGCAGAATCTGGCCAGGCCAATCCGCGCGCCGCGCGGGGATGGGGCGCGCCGCGCCACCATCTGGGTAGAGAATTCTGGTCAGTTTTCAAAGTATGCACGAACCAAAACACAACCAATCACATTTTATGATCCACAAACAATTAGAACATGTATTTTATATCATCGGAAAGCTATTTCGACAAGGAATACAACTAACCACATATCATCAATCAAAAACATCATTTACAATAACCGAAAACTCGTCAATTGATCAAGAAAGGTTTATTTTCAAAGTTTCAAGTTCGTAAAACGTATTTTATGATTCGGGAATCCAATTTACACATACGATATGCCGTTTCGAAGGTAATTAAGCATACATTACAACTAATCACTAACAATTAACATTCCATGGCATTCAAGCATCAAAAGTTCATGTCAAGAACTATCAAACCCTAGTCAAACATCACAAAATCATTAATCGGGTTTTTGAAGTTTTCTTAATCAACCTACGCATCAAAACGAAGCTAGTGATACTAGTAACACAATTAAAACATGCACTTTAACAATCTAACAACATTAACTCATCCAAAATCAAGGATTAAGCACACCCATTTCAAGTTCATGCTAGTTACTCCAAAAACAACAAATCGAGCAAACCAAACATATATTCATGTTAGACTTGAGCCATAGACACTAACTAACACCATTTCAAATCAAAAACACGAATTTAGAGAAATCTAGAGTTTTAGAAATGTTACCCAAACGAGATGAAGTTGGTATCAAATTGTAGAGGATGAAGAGAGGATTCCAAATATGTAATTTGTTTTGAAGTTTGCTTCCAATCCCAAATTTAGATGATGATTCTATGAAGTTGGGGTTTGTGTGTGTTCTTGCTAGAGAGAAAGAGAGAGAGAGATGGAGATGGTTGAATGGTGGTGATTGGGGTGGACTAGTTGACCTAGTCAACTAGTTTGCCCCGTGTCAATTTTAGTCCCTCGAGTTTCAAAGCGGGTGCGGGAATTAACCAAACGAATATTTTTAAAACGCTCGAGTAAACGGGTGATGTCAAAATTAAATAGCGAAAATATAATGAACGTTACTCACGGAAACTATTAATTTAAATACGAAAGATTATGTTTTTAAAAAAAAGACGGTGTTAAAATTAAATTTAACGGAAAAACGCGGGATGTTACATTCCGACTCACTTGTTTCTTCCTCTTCGAACTCATTTCGTTTTGCTAATTTCCTAGGGATACATGGTGCTTCTCTAATACGAGCCATCGTTTTCACAAATGGTTTAGAAAATCCTGGTGGCTTGGATGTTCCCGGGTTATAGTTAAAATTTAAGAAATACGGGTGTTTACGATACACCCCATCAGGGTACTTCATGTTAACATAAAGTTCATCGGGGTTGGAATCAGGTTTCTCTATTTTGATGCCTTTTCCCCTATTATTTTCTTTTGCTTTCTTAAATTTGGTCGGGGTAATTTCTTTAACATCATCGGAATCCTCGCCGGGATCCGATTCATCAGAAAATTGGTAATTTTCCCAATATTTTTCTTCCTTGACGGAAACACCATTGACCATTTTTAACTTTGGTCCATTGGTTGAGGATTTTCTTTTATTTAACCGTTTTTCTGTAGTTATTAATATTTCTTCCTCCGGAACCTCTTCTTCTTCCAGTTCCTCTTCTTCCGGTTCCTCTTCTTCCGGTTCCTCTTCGGGAATTTGTGAATCTTCCCAAAATACATTCGACTCTTCATTATTATTAGGTGAGTCGATGAGATTTGTACTAGAGGTAGACATCTATCACACAATATCAAACACGTTAAGATATCAATATAGCACATAATATTTACATGTAAAAATATATAGTTTCCAACAAAAGTGTTAAGCAATCGTTTATAAAGTAAACATGGTCGAAGTCGAGACTCACTAATGCATCCTAACAAACTCGGTTAGACACACTAATGCAAATTTCTGGTTCTCTAAGACCAACGCTCGGATACCAACTGAAATGTCCCGTTCATATCGATTATAAACGTTTAATATTAATTGATTTCGTTGCGAGGTATCGACCTCTATATGAGACGTTTATCAAAGACTGCATTCGTTTTTAAAACAAACCATAACCTTTATTTTATCGATAAAGGTTTAAAACCATAACGTAGATTATCAAGTAATGATAATCTAAAAGATAACGTTTTACACACGACCATTACATAATGGTTTACAATAATATTACACATTGATTTAAATCTCCGAATGCAGTTTCAAAACAATATATTACAAGCATGCTGACTCCAATTCTTGTCCTTAAATTAGCATGCAACAGCGGAAGCTCTTAATAATCACCTGAGAATAAATATGCTTTAAACGTCAAAAAAATATTGGTGAGTTATAGGTTTAGCCTATATATTTATCAAATCGTAATAATAGACCACAAGATTTCATATTTCTATTTCTCATAAACATCATGCATGCATATAGCCATCTGCATAAAAATCATTCATATGGATTGAACATCTGGTAACTGACATTAACCATAATGCATAGAATATCCCCACAGACATCATCGTCTGTATAATAATAATCTCGAAGTACTAAAGCTATCCATAGACATGAATGGGGGTTGTTAGGCCCAATAGATCTATCTTTAGGATTCACATCAATTATGGGTCATTTTCCTAATTCTTAGGTTACCAGACTTGAAGGGTGATATTCGATTTCGATAATCCAACCATAGAATGTAGTTTCGCGTACTTGTGTCTATTTTGTAAAATATTTATAAAACTGCATGTATTCTCATCCCAAAAATGTTAGATTTCAAAAGTGGGACTATAACTCACTTTCACATATTTTCAAATCGTTGGAAATAAGACTTGGCCACTGGTCGATTCACGAACCTAAAACAAATATATACATATATATCAAAGTATGATCGAAATATATTCACAACATCTTTTATTACGTTTTAATGATTTAAGTTTGTTAAGTTAATAGTCCAACGTTAGTAGTCCACAGTTAGTAGTACAGAAATAAATTAATATATATATTATCTTGAATCATTCCAAGACCCAGTGTATACAAGTCTCAGACTCGATCACAACTCAAAGTATATAGATTATTTTGGAATCAACTTCAACCATGTATAGCTAACTCGAACATTACCACATATAGAGTGTCTATGGTTGTTCCAAATAATATATATAGATGACGTCGATATGATATGTCAAAACATTGTATACGTGTCTATGGTCTATCAAGATTACCTAATATATGTTAGAATACATGTATAATATAATATAAGTTAGTTAAGTTATGGTTAGTATAGATTTGTTACAAAGTTTCACGTAGCTAAAACATGCAAAAATATCCAATTTTGTTTTACCCATAACTTCTTCGTTTTAAATCCGTTTTGAGTGAATCAAGTTGCAATGGTTTCATAATGAACTGAAATTTATGAAACTAAACATAAAAAGTATAAGTTTATAGTCGTAAATACAGGTTATAAGTCGTTTTTGTAAGAGGTAGTCATTTCTGTCGAAAGAACGACATCTTGATGACCATTTTGAAAACATACTTCTACTTTGAGTTTAACCATGATTTTTGGATATAGTTTCATGTTCATATGAAATATCATTTTCCTAGAAGAACAACTTTTAAATAAAAGGTTATCATAGTTTTTAATTATCCAACCCAAAACAGCCCCCGGTTTCACTACGACGGCGTATGTCCGTTTTTACGGTATTCTTCGTGTTTCCAAGTTTTAAATCATTAAGTTAGCATATCATATAGATATAGAACATGTGTTTAGTTGATTTTAAAAGTTAAGTTAGAAGGATTAACTTTGTTTGCGAACAAGTTTAGAATTAAGTAAACTATATTCTAGTGATTATAAGTTTAAATCTTCGAATAAGATAGTTATATATATATATATATATATATATATATATATATATATATATATATATATATATATATATATATATATATATATATATATATATATATATATGAATTGAATGATGTTATGAACATCATTACTACCTTAAGTATATTAGGTAAACCTACTGGAAGTGACAAGAAATGATCTAGCTTCAAAGGATCTTGGATGGCTTGAAAGTTCTTGAAGTAGAATCATGACACGAAAACAAATTCAACTAAGATTTCTACTCGAATTAAGATTGTTATAGTTATAGAAATTGAATCAAAGTTTGAATATGAGTATCACCTTGAATTAGAAAGATAACCTACTGTAAATAACAAAGATTTCTTGAGATTGGATGATCACTTGAAATGGATTTGCAAGATTGGAAGCAAGCTAGCAAACTTGAAAGTGTTCTTGATGTGTTCTTGAGTTGTTGTTTTGTTTGTTGATTTAAGTATGGATTTATGAGCTAGATTGAGCTAGATTTTGATGAAGATGATGAAGAACACTTAGAACAATGAGAGAAAACTTGAGAGAGATGAGTTTGATTCAAGAAAATTGAAAAATGAAAGTGTTAGAGTGTGAGCTAGTTCACATGAATTATGGGTCAAATATAGGCTCCATGAGTTTATAATTTTGTGAGATATTTCATGCTAGTTGTCAAATGATGGTTCCCACATGTTTGATGACTCATTAAGGGCTGCTAAGAGCTGATCATTGAAGTGTATATACCAAGAGTATGTACATTTAGGAGCTAGGTATTGTACGAGTACGAATACGGTTGCATACGAGTAGAATTGTCAATGAAAATGAATGAGAATGTAATTGTAAGCATTTATGTTAAGTAGAAGTACTTTGATATGTGTCATGAAGTCTTTCAAAAGTGTACTAATACATCTTAATACACTATATGTATATGCATTTTAACTGAGTTGTTAAGTCATCGTTAGTTGTTACATGTAAGTGTTGTTTCGAAACCTTTAAGGTAACGATTTCGTTAAATGTAATTAATCTCATTATTATTATATTTAATGAGATGTTAAATTGTTACATTATCATGATAACATGATGTACTAATATATCTTAATATGATATATAAATATTAAGACGTTATTACAACGATAATCGTTACGTATAGATATCGTTTTGAATTTCTTAAGTTAGTAGTTTTGTTTTATGTATAAGGTTCATTGTTAATATACATAATGAGATACTTTAATTATCATTTCATCATGTTAAACATATATATATGTTCATATATATAATATCATGTCATATACAAGTTATATCATTCGTGAATCATCAGACAAACTGAGTGGCCAAACGTTAACACAAAAACCGTTTCAATTAATCAAGTCTTAATAAGTTTGATTGCTTAACATGTTGGAAACATTTATTCATGTAAATATTAATCTCATATAATATATAATCATGGAAAAGTTCGGGTCACTAAACAACCCCAGTAATACAAACTTCAATTTCCTTATATTAGCTCATCATCTTCAAGCTTTCTCTATCCGTCTCTTTCTCCCTCCTCTATCTAATCTCCTTAGCTTTCAAGAGATGAAAAAATGAATTTTCTCGAAACTATTGAGTTTTAACTCGAAGTTTACATATTACACCACTCCATTATCTTTGAATTAGCAAAACTGCCACCTTAGTGCGTTGAGTAAACTACATACGTGCACGGTGCTGGAAACTTGGGTTGTTACTTCAAGACCCGTCGTAGACATATTGGTGAATTAATAGGTGTTTGATGTGTGAGTTGTTTTAAAATAATACCAATAATAATAGTTAATAAATAATAAAATATAATTGTATTAATACAGATGATAATAATAATAATAATAATAATAATAATAATAATAATAATAATAATAATAATAATAATAATAATAATAATATAATAATAATAATAATAATAATAATTGTATTCTCCTGCTCGACTTTGTATTGAGGATGGTTCGGTGCGTGATCATAACGATGGTTTTGACGTGGCTCTCCTGGATCAGTTGTTCTCTAAGGGGTTTCGCACGGTTAAGTCTATCCCTCCCAAGTGTCGTTTGGGGTTTTCTCGGGTTTTGAAAGGTGCTCTTGATAAGGTGATCTTTAAGCCTGATGACATTTCTAGTTGGGTCTCTTTGTTGGTGTTACCCCTTTGTACCCTTAAAACCTTTCGGCCACGGAGTAGTCGTGAGTCTAGGTCTTCGATAAAGCGTCGGCATCAGGAAGAGAATATTTCCCGTGCTATTTGCTCTTGGGGGACAGCGGGTGGGAGTTTACAGCTTGTGAGGGAGTATTTGGCAGAGGATTCTCCTATGTTGTCAGTGGTTGATGATGAGGTCCTTGATTTGGAAGAGCGTAATATTAAGCAGTGTCGTAGGAAGATTTGTGATGGCCATTACACCGCTGCAGCTCGTGTTCTTTCTTCATCAGGCGTTGCTCCTTATAATGACGCCACACTGGCGGACTTGCTGTCTAAGCACCCTTCTTCTATCGCTCCATCCTTGCCTGACATGACGGTTGATCACCTTCACCTCGTTACGACTTCTGCTGTTGTTTTGGGCCAGATTAAAAGTTTTCCTCGGGGCACTTCATGTGGTAGGGATGGTTTACGTACACAACACCTTATGGATTGCTTGAGTGGTGCTGCTGTGGCAGTCTCGGATGAGTTGGTTGGCTCTATTACCGGAGTCGTTAATCTCTTTCTAGCTGGAAGGTGCCCTATGGAATTAGGAGAGTATATTGCTAGTGCTCCCCTCACACCGCTTGTCAAGCCCGGCGGTGGTCTTCGTCCTATAGCTGTGGGTACTGTTTGGCGATGTCTTGTTTCGAAGGTTGGCGCTGCTATGGTTGGCCAGTCTTTGGGAAGTTACTTCGATGGTCTTCAGTTTGGTGTTGGTGTTTCTTCAGGTGGTGAGGCTATTCTTCATGCTGTGAATCGGCTGATTGAGGATCGTGGCTCTGATGTTGGCCTCTCTATGTTATTAGTTGATTTTCAAAATGCCTTCAATCTAGTTGATCGTACGGTCATGTTACGTGAAGTTCGCCGCCTTTGTCCGAGCCTTTCTCGGTGGGTTGAATTTTGCTACTCTAATCCAGCCAGATTGTATTATGGGAACCACACATTATGGTCTTCTCAGGGGGTGCAACAGGGTGATCCCCTTGGTCCGCTGCTTTTTGCTTTGGTCCTACAACCCTTGATTTCTAAAATCAGAGATAATTTTGAGGTTTGTCTTCAGGCGTGGTATTTGGATGATGGTACTATTATTGGGGACACTTTGGTGGTGGGGAAGGTTTTGCATTTGATTATGGAGGATGGGCCTCGTTTTGGGCTGCATCTCAACGTTGAAAAAACAGAAATTTTCTGGCCTACGGAGGACCCTCGCAGCAGGCAAGTAGGTGTCTTTCCTCCTAATATTGCTCGGCCTTTAAATGGTGTTAAGTTGATTGGGGCCCCCGCAAGTTCCGATCCTGGTTTTAGTAGTGAACTGGTGATGCAAAGGGTGACCAAGTCCATTGCGCTTATGGATAAGGTTGCTAAGCTTGATGATCCTCAGTGTGAGTTGTTGTTGCTTAGGGCATGTACGGGAGTTTCTAAACTCTACTTTTCCTTGCGTACTTGTCCTCCTAGTATATTTGAGGCGGCTCAACGCGCTTTCGATGGAGCCCTTGGATCTTCCTTGGAGCGTATTGTTACTGCTTCAGGGCCTGGGTTTGGTGATTGGCAGTGGCGGCTTGCCACCTTGCCATTTGCATTTGGAGGGCTTGGTGTTTATTCTGCGGGAGATGTTCGTCATTATGCTTTTCTGGCTTCTCGATTACAGTCTGCTGGATTGCAGACCAAGCTACTACGTCATGCGAGTATTGTTGGTCTTGGTCGTGCTTTTGAAGATGCATTGGGTCTATTTAATAAAACAGTTGGGTTTGATATTTTAGGTAATCCGAGTGAGGTCGCTGCCTCAATACTCATGAAGAAATTGGCAGATGTTTATTTCACAAAGGTTACCGCTTCTGCAGAATCCACTTTTTCGTTATCTCCCCGACAATAGGCCTTATGGAAATCACAGCAGAGTGATCACACCTCTGCTTGGCTAAGGGCAGTCCCTATTTTGGGGTTGGGTCAGACGATGAACGCAAAGACTTACCGATGTGTGTTGTGCTACCGGTTAGGTGTTCCATTGTTCTCTATCTCGACGGCATGCTCTGCCTGTTCAAGGGTTTTTACTGGGGATATTTTCGGGGATCACGCGGTGTCTTGTGCTGGTATGGTGGGTATTAAGCATCGACATAATATTGTCCGGGATTCCCTTGTTGATGTTTGTTATCGATCTGGGATTTCAGCGAGAAAGGAGGTTGACATTGGGTTGTCTGGAGGGAACGATAGGGCCCTCAGACCTGCAGATGTGTTACTTTATTCCTGGGATTGTGGTCGCGATGTTTGTGTTGACTTGACAGGATCTTCTCCTTTGACACAGTCTGGGCTTTCTGACTTTGTCCCTGGACGTGCTGTGATTGATGCGGCTCGTCGGAAGCGGGTCAAGTACGAATCTAGTTGTCTGGCGATTGGTTATGGTTTCATTCCTTTCTCATTTTCTTCCCTTGGGGAATTAGAGAAGGAGGCTGTTTCTTTGCTAAAGCGGGTTCAGAAGAGTTCGATGGCGCAAGATATTGGTGCCGGTGCTGCTGCTCATATTTTTACTAGGATAGGTTTTGCTATTGCTAGAGGTGTGGGGGCCCAGATTATTTCTAGGCTTCCCACTAATTTTTTGTAAGTTTTAAAACTTTTAAGTTAAAAAAAAAAAAAAAAAAAAAAAAAATAATAATAATAATAATAATAATAATAATAATAATAATAATAATAATAATAATAATAATAATAATAATAATAAATAGTGAAAATATGAAATGACTAAACCAGCGCGTGCATGTTAACAAGACCCCTCCTCTCCTATCATCATCTGATCCTGTATTGTCACTATCATCCTTCACCACCCCCCACCCCTCTCTCCTTTATACATCTCCGATCCCCATTTCCATTCCCATCCCCATCTCTCATTCTCTTTCTTTCTATCTTTCTCTCTCTTAAATAATTTACATCTCATTTCTCATCTCACCGATAAAAAAATTCAATCCACCATCATCATGCTCAAATGAAAGACCGTCAACGATGGCAGCCTGAAGAAGACGCTCTTCTCCGTGCTTACGTCACCCACTACGGACCTAAAGAATGGCACCTCATCTCTCAACGCATGTCCCAACCCCTTCACCGTGATCCTAAATCTTGTCTCGAACGTTGGAAAAATTACTTAAAACCAGGTATTAAAAAAGGCTCTCTCACTCCTCAAGAACAAACCCTAGTTATCTCCCTTCAAGCTAAATACGGTAACAAGTGGAAAAAAATTGCATCTGAAGTCCCCGGCCGTACTGCTAAACGATTAGGTAAGTGGTGGGAGGTTTTTAAAGAAAAACAAGTCAAACAACTTAGTCAAAGTCAAAGTCAAAATCATAATCAATTTAGAAATTGTTCAGCCGGATCTTCTTCTAGTGCTTCCAATTCGGATAAACCGGTTCAAGGTTCGTACGATCATATCCTCGAGACTTTTGCCGAGAAATACGTTCAACCGTATTTGTCTACTAGTATGCCTAATTTGAATTCTCCATTACTTTCTCTCGGGTCGGGTTCTGTTGCACTGGTAACATCAACTCCTGTACCCGACCCTAATGTGATAGTAACAACGCCCGGACCCGGACCGCTGTTGCCGTGGATGAATAGTGGTAATAATAACACGTCATCGTCAAAGTCAACAACGCCGTCTCCGTCGGTTAGTCTTACATTATCTCCGTCTGAACCGGTGGTGTTAGACCCGGTTCATTCGGATCCGGTTCAGAACCGTTTCTTTCCGGTTCAGCAAATGGGGACGTTGGTTCAGTATTGTAAAGAAGTTGAGGAAGCGAAACAAAACTGGGTTCAGCATAAGAAGGAAGCGACGTGGCGGTTGAGCCGGCTTGAGCAGCAATTAGAAGCGGAAAAAAACCGGAAGAGAAGAGAAAAAATGGAAGAGATAGAAGCTAAGATAAGGTGTTTAAGGGAGGAAGAAACGACGTCGTTAATGAGGATGGAGAATGAGTATAGAGAACAATTGAATGCTTTACAAAAAGATGCTCAAGGGAAAGAAGGGAAGTTGATTGAAACATGGAGTAATAAGCAAATGAAGTTAAGTAAAGTTGTTGAACAAATTAATGGTGGATTAATCCATAATCAACATATGATTAGTGGAACTAATCATAATCATCATCATGGATAAATTGAAAAATAATGTTTAATTAGTAGCTTTGGTTTTGTTGGTAAGGAATTTGGGTGTCTTACTAGTGTGGTTTTATGATATGTAATGAATGGATGATTATTACGGAGTATCAAGTAATTAATGTTTAAATTCTTTTGTTTACGTTCTATCTATTCTATACTTTTTAATAAATTTCTATAACGATGATGTCTGTTTTTAAAAATTGTAATATGTGTTATAACACCAATTTGATGATGTATTATATATAAATTAATAAAAGTAAATATTAATATAAATAAGAAAAGATTCTTTCAAATGACCTCTAAATTTTAGTATTATCGTATAAAAAATTGCACTACCCAAAATCGCGCCTACATTTCGGATTGGCTTCTTGATTAATCTTTCATTCATCCTCTTTAATTTATATCTCTAAATCTTCTTAAATCTACAAGGTTCTTCTCTAGATTATATGTATTCAAGTTGATAATGAAGTTGCAGAAAATCAATTGTTTTAACTCAGACTCAAAGATATGTTGGATTGATTTGGTAGAAATAATCGAAGTATCGATCAACGAACATAATTTCGGATATTAGTTATCCCTAACTTGAAATTTAGGGTTCTTAACTAAATCAAAGAAAATGATTTCGAGTAATATCACGCAGTTGTTTTCACTATTTATGTTATTGGATATGCTTTAACTTTTTTTTGTTTGTATATCTTTGATTTGTGCTTACTATCAAAAACAATGTAGTATCAAAAACAATGTATTAGTGACGATATATGTTGATCATGAAAAATATTTAAAACCTTAATTTACCCGCTTTAAAGATAACTAGTCCGGACCGGCCCGCGCGTTGCGGCGGGAGCTTTCGGCCTGCGTATTCATATTTAACGTAGCGTTGTGTATTTACAGAGGGAAACACGACCCATGTGTTAAGTGTCGTTTTGGATGTCGTTGTGGTAAGCGTTTTCTAAAAAGTATCCGTTTCGAACGTAGTTAGTTTTGTTTTGTTCAATAAAATTTTTCGAGTGTAACGGTGCTGTCGAAAAAATTTAACTCGCAGCGAACAGAAAGATACGGGTTGTCGTTGTGTTTAGCGTTTTTTAAAAAGTGTCTGTTGTGACAACCCGAAAATTTCCAACCAAATTTAAACTTTAATCTTTATATGTTTCCGACACGATAAGCAATATTTGTTAAGTTAAATTTCAAGAATTTTAAACTATGTTCATACATTCATTCAACCTCGACCAAGTTCCAACGATTCACGAACTATTAAACGAATATGATTATATATGTATATGTGTATATATATTATAACTTGAAACGTAAACAAAATATTAGATTAAATACTTTATATGATTGTATCTGTTTCAAAATGTTTATCAATGGAATTAGAAGATAAGATCAAATGATTGAATTATCAGATATATTGAATTATGATTACAAGTCTCTGTTGAAAGGCCCACGTTGATTTGAGAAATCTTTCCATTTTAACAATATTCGGAAAATGGTAAAGTGATTTATAAATAAGAACAAATTGTCAATCATTGAGAACTAGACAAAGGATAGTGGAAGATTGAATCTCATAAAGACTCGATTGATCTATTTAGTTTCAAACGTACAAAAACGTTTTCAGTTTAAAAAGAACTTTATTATTAAAACGTATATAACTTTTATAAATATCTAGAACCACTTTTGACAACTCATTACTTAACTAGTATGATAAAGATAACGATATTTATATTTTATTTTATTAAATATATATAACGATTTAAATTAATATTATATATTTATATGCGTATTATACGTACATAGTTTTATACTTTTACTATACTTAAACTTTACCTTTACTTTATTTTTATTTTACTTTAACTTTAATAATTCACTTTAATAATTCATACTTTAATAATTCACTTTAATAATTCATACTTTAATAATTCACTTTAATAATTCATACTTTAATAATTCACTTTAATAATTCATACTTTAATAATTCACTTTAATAATTCATACTTTAATAATTCACTTTAATAATTCAAAAATCTATTATAAATAGAATTTAATAGGTTTCATTATTTCATAGAAACTTGAAAATATTTTTCTCTAAACTCTCTCAATCGATTTACATATATATATTTACTCCGTATTATTTCAAGATATTATTAGTATACATAAAATATTACGACGGAGTGCTGTCCGAGTGATTTCGAAATTGTTTTTCGAGTGGGATAGGATTAAGGAAATTATGGGTTATAGCTATGGAGGTGATTGAGTATGGTTCATGGGTATGCTCGTGAGGTCAATATAGTGTTTATCATTTTCGTTGCGTCTACGTACCTTTTCTGCAATATTGAATCTCAATATTGATACGTGAGTACTCATAATTTAACTTTTACATACTAATAGTGTATCCCTGACTAGTGCTCGAGTATTTAGGATTATGCATGCTTGTACTTTTGATATAATGTTGAATTAGTTACACTTGCGGTTGAGATAAGGTATAAGATATGCATGTCCTTGGAAAGCTAGCGAAAAATTAAGAACTTTTCTTTTAGATATCGAATGGTTTTGATGAACGGATTAGAAGTTATAATCAATTGAATTTTCGATATTTTTATTAAAAATGATTATTATTATCGTCGTTTTTATCGTCGTTCTAGTTTTATCTTATTATTATCATTATTATTATCTTTATCAATAAAAGGGATTTATCATTAAAAATTGTTATTTTTTTTATTATTACTATCGTTATTATCGTTAAAGTTATAATTAGTATTATTATTATTATCCAATTATTATTATTATTATTATTATTATTATTATTATTATTGGTATTATTATTATTATTATTATTATTATCATTATTAATATATATATATATATATCATTATTTAAAAATGGTTATTGTTATTGTTATTATTATTATTACTATATTATCATTAAGATAATTATTAGTATTATCGTTAATAATGTTATAGTTGAAATGTCCCGTTCTTATTGATTAAAAACGTTTCATATTAATTGATTTCGTTGCGAGGTTTTGACCTCTATATGAGACGTTTTTCAAAGACTGCATTCCTTTTTAAAACAAACCATAACCTTTATTTCATAAATAAAGGTTTAAAAAGCTTTACGTAGATTATCAAATAATGATAATCTAAAATATCCTGTTTACACACGACCATTACATAATGGTTTACAATACAAATATGTTACATCGAAATCAGTTTCTTGAATGCAGTTTTTACACAATATCATACAAACATGGACTCCAAATCTTGTCCTTATTTTAGTATGCAACAGCGGAAGCTCTTAATATTCACCTGAGAATAAACATGCTTTAAACGTCAACAAAAATGTTGGTGAGTTATAGGTTTAACCTATATATATCAAATCGTAACAATAGACCACAAGATTTCATATTTCAATACACATCCCATACATAGAGATAAAAATCATTCATATGGTGAACACCTGGTAACCGACAATAACAAGATGCATATATAAGAATATCCCCATCATTCCGGGACACCCTTCGGATATGATATAAATTTCGAAGTACTAAAGCATCCGGTACTTTGGATGGGGTTTGTTAGGCCTAATAGATCTATCTTTAGGATTCGCGTCAATTAGGGTGTCTGTTCCCTAATTCTTAGATTACCAGACTTAATAAAAAGGGGCATATTCGATTTCGATAATTCAACCATAGAATGTAGTTTCACGTACTTGTGTCTATTTTGTAAATCATTTATAAAACCTGCATGTATTCTCATCCCAAAAATATTAGATTTTAAAAGTGGGACTATAACTCACTTTCACAGATTTTTACTTCGTCGGGAAGTAAGACTTGGCCACTGTTGATTCACGAACCTATAACAATATATACATATATATTAAAGTATGTTCAAAATATATTTACAACACTTTTAATATATTTTGATGTTTTAAGTTTATTAAGTCAGCTGTCCTCGTTAGTAACCTATAACTAGTTGTCCACAGTTAGATGTACAGAAATAAATCGATAAATATTATCTTGAATCAATCCACGACCCAGTGTATACGTATCTCAGTATTGATCACAACTCAAACTATATATATTTTGGAATCAACCTCAACCCTATATAGCTAACTCCAACATTCACATATAGAGTGTCTATGGTTGTTCCGAAATATATATAGATGTGTCGACATGATAGGTCGAAACATTGTATACGTGTCTATGGTATCTCAAGATTACATAATATACAATACAAGTTGATTAAGTTATGGTTGGAATAGATTTGTTACCAATTTTCACGTAGCTAAAATGAGAAAAATTATCCAATCTTGTTTTACCCATAACTTCTTCATTTTAAATCCGTTTTGAGTGAATCAAATTGCTATGGTTTCATATTGAACTCTATTTTATGAATCTAAACAGAAAAAGTATAGGTTTATAGTCGGAAAAATAAGTTATAAGTCGTTTTTGTAAAGGTAGTCATTTCAGTCGAAAGAACGACGTCTAGATGACCATTTTAGAAAACATACTTCCACTTTGAGTTTAACCATAATTTTTGGATATAGTTTCATGTTCATAATAAAAATCATTTTCTCAGAATAACAACTTTTAAATCAAAGTTTATCATAGTTTTTAATTAACTAACCCAAAACAGCCCGCGGTGTTACTACGACGGCGTAAATCCGGTTTTACGGTGTTTTTCGTGTTTCCAGGTTTTAAATCATTAAGTTAGCATATCATATAGATATAGAACATGTGTTTAGTTGATTTTAAAAGTCAAGTTAGAAGGATTAACTTTTGTTTGCGAACAAGTTTAGAATTAACTAAACTATGTTCTAGTGATTACAAGTTTAAACCTTCGAATAAGATAGCTTTATATGTATGAATCGAATGATGTTATGAACATCATTACTACCTTAATTTCCTTGGATAAACCTACTGGAAAAGAGAAAAATGGATCTAGCTTCAATGGATCCTTGGATGGCTCGAAGTTCTTGAAGCAGAATCATGACACGAAAACAAGTTCAAGTAAGATCATCACTTGAAATAAGATTGTTATAGTTATAGAAATTGAACCAAAGTTTGAATATGATTATTAACTTGTATTAGAATGATAACCTACTGTAAGAAACAAAGATTTCTTGAGGTTGGGTGATCACCTTACAAGATTGGAAGTGAGCTAGCAAACTTGAAAGTATTCTTGATTTTATGAAACTAGAACTTTTGAAATTTATGAAGAACACTTAGAACTTGAAGATAGAACTTGAGAGAGATCAATTAGATGAAGAAAATTGAAGAATGAAAGTGTTTGTAGGTGTTTTTGGTCGTTGGTGTATGGATTAGATATAAAGGATATGTAATTTTGTTTTCATGTAAATAAGTCATGAATGATTACTCATATTTTTATAATTTTATGAGATATTTCATGCTAGTTGCCAAATGATGGTTCCCACATGTGTTAGGTGACTCACATGGGCTGCTAAGAGCTGATCATTGGAGTGTATATACCAATAGTACATACATCTAAAAGCTGTGTATTGTACGAGTACGAATACGGGTGCATACGAGTAGAATTGTTGATGAAACTGAACGAGGATGTAATTGTAAGCATTTTTGTTAAGTAGAAGTATTTTGATAAGTGTATTGAAGTCTTTCAAAAGTGTATAAATACATATTAAAACACTACATGTATATACATTTTAACTGAGTCGTTAAGTCATCGTTAGTCGTTACATGTAAGTGTTGTTTTGAAACCTTTAGGTTAACGATCTTGTTAAATGTTGTTAACCCAATGTTTATAATATCAAATGAGATTTTAAATTATTATATTATCATGATATTATCATGTATGAATATCTCTTAATATGATATATATACATTAAATGTCTTTACAACGATAATCGTTACATATATGTCTCGTTTAAAAATCATTAAGTTAGTAGTCTTGTTTTTACATATGTAGTTCATTGTTAATATAATTTATGATATGTTTTCTTATCATAGTATCATGTTAACTATATATATATATCCATATATATGTCATCATATAGTTTTTACAAGTTTTAACGTTCGTGAATCACCGATCAACTTGGGTGGTCAATTGTCTATATAAAACATATTTCAATTAATCAAGTCTTAACAAGTTTGATTGCTTAACATGTTGGAAACATTTAATCATGTAAATATCAATCTCAATTAATATATATAAACATGGAAAAGTTCGGGTCACTACAGTACCTACCCGTTAAATAAATTTCGTCCCGAAATTTTAAGCTGTTGAAGGTGTTGACGAATCTTCTGGAAATAGATGCGGGTATTTCTTCTTCATCTGATCTTCACGCTCCCAGGTGAACTCGGGTCCTCTATGAGCATTCCATCGAACCTTAACAATTGGTATCTTGTTTTGCTTAAGTCTTTTAACCTCACGATCCATTATTTCGACGGGTTCTTCGATGAATTGAAGTTTTTCGTTGATTTGGATTTCATCTAACGGAATAGTGAGATCTTCTTTAGCAAAACATTTCTTTAAATTCGAGACGTGGAAAGTGTTATGTACAGCCGCGAGTTGTTGAGGTAACTCTAGTCGGTAAGCTACTGGTCCGACACGATCAATAATCTTGAATGGTCCAATATACCTTGGATTTAATTTCCCTCGTTTACCAAATCGAACAACGCCTTTCCAAGGTGCAACTTTAAGCATGACCATCTCTCCAATTTCAAATTTTATATCTTTTCTTTTAATGTCAGCGTAGCTCTTTTGTCGACTTTGGGCGGTTTTCAACCGTTGTTGAATTTGGATGATCTTCTCGGTAGTTTCTTGTATAATCTCCGGACCCGTAATCTGTCTATCCCCCACTTCACTCCAACAAATCGGAGACCTGCACTTTCTACCATAAAGTGCTTCAAACGGCGCCATCTCAATGCTTGAATGGTAGCTGTTGTTGTAGGAAAATTCTGCTAACGGTAGATGTCGATCCCAACTGTTTCCGAAATCAATAACACATGCTCGTAGCATGTCTTCAAGCGTTTGTATCGTCCTTTCGCTCTGCCCATCAGTTTGTGGATGATAGGCAGTACTCATGTCTAGACGAGTTCCTAATGCTTGCTGTATTGTCTGCCAGAATCTTGAAATAAATCTGCCATCCCTATCAGAGATAATAGAGATTGGTATTCCATGTCTGGAGACGACTTCCTTCAAATACAGTCGTGCTAACTTCTCCATCTTGTCATCTTCTCTTATTGGTAGGAAGTGTGCTGATTTGGTGAGACGATCAACTATTACCCAAATAGTATCAAAACCACTTGCAGTCCTTGGCAATTTAGTGATGAAATCCATGGTAATGTTTTCCCATTTCCATTCCGGGATTTCGGGTTGTTGAAGTAGACCTGATGGTTTCTGATGCTCAGCTTTGACCTTAGAACACGTCAAACATTCTCCTACGTATTTAGCAACATCGTCTTTCATACCCGGCCACCAAAAATGTTTCTTGAGATCCTTGTACATCTTCCCCGTTCCAGGATGTATTGAGTATCTGGTTTTATGAGCTTCTCTGAGTACCATTTCTCTCATATCTCCAAATTTTGGTACCCAAATCCTTTCAGCCCTATACCGGGTTCCGTCTTCCCGAATATTAAGATGCTTCTCCGATCCTTTGGGTATTTCATCCTTTAAATTTCCCTCTTTTAAAACTCCTTGTTGCGCCTCCTTTATTTGAGTAGTAATGTTATTATGAATCATTATATTCATAGATTTTACTCGAATGGGTTCTCTGTCCTTCCTGCTCAAGGCATCGGCTACCACATTTGCCTTCCCCGGGTGGTAACGAATCTCAAAGTCGTAATCATTCAATAATTCAATCCACCTACGCTGCCTCATATTCAGTTGTTTCTGATTAAATATGTGTTGAAGACTTTTGTGGTCGGTATATATAATACTTTTGACCCCATATAAGTAGTGCCTCCAAGTCTTTAATGCAAAAACAACCGCGCCTAATTCCAAATCATGCGTCGTATAATTTTGTTCGTGAATCTTCAATTGTCTAGACGCATAAGCAATCACCTTCGTTCGTTGCATTAATACACAACCGAGACCTTGCTTTGATGCATCACAATAAATCACAAAATCATCATTCCCTTCAGGCAATGACAATATAGGTGCCGTAGTTAGCTTTTTCTTCAATAACTGAAACGCTTTCTCTTGTTCATCATTCCATTCAAATTTCTTCCCTTTATGCGTTAATGCAGTCAAGGGTTTTGCTATTCTGGAAAAGTCTTGGATGAACCTTCTGTAGTAACCAGCTAGTCCTAAAAACTGGCGTATGTGTTTCGGAGTTTTCGGGGTTTCCCACTTTTCAACAGTTTCTATCTTTGCCGGATCCACCTTAATACCTTCTTTGTTCACTATGTGACCGAGGAATTGAACTTCTTCCAACCAAAATGCACACTTTGAAAACTTAGCGTACAATTCTTTCTTCCTCAATACTTCTAACACCTTTCTCAAATGTTCACCGTGTTCTTGGTCATTCTTTGAGTAAATAAGTATGTCATCAATGAAAACAATGACAAACTTGTCAAGGTATGGTCCACACACTCGGTTCATAAGGTCCATGAACACAGCTGGTGCATTAGTTAAACCAAACGGCATGACCATAAACTCGTAATGACCGTAACGTGTTCTGAAAGCAGTCTTTGGAATATCATCTTCTTTCACCCGCATTTGATGATACCCGGAACGTAAGTCAATCTTTGAATAAACAGACGAGCCTTGTAGTTGATCAAATAAGTCGTCGATTCTCGGTAGTGGGTAGCGGTTCTTGATGGTAAGTTTGTTCAACTCTCGGTAGTCGATACACAACCTGAATGTACCATCTTTCTTCTTGACAAACAAAACAGGAGCTCCCCACGGTGATGTGCTTGGTCGAATGAAACCACGCTCTAAAAGTTCTTGTAATTGGCTTTGCAGTTCTTTCATCTCGCTGGGTGCAAGTCTGTAAGGAGCACGAGCTATTGGTGCAGCTCCTGGTACAAGATCTATTTGAAATTCAACAGATCGATGTGGGGGTAATCCCGGTAATTCTTTCGGAAATACATCGGGAAATTCTTTTGCAATGGGAACATCATTGATGCTCTTTTCTTCAGTTTGTACTTTCTCAACGTGTGCTAGAACAGCATAGCAACCTTTTCTTATTAGTTTTTGTGCCTTCAAATTACTAATAAGATGTAGCTTCGTGTTGCCCTTTTCTCCGTACACCATTAAGGGTTTTCCTTTTTCTCGTATAATGCGAATTGCATTTTTGTAACAAACGATCTCCGCTTTCACTTCTTTCAACCAGTCCATACCGATTATCACATCAAAACTCCCTAACTCTACTGGTATCAAATCAATCTTAAATGTTTCGCTAACCAGTTTAATTTCTCGATTCCGACATATATTATCTGCTGAAATTAATTTACCATTTGCTAATTCGAGTAAAAATTTACTATCCAAAGGCGTCAATGGACAACTTAATTTAGCACAAAAATCTCTACTCATATAGCTTCTATCCGCACCCGAATCAAATAAAACGTAAGCAGATTTATTGTCAATAAGAAACGTACCCGTAACAAGCTCCGGGTCTTCCTGTGCCTCTACCGCATTAATATTGAAAACTCTTCCACGGCCTTGTCCATTCGTGTTCTCCTGGTTCGGGCAATTTCTAATAATGTGGCCTGGTTTTCCACATTTATAACAAACTACATTGGCATAACTTGCTCCGACACTACTTGCTCCGCCATTACTCGTTCCGACACCATTTGTTCCTTTCGTTCTATTAACCCCTGGTCTGTAGACCTCACACTTCGCCGCGCTATGACCATTTCTTTTACACTTGTTGCAAAATTTGGTGCAGAACCCCGAGTGATTCTTTTCACACCTTTGGCATAGCTGCTTCTGATTGTTGTTGTTGTTGCGGTTATTATTGTTGTTGGGATGATTGTTGTAGTTGCTGTTGTTGTTGTTGTTGTTGTTGGGCCGTTTGTTGTAGTTGCGATTGATGTTGCGATTGTTGGGATAATTGTTGCGATTATTGTTGTAATTGCTGTTGTTGTTGTATTGGTGATTCTTATCACCGTTTTCCTCCCACTTTCTTTTGACTTGCTTCACATTGGCCTCTTCAGCAGTCTGTTCTTTAATTCTTTCTTCAATCTGGTTCACTAGTTTGTGAGCCATTCTACATGCCTGTTGTATGGAGGCGGGCTCGTGTGAACTTATATCTTCTTGGATTCTTTCCGGTAATCCTTTCACAAACGCATCGATCTTCTCTTCCTCATCTTCGAATGCTCCCGGACACAATAGGCACAATTCTGTGAATCGTCTTTCGTACGTGGTAATATCAAATCCTTGGGTTCGTAACCCTCTAAGTTCTGTCTTGAGCTTATTGACCTCGGTTCTGGGACGGTACTTCTCGTTCATCAAGTGCTTGAATGCTGACCACGGTAGTGCGTACGCATCATCTTGTCCCACTTGCTCTAGATAGGTATTCCACCATGTTAACGCAGAACCTGTGAAGGTATGCGTAGCGTACTTCACTTTGTCCTCTTCAGTACACTTACTTATGGCAAACACCGATTCAACCTTCTCGGTCCACCGTTTCAATCCGATCGGTCCTTCGGTTCCATCAAATTCCAAAGGTTTGCAGGCAGTGAATTCTTTGTAGGTGCATCCTACACGATTTCCTGTACTGCTAGATCCAAGGTTATTGTTGGTATGTAGCGCAGCCTGTACTGCGGCTATGTTTGAAGCTAGAAAAGTACGGAATTCCTCTTCATTCATATTCACGGTGTGTCGAGTAGTCGGTGCAATTTCCTTCAAAATAGTTAAATGGAACAAGTTAATCATACAGAATATTAAGAGTAGTTAATAGTATTTCGTAGCATAATATGAACTCATTTATAAAAGCTTTTTCTTCATATTAGCGTTTTATAAGTTTAAATTCGGGTAGTACCTACCCGTTAAGTTCATACTTAGTAGCTAATATACAATTCAACTACTACAATTCTATATGAAAAACTGATTATAATAATATTTCGCGTTCAAACTTTTATACAATATTTTACAAACTTACATTACCGCTTATTTTACATAAAGCATGAAATATAGCACACAATAACTTTGATACAAGATAGTTGTGAAGACAATTCTAGCTAGTACACAAGTCGTTCAGCAAAGGCAATAAAGACACGTAATTCATACGTCCAGAAACAAGTCATGCATTCTGGTTTTACTAGAACTACTTCCCATCCTTGGTCTTGTGCAACATAACCATTATGGCCGTTGATAAGACAGCGTGTTGTAACGTCATCAAAGGGACGAGGGTTACGTAACGTCCAACAGTCCCGTAATAATCTAAAAACCTCATTTCTTACCCCAATTACCGACTCCGTCACTTGTGGAAACGTTTTGTTTAATAGTTGTAGCCCGATGTTCTTGTTCTCACTTTGGTGAGAAGCGAACATTACTAATCCGTAAGCATAACATGCTTCTTTATGTTGCATGTTAGCCGCTTTTTCTAAATCACGAAGTCCAATATTCGGATATATTGAGTCAAAATAATTTCTTAACCCGTTGCGTAAAATAGCATTTGGGTTCCCCGCAATATATGCGTCAAAGTAAACACATCGTAACTTATGGGTTTCCCAATGTGATATCCCCCATCTTTCAAACGAAAGTCTCTTATAAACCAAGACATTCTTGGAACGTTCTTCGAATGTCTTACAAACTGATCTCGCCTTAAATAGTTGTGCCGAAGAATTCTGGCCGACTCTAGACAAGATTTCATCAATCATGTCTCCGGGTAGGTCTCTTAAAATATTGGGTTGTCTATCCATTTTGTGTTTTTAAACTGTAAAATAGACAAGAGTTAGATTCATAAAAAAAAAAACTTATTAATACAAGCAATTTTTACATATATCATAAAGCATAAGAACACTATATTACATATATTACACCACACGAATACAACTATCTTATTCCGACTCGCTCGTTTCTTCTTCTTCGGTTTTGGTTCGTTTTGCCAAGTTTCTAGGGATATATGATGTTCCCCTAATACGAGCCGTCGTTGTCCACATTGGTTTAGAAAAACCTGGTGGTTTAGAAATTCCCGGGTCATTGTTACAACTTAATGACTTCGGGGGTT
Source organism: Rutidosis leptorrhynchoides (assembly GCF_046630445.1). Taxonomy (NCBI): domain Eukaryota; kingdom Viridiplantae; phylum Streptophyta; class Magnoliopsida; order Asterales; family Asteraceae; genus Rutidosis; species Rutidosis leptorrhynchoides. The sequence continues at coordinate 390,189,470 of NC_092334.1, forward strand.
GACGATACATATAAAGTTCATCGGGGTTGGAATTAGATTTCTCTATTTTTATGCCCTTTCCCTTATTATTTTCTTTTGCCTTTTTAAATTCAGTTGGGGTAATTTCTATAACATCATCGGAATTCTCGTCGGAATCCGATTCATCGGAGAATTGGTAATCCTCCCAATATTTTGCTTCCTTGGCGGAAACACCATTGACCATAATTAACTTTGGTCGGTTGGTTGAGGATTTTCTTTTACTTAACCGTTTTATTATTTCCCCCACCGGTTCTATTTCTTCATCCGGTTCCGATTCTTCTTCCGGTTCCGATTCTTCTTCCGGTTCCGACTCTTCTTCCGGTTCCTCTTCGGAAGCTTGTGAATCAGTCCACAAATCATTCCAATTTACATTTGACTCTTCATTATTATTAGGTGAGTCAATGGGACTTGTTCTAGAGGTAGACATCTATCACATAATATCAAACACGTTAAGAGATTAATATATCACATAATATTCATATGTTAAAAATATATAGTTTCCAACAAAAATGTTAAGCAATCATTTTTAAAGAAAACACGGTCGAAGTCCAGACTCACTAATGCATCCTAACAAACTCGATAAGACACACTAATGCAAATTTTCTGGTTCTCTAAGACCAACGCTCGGATACCAACTGAAATGTCCCGTTCTTATTGATTAAAAACGTTTCATATTAATTGATTTCGTTGCGAGGTTTTGACCTCTATATGAGACGTTTTTCAAAGACTGCATTCCTTTTTAAAACAAACCATAACCTTTATTTCATAAATAAAGGTTTAAAAAGCTTTACGTAGATTATCAAATAATGATAATCTAAAATATCCTGTTTACACACGACCATTACATAATGGTTTACAATACAAATATGTTACATCGAAATCAGTTTCTTGAATGCAGTTTTTACACAATATCATACAAACATGGACTCCAAATCTTGTCCTTATTTTAGTATGCAACAGCGGAAGCTCTTAATATTCACCTGAGAATAAACATGCTTTAAACGTCAACAAAAATGTTGGTGAGTTATAGGTTTAACCTATATATATCAAATCGTAACAATAGACCACAAGATTTCATATTTCAATACACATCCCATACATAGAGATAAAAATCATTCATATGGTGAACACCTGGTAACCGACAATAACAAGATGCATATATAAGAATATCCCCATCATTCCGGGACACCCTTCGGATATGATATAAATTTCGAAGTACTAAAGCATCCGGTACTTTGGATGGGGTTTGTTAGGCCCAATAGATCTATCTTTAGGATTCGCGTCAATTAGGGTGTCTGTTCCCTAATTCTTAGATTACCAGACTTAATAAAAAGGGGCATATTCGATTTCGATAATTCAACCATAGAATGTAGTTTCACGTACTTGTGTCTATTTTGTAAATCATTTATAAAACCTGCATGTATTCTCATCCCAAAAATATTAGATTTTAAAAGTGGGACTATAACTCACTTTCACAGATTTTTACTTCGTCGGGAAGTAAGACTTGGCCACTGTTGATTCACGAACCTATAACAATATATACATATATATTAAAGTATGTTCAAAATATATTTACAACACTTTTAATATATTTTGATGTTTTAAGTTTATTAAGTCAGCTGTCCTCGTTAGTAACCTATAACTAGTTGTCCACAGTTAGATGTACAGAAATAAATCGATAAATATTATCTTGAATCAATCCACGACCCAGTGTATACGTATCTCAGTATTGATCACAACTCAAACTATATATATTTTGGAATCAACCTCAACCCTATATAGCTAACTCCAACATGCACATATAGAGTGTCTATGGTTGTTCCGAAATATATATAGATGTGTCGACATGATAGGTCGAAACATTGTATACGTGTCTATGGTATCTCAAGATTACATAATATACAATACAAGTTGATTAAGTTATGGTTGGAATAGATTTGTTACCAATTTTCACGTAGCTAAAATGAGAAAAATTATCCAATCTTGTTTTACCCATAACTTCTTCATTTTAAATCCGTTTTGAGTGAATCAAATTGCTATGGTTTCATATTGAACTCTATTTTATGAATCTAAACAGAAAAAGTATAGGTTTATAGTCGGAAAAATAAGTTACAAGTCGTTTTTGTAAAGGTAGTCATTTCAGTCGAAAGAACGACGTCTAGATGACCATTTTAGAAAACATACTTCCACTTTGAGTTTAACCATAATTTTTGGATATAGTTTCATGTTCATAATAAAAATCATTTTCTCAGAATAACAACTTTTAAATCAAAGTTTATCATAGTTTTTAATTAACTAACCCAAAACAGCCCGCGGTGTTACTACGACGGCGTAAATCCGGTTTTACGGTGTTTTTCGTGTTTCCAGGTTTTAAATCATTAAGTTAGCATATCATATAGATATAGAACATGTGTTTAGTTGATTTTAAAAGTCAAGTTAGAAGGATTAACTTTTGTTTGCGAACAAGTTTAGAATTAACTAAACTATGTTCTAGTGATTACAAGTTTAAACCTTCGAATAAGATAGCTTTATATGTATGAATCGAATGATGTTATGAACATCATTACTACCTTAATTTCCTTGGATAAACCTACTGGAAAAGAGAAAAATGGATCTAGCTTCAATGGATCCTTGGATGGCTCGAAGTTCTTGAAGCAGAATCATGACACGAAAACAAGTTCAAGTAAGATCATCACTTGAAATAAGATTGTTATAGTTATAGAAATTGAACCAAAGTTTGAATATGATTATTACCTTGTATTAGAATGATAACCTACTGTAAGAAACAAAGATTTCTTGAGGTTGGGTGATCACCTTACAAGATTGGAAGTGAGCTAGCAAACTTGAAAGTATTCTTGATTTTATGAAACTAGAACTTTTGGAATTTATGAAGAACACTTAGAACTTGAAGATAGAACTTGAGAGAGATCAATTAGATGAAGAAAATTGAAGAATGAAAGTGTTTGTAGGTGTTTTTGGTCGTTGGTGTATGGATTAGATATAAAGGATATGTAATTTTGTTTTCATGTAAATAAGTCATGAATGATTACTCATATTTTTGTAATTTTATGAGATATTTCATGCTAGTTGCCAAATGATGGTTCCCACATGTGTTAGGTGACTCACATGGGCTGCTAAGAGCTGATCATTGGAGTGTATATACCAATAGTACATACATCTAAAAGCTGTGTATTGTACGAGTACGAATACGGGTGCATACGAGTAGAATTGTTGATGAAACTGAACGAGGATGTAATTGTAAGCATTTTTGTTAAGTAGAAGTATTTTGATAAGTGTATTGAAGTCTTTCAAAAGTGTATAAATACATATTAAAACACTACATGTATATACATTTTAACTGAGTCGTTAAGTCATCGTTAGTCGTTACATGTAAGTGTTGTTTTGAAACCTTTAGGTTAACGATCTTGTTAAATGTTGTTAACCCAATGTTTATAATATCAAATGAGATTTTAAATTATTATATTATCATGATATTATCATGTATGAATATCTCTTAATATGATATATATACATTAAATGTCTTTACAACGATAATCGTTACATATATGTCTCGTTTAAAAATCATTAAGTTAGTAGTCTTGTTTTTACATATGTAGTTCATTGTTAATATAATTTATGATATGTTTTCTTATCATAGTATCATGTTAACTATATATATATATATATCCATATATATGTCATCATATAGTTTTTACAAGTTTTAACGTTCGTGAATCACCGATCAACTTGGGTGGTCAATTGTCTATATAAAACATATTTCAATTAATCAAGTCTTAACAAGTTTGATTGCTTAACATGTTGGAAACATTTAATCATGTAAATATCAATCTCAATTAATATATATAAACATGGAAAAGTTCGGGTCACTACAATAGTAACTATCATTATTAATATTAGTGTAATTAAAACAAATATTTGTAACACCTAATTATTTTGATTACTATTATTATCATTATTATGAACACGATATAAAAGACGATTAAAAGCTATTAAACGAAAAAATTAGGAAATAATGGGTAATAGTATCATGATGAAATTAAAATATTATAAGATATTGATTTAGATAAAATTATCGTTCTTATTATTTTTATCATTACTATTATTATTAAAAGTATCGTTAGTATTAAAACTATCATTTTAACAAAAATTATCATTTTAATAGAAATGTCATTGTTACTATAAAATATCATTATTATTATTATTTTAAATAGAATTATTATTTTAAAGATAATATTAAAAATTATCGTAAATATTAAGGTTATCATAATTAGAATTATCGTTTTATCATAACGTCATCTTAGTAATTATAAATATTGATATTTTTATAATAATAATTATTATTACAAAATAATACAACTTTTACTTACTATCATTATAGATATTATTTTATAAAATAAATATGTGATACAAACATATTTTACTACGTGTAATAACTTACTTTAATAATACCTATCATATTATCTTTATGATATTAAATGAACCCTATAAATTTTATTACTTAATATATATAAAAGTATATTTTATTATATAAATTTAATATAAAATTTTATTTATTAATAAATAAATTATATTATTTACTCTAATAAATCTTTTAAAAATATTTAAAAATATAAAACAACGATATTTAAACTATATATTAATCATGTATAGATTTTTGGAAATTATTTTGAGTCAAATTTACTTTTGTTGACTTTTGCATATTAGTCTCGAGCATTAGGATTGTGGTACACTATGACTTGACCTAATTTGTTAGACAAATATTGACCAACACATAAATATATATAATTAATTTAGGTTCGTGAATCTGAGGCCAACCTTGCACTTGTTCAATGACGTTATATGTATTTTTACTATGAAATACAGTATGGTGAGTTTCATTTGCCTTTTTACCCTTTATATTTTTAGGACTGAGAATACATGCGCTTTTATAAATGTTTGACAAAATAGACACAAGTAATTGAAACTACATTCTATGGTTGAATTATCGAAATCGAATATGCCCCTTTTTATTAAAGTCTGGTAATCTAAGAATTAGGGAACAGACACCCTAATTGACGCGAATCCTAAAGATAGATCTATTGGGCCTAACAAACCCCATCCAAAGTACCGGATGCTTTAGTACTTCGAAATTTATATCATGTCCGAAGGAAGATCCCGGAATGATAGGGGATATTCTTATATGTATCTAGTTAATGTCGGTTACCAGGTATTCACCATATGAATGATTATTTTTGTCTCTATGTATGAGACGTATATTTATGAGAACTGGAAATGAAATTCTTGTGGTCTATTAAAATGATGGAAATAAATGATTATGATAAACTAATGAACTCACCAACCTTTTGGTTGACACTTTAAAGCATGTTTATTCTCAGGTGTTAAAGAAATCTTCCGCTGTGCATTTGCTCATTTTAAAGATATTACTTGGAGTCTATCATAGCATATTTCGAAGAACGTTGCATTCGAGTCATTGAGTTCATCAAAGATTATTATTAAATCAATTTATAGTTGGATAGTGGATATTATGAAATGGTATGCATGCCTGTCAATTTTCGATGTAAAGAAAGATTGTCTTTTAAAAACGAATGCAATGTTTGTAAAATGTATCATATAGAGGTCAAATACCTCGCAATGTAATCAACTATTGTGAATCGTTTATAATGTATATGAACGGGTCCTTTCAGTTGGTATCAGAGCGGTGGTCTTAGCGAACCAGGTCTGCATTAGTGTTCTAACTGATAAGTCGATAGGATGCATTACTGAGTCTGGACTTCGACCGTGTCTGCATGTCAAAAGTTTTGCTTATCATTTTGTGTCGAAAATTAACTACTTATCATCCTCAGAAAATTACCTGCTTATCATTTTTAGTCTAAGACACGTCTTGCTGCATTGATTGCATGAATAGTGTATAGACAAAAATTCATATCTTAGCATATCTACTAAATCATATCTTATCGTATCTGTTACTTTAACCTTTGCCTGACATATCCCGCAAAGTCCTCCGTAATCTACGGAATCTTTTGATCTATATATATATATATATATATATATATATATATATATATATATATATATATATATATATATATATATATATATATATATATATATATATATATATATATATATATATATATATATATATATTCTATGTAATTAGAATACCATCCGTTAGCCAAAATTATTTCATATCGAAAAAAAATCCTTTATCCAATCGTACGAAATGGAATTCGTCATCAGTTCAAGTCACTCAGATTCCGAAATGGAATCCCATTCAAGCTCCGAAAGCAGTGTGACCGGAATAGATCAACCAATCAGTCATCACCTATTCTGGATGAATTGGGGATGGGTTCGTAGCCTCCTCAATCATTGGAGACAAGAAGAAGGTGATCCCTTCCATCCACCACATTGCCCTCTTGACGAAGAACCTGAAGCACTTACCGGCGAACCTGTCCAAAACACCATGTTCTCGCTCATTTCCAGAGTATCTCGTCACGATTATATATTACATCAAATTTTATATTTTATTTATCCGCTCGTCCGAACCGACAATCACCCCGGTGTAATAGAAGAAGTCAACGAGCTTCGTGCTCGGGTAGTGGCTTTGGAGAATATGGTGCAGAGATTACAAACACCAGCAGCAGCATCAGCAGCATAACCAGTACCACCATCATCAACGCCAACAGTACCATTACCACCTCCACCCACAACCGCGTCGTAAACCTCAACTTCACAATCTGTCCCACGAGCATCAACGTCATACGCACCATAGATACCAAGGAGTACCAACAACAATAACTGACGAAGTATTAATTCATAACTTCATTGGAGAAACATTTCGCGGCGATTATGTAATCTCTAAAGTCTTAGAGATTATCTAATCTAGCCCTAACCATAAATCAGTTAAGCGAACCAAAAATGATAGAAGGAAGAGTAGAAACCCTGAAAAAAATGGTGTATGATTAACAAGCTAAACTTGCTTTACCAACAGCATCAGCAGTACCGTCAGAGTTACCAGCATCGTCAGTACAGTCAACATCCGAATCAACAACACCGATAACATCACAAACTCCGTCAGTTCAAGAATCACTGTGGACATCATTACGAATCAATAACGTGTATATTGTATCAACGAGTTATGAAGAATTAACTCATTCCCTCTGAAGAAATTATATGTATATTATATATATATATATATATTTTGAAATAAATCTTTCCGTGCTAAACTATTGTGTGTGAATCTTAACTACTCGGTTAATTCATATTACAAATATGCAATAATGTACGTCCTTCGGTCGTAACTTAACCAGCGTTAACTACAATCTCTGTCGCAATTCAACAAATTCCAATTCATAATAAATCAAGTATATATTTGATTTTACACTTTCATCATGGATGTACCCGAAACTTTTCAGATAACATTATTCGTACTTTGCGAAATTCACAAGAATTCCACGAACCGAACATCATACATCAATAAATAACGAAGTATTGATTCATAATTTCAATGTCATTAAAGAAATACTGCGTAAAAGTTATGTACTTTTTAAAGCCTTTAGGGATTATTAAATTCTAGTTTCAACCGTAAATCAAATGAGTTTAATTTAACATTAACTCATTAAATCTATGTTACATCTGAAGAAAATATACATATATATATATATTTTCATAAAGACTGTAATAAAATTCTTTTGTACAAAATATTAATTGTGAATTTTTTTTTTTTAACGGGTAGGTAATACCCGAGAGATATATAAATTCACAAATAATATATTACATTCTTCGAATCTGATTCAGCAAATCATCCATTATACTCCCTACTTTCACAACAATATACATTCTTTTATAGAAATCAAAACAACCATACTCATTCAAAATTTAATTACATATTCTGATTTTGAAATCTCAAAATTCAACTCGAGATATGACCAAAATCATCACTCTTAGATCCTTACATCTTTCACAAGCTATATTTTGACTTCAAAACTATGTTAGAACATCAAATGTATGTTAACGATTACAATCTGTGTTCAAACCCTTCGAAAATTTCTGAAGACACTTCGAATGATGAGCAATCGAGATGATGATCCAACCACATGTTACCCACAGTTATGTACCCGAAAAACTCTTGAAACCAAAGTAAAAGTTTAAACAACGTATCCGCGTCAGATTCTTTGGCATTTATTAGCAAAAATAACTTTGCGACTCCTATTCAAAGTAGCCAGTTTTGTCACAGCTCCAGCAAGTCAACTTTAACTTTTCAGTCAGACTAACCTTATTATAACCTTGAGATATACACCATCGTTACCAGGGAACCTTTTACATTCCACCACATTATTAGCAGATGTACCAACAACTTCATTACCTTTTGACTTTAGCCTCTCCAAAAAGTCATTATAATTATTTATTGAAACCCCATCATTTACTCATTCGCATCTTGTAATGAGAATTGCCATACGAATCATTGGGAATTAGCAATCAGTATTTTGAAATCTCGCAGCATGTCTACGCCAACAGTTATATGTGTATATATAACGTCTATCTTCTGGACTTAATTTGAATGTGAAGTTTCTGAAAAACACTCCGAACTAAGAATTGGTTCTCCGAAAATGGAAAAAATGCTGATGAAGCAGCAAAAACTAAAAACGACTTTAAACGGTAAAAGCTGGATGATAATGATGAAGTGTGCTGGCAAAGCGCAGAAAAAGAGAAGTTTTGGAACTGGAAAACGGATTGAGCAAAGTAGGAAGGAGGCTTTGAACAAATTACAAAGACTGAACCTGACTTCAAAGGATCCAAATGATTCAGTACCTGCTGAAGTCATTAACGAATGCCTTGCTCCTGACTCTAAACCCATGCGAACAATATTCTTCATCATCATCTGATATTAGAAATTCTAAAATATCATCATATTTTTCATTATAAATATCCTCCATATTTCTGAAGATATTTTCTTAATTTTTCTTATTTGAAATCATTTACCTCTTCGCACTATCTGTATTACATCATAAAAGAAACTATTTTAGTTTCTAAATTCTGAAACATTCAAGTTTAAAATAGGAATATTTTGAAGTAGTGTTGGGAACTGAAGCATGAATTAGTATAATATAATGACACTTGACCAACGTGATTATATTACAGTAAGTCATGCTGAGTTTCTAAATGGAACGTGATGATTCACAGATCATAATATCATCATGTGCCATGTTATACGACTCTTGTATTCTATTTAACCTCTAAAATATCAAGAAAATATTTCTTGATGATTCGGCCTTTTCCAAGGTATTCTAGTAATTTGACAAGTCAAGATCGTGCCATCATAATTTCCTTCCTAGAACATTAACAATGTTCATTCCGAAATTCATATCTGTGAATTCTTGACCATTACAAGCGGTGCTTAATCGCAAGAAGAAGAAACAAAAGGATAAAACTCTGAAATAGAAATTGGGGTATAAATTGCAGCAAATAAAAGAGAGCATTAACTGTGAATGATAATGATTATAGAAGACAGAAGCAGAGACTTTGAAATATAAGGGAACATATAAAGCCCAACGATAAACCAGAAATTATAAACCATATATATCGATGCATATAGTAATATAAAGACACGAGAGAACTAGAAACACTATAAACCCAAGAGTATAGTAGAAGTAAATAGATTCTTCCGGCGGTAGATGAAAAAGAAGAATGACCGATATAAAAGTTAGAAGTATATCGAGAATCAGAACTGGATGGAGCATATTGATGAATACTTTAAAATATGAGTTGAGGGGGAAAGAATAGAAGGTGATGAAACATGACTAGGAACTTAGAAATTAACAGATTTAACTCATACAATGGCGGAATAAGTGAATCAAACCCTCTAGTGAATATGTTAAGTTTTTTTTGATTAATTTAGTCAAACCACAACTAAATCAAGTGTGATTAGATCAACACCTAGAGCTATTATTCACCACCTGGGTGATTTGGACTGAGAGAAAATCGGAGGAGCTCACTAGATCTGAGTGTGTGTAACAAATGAGAGGCTTAACCTAAAATGAAGAACATAAGACTTTATATACCCCTGATGTTGACTCACCCGTACGATTCATTCATCACACGTACGAGTTGACTTCATCAGCCGTACGGGTGATCACTCACTCGTGTCTTCTCATTTAGGTTGTAATTGTGACTTAGCTCAGCATCAACCGTGCGTATGAGCCTGTCAGCCGTACTAGTGAGGCTTCACTCGTACGTCTGACTAAGTCTAACATAGTCAAACATCTAAATCTCGTTCCTACAGTTCCTGTAACCACATACAAACACGGATAGGATAATAACGAGGAATCATGGTGGCCTATAAACTGTTGTACCTGCAATGGACATGGGTAGATGTCTAGGGACTTGCATAAAATGCATCAACAGAAGGTGTGAGTTTTAAGGAAACGAAGGAGGTGAATTTATAAGAAAATCTTCGACAGAACAATTAAAATGGACGATCGCATTTAAAGCGGATCCTAATTCCCTTGATTACCGGAGAGTCAAATCTTATTAAGAAGATTTTCTTTAAGTCCCTTGAAATCTGGGAATCAATCATATCTACGTCAAATGATAAGATGAATCTACACTTACTCATTTCACTCTTCTATGTTAGCTTCATTCGTACTCTTCATATAAATGGATTGTTTATCCAAATTATTCGCTGATGATAAAACTCTAATTTTCAGCCCGTATGCATCATGAAAACATACTTATTATCATTCACGACCTTTCCACTCAAATTTCGGGACGAAATTTCTTTAACGGGTAGGTACTGTGACAACCCGAAAATTTCCAACCAAATTTAAACTTTAATCTTTATATGTTTCTGACACGATAAGCAATATTTGTTAAGTTAAATTTCAAGAATTTTAAACTATGTTCATACATTCATTCAACCTCGACCAAGTTCCAACGATTCACGAACCATTAAACGAATATGATTATATATGTATATGTGTATATATATTATAACTTGAAACGTAAACAAAATATTAGATTAAATACTTTATATGATTGTGTCTGTTTCAAAATGTTTATCAATGGAATTAGAAGATAAGATCAAATGATTGAATTATCAGATATATTGAATTATGATTACAAGTCTCTGTTGAAAGGCCCACGTTGATTTGAGAAATCTTTCCATTTTAACAATATTCGGAAAATGGTAAAGTGATTTATAAATAAGAACAAATTGTCAATCATTGAGAACTAGATAAAGGATAGTGGAAGATTGAATCTCATAAAGACTCGATTGATCTATTTAGTTTCAAACGTACAAAAACGTTTTCAGTTTAAAAAGAACTTTATTATTAAAACGTATATAACTTTTATAAATATCTAGAACCACTTTTGACAACTCATTACTTAACTAGTATGATAAAGATAATGATATTTATATTTTATTTTATTAAATATATATAACAATTTAAATTAATATTATATATTTATACGCGTATTATACGTACATAGTTTTATACTTTTACTATACTTAAACTTTACCTTTACTTTATTTTTACTTTACTTTAACTTTAATAATTCACTTTAATAATTCATACTTTAATAATTCACTTTAATAATTCATACTTTAATAATTCACTTTAATAATTCATACTTTAATAATTCACTTTAATAATTCAAAAATCTATTATAAATAGAATTCAATAGGTTTCATTATTTCATAGAAACTTGAAAATATTTTTCTCTAAACTCTCTCAATCGATTTACATATATATATTTACTCCGTATTATTTCAAGATATTATTAGTATACATAAAATATTACGACGGAGTGCTGTCCGAGTGATTTCGAAATTGTTTTTCGAGTGGGATAGGATTAAGGAAATTATGGGTTATAGCTATGGAGGTGATTGAGTATGGTTCATGGGTATGCTCGTGAGGTCAATATAGTGTTTATCATTTTCGTTGCGTCTACGTACCTTTTCTGCAATATTGATTCTCAATATTGATACGTGAGTACTCATAATTTAACTTTTACATACTAATAGTGTATCCCTGACTAGTGCTCGAGTATTTAGGATTATGCATGCTTGTACTTTTGATATAATGTTGAATTAGTTACACTTGCGGTTGAGATAAGGTATAAGATATGCATGTCCTTGGAAAGCTAGCGAAAAATTAAGAACTTTTCTTTTAGATATCGAATGGTTTCGATGAACGGATTAGAAGTTATAATCAATTGAATTTTCGATATTTTTATTAAAAATGATTATTATTATCGTCGTTTTTATCGTCGTTCTAGTTTTATCTTATTATTATCATTATTATTATCTTTATCAATAAAAGGGATTTATCATTAAAAATTGTTATTTTTTTTATTATTACTATCGTTATTATCGTTAAAGTTATAATTAGTATTATTATTATTATCCAATTATTATTATTATTATTATTATTATTATTATTATTATTATTATTATTATTATTATTATTATTATTATTATTATTATTATTATTATTATTATTGGTATTATTATTATTATTATTATTATCATTATTAATATATATATATCATTATTTAAAAATGGTTATTGTTATTGTTATTATTATTATTACTATATTATCATTAAGATAATTATTAGTATTTATCGTTAATAATGTTATAGTAACTATCATTATTAATATTAGTGTAATTAAAACAAATATTTGTAACACCTAATTATTTTGATTACTATTATTATCATTATTATGAACACGATATAAAAGACGATTAAAAGCTATTAAACGAAAAAATTAGGAAATAATGGGTAATAGTATCATGATGAAATTAAAATATTATAAGATATTGATTTAGATAAAATTATCGTTCTTATTATTTTTATCATTACTATTATTATTAAAAGTATCGTTAGTATTAAAACTATCATTTTAACAAAAATTATCATTTTAATAGAAATGTCATTGTTACTATAAAATATCATTATTATTATTATTTTAAATAGAATTATTATTTTAAAGATAATATCAAAAATTATCGTAAATATTAAGGTTATCATAATTAGAATTATCGTTTTATCATAACGTCATCTTAGTAATTATAAATATTGATATTTTTATAATAATAATTATTATTACAAAATAATACAACTTTTACTTACTATCATTATAGATATTATTTTATAAAATAAATATGTGATACAAACATATTTTACTACGTGTAATAACTTACTTTAATAATACCTATCATATTATCTTTATGATATTAAATGAACCCTATAAATTTTATTACTTAATATATATAAAAGTATATTTTATTATATAAATTTAATATAAAATTTTATTTATTAATAAATAAATTATATTATTTACTCTAATAAATCTTTTAAAAATATTTAAAAATATAAAACAACGATATTTAAACTATATATTAATCATGTATAGATTTTTGGAAATTATTTTGAGTCAAATTTACTTTTGTTGACTTTTGCATATTAGTCTCGAGCATTAGGATTGTGGTACACTATGACTTGACCTAATTTGTTAGACAAATATTGACCAACACATAAATATATATAATTAATTTAGGTTCGTGAATCCGAGGCCAACCTTGCACTTGTTCAATGACGTTATATGTATTTTTACTATGAAATACAGTATGGTGAGTTTCATTTGCCTTTTTACCCTTTATATTTTTGGGACTGAGAATACATGCGCTTTTATAAATGTTTGACAAAATAGACACAAGTAATTGAAACTACATTCTATGGTTGAATTATCGAAATCGAATATGCCCCTTTTTATTAAAGTCTGGTAATCTAAGAATTAGGGAACAGACACCCTAATTGACGCGAATCCTAAAGATAGATCTATTGGGCCTAACAAACCCCATCCAAAGTACCGGATGCTTTAGTACTTCAAAATTTATATCATGTCCGAAGGAGGATCCCGGAATGATAGGGGATATTCTTATATGTATCTAGTTAATGTCGGTTACCAGGTATTCACCATATGAATGATTATTTTTGTCTCTATGCATGAGACGTATATTTATGAGAACTGGAAATGAAATTCTTGTGGTCTATTAAAATGATGGAAATAAATGATTATGATAAACTAATGAACTCACCAACCTTTTGGTTGACACTTTAAAGCATGTTTATTCTCAGGTGTTAAAGAAATCTTCCGCTGTGCATTTGCTCATTTTAAAGATATTACTTGGAGTCTATCATAGCATATTTCGAAGAACGTTGCATTCGAGTCATTGAGTTCATCAAAGATTATTATTAAATCAATTTATAGTTGGATAGTGGATATTATGAAATGGTATGCATGCCTGTCAATTTTCGATGTAAAGAAAGATTTTCTTTTAAAAACGAATGCAATGTTTGTAAAATGTATCATATAGAGGTCAAATACCTCGCAATGTAATCAACTATTGTGAATCGTTTATAATGTATATGAACGGGTCCTTTCATCTGTTTCGCGTATAGTTAGTCCCGTTGGGTTCTTAAAATTTTTTCGAGTTGAACGGTGATCTCGGAAAAATTTAACTCGCACCGAGCGAGAAGATAGGGCCCATTATAAATTAGGGTGAAATTAGGTTTTTTTTTATTTTAATAAAATTATATATTTACACTTTTTACCCCTAAAAACTTGTGAACTTGAGGGGCCGTTGTGTAAATATAGTCGAAGTTGAGGGACTGTTTGTAATGTGAACGCAAACCTAAAACGACAATCCGATATAACTTAAACGACGGAAAAGGCCATGCCTTTTAGTATATATATATATATATATATACACTAAAAACTAGGTTTTTTTTTATTTTAATAAAATTACATATTTACACTTTTTACCCCTAAAAACTTGTAAACTTGAGGGGCCGTTGTGTAAATATAGTCGAAGTTGAGGGACTGTTTGTAATGTGAACGCAAACTTAAAACGACAATCCGATATAACTTAAACGACGGAAAAGGCCATGCCTTTTAGTATATATATATATATATATATATATATATATATATATATATATATATATATATATATATATATATATATATATATATATATATATATATATATATTAAGTAAGTATTAAGTATTAAATTATTGATCATAACTCATAACGCCAACTAGTTAATTAGTTTGTGAAATTGTAGTTTTTGTATGTTGATGAATTGGCAAGTTGGTTGAGTAATTAAAAACTTAACAAACTTTTATCGCCAAATGACTAATTATCTTATTCAGATGTGTAAGAGCTTGAGATTATTGAAATTAAACACAGCTAGATGACTAATTCATATCATTTATGTCATCTTAAACTCGACATGGAGGATGCAAAATATGTGAATTCTGAAATGTGCTCATGAACAAAGCGTCGGTAAACGTGTAAGTTCTTGAATCTTTGTTCTAAAATTATGTATTAGAGGTGTATAAATCATCCCATTTATTTATTACGTTCTTTGTTTTTTACATCATAATTCATATTTTTTTGTTAACCATCATGTCCAACATGATATCGTTAACAAGTATGAATCGTACAAAGATAGAAATGCAATCAAAGATCGACCTAAATGATAGATTTCATATATAAACCATGGTAGTAACAATTATCATGCATTAATTTGATAATAATGTTATGTGATTCTATTTTATAGCAATTACAATTTTCACTACTTATCTTTATGAGTAAAAGACTAACAAGGGATTAAAAATGGGATTAAAAATACTTATGTGAATGTTGGTATCATAGTGAAAAATAAATAATGTCGTTGAAGGGAAGTGCCATTGAATTTATGATATTATAACCATTACTATTTTATTAGTTTTTTATGTATTTTTTAAACAAATTCGTAAATTTATGAGTCTTTAAACTAGTTAATTATTATTATTAACCTTAACCTTATTATTATTATTATTATTATTATTATTATTATTATTATTATTATTATTATTATTTTATTATTATTATTTTATTTTATTTTATATACTAAATGTGGTGCCAAATGATGTAGTTTTAGTTATTTTTTATTGTAGTTTTGACTTCGCGTTCACATTACAACTGGTCCCTCAACTTCGCCTATATTTTCACAATAGTCCCTCAAGTTTACACTTTTTAAGGGGTCAAAAGTGTAAATATATAATTTAATTAAAATATAAGAAACTAATTCCACCCGAATTTATAACAGACACTATCTTCTCGCTGGGTGCGAGTTAACTTTTTCAGAGATCACCGTTCAACTCGAAAAAATCGGCCGAACCCAACGGGACTAACTATACGCGAAACGGACACTTCTAAAAAAAAACGTTAAACACAACAACAACCCGTATCTTCTCGCTCGGCACGAGTTAACTTTTTCCGACGGCAACGTCAGACTCGAAATAATTTTATGAACAAAACGAAACTAACCACGTTCGAAACGGGCACTTTTTAAAAACGCTAAACACAACGACAGCCCGTATCTTCCTCCTCGACGCGAGTTAAATTTTTCCGACAACACCTTTAGACTCTGAATAATTTTATCAACAAAACGAAACTAACTACGTTCGAAACGGATACTTTAAAAAAACACTGAAGACGACGACACCTATAACGACGCTTAACAGACGACCCGTTTTCTCCTTTGTAAATACACAACCCTACATTAAATATGAATACGCATGCCGAAAGCCCCTGCCGGAACGCGCGGGCTGGTCCGGACTAGTTTTTACTAAAGAAGCTTGGATATCAAAGTTCAAATACCTTAAGAATCTTGTTGAGACATCATATTAAATTAATATATACGAAACAGAATGGGAAGCCTCGCCTTAAATTTTTTTCAAATGGCGGATTTTATTAAAAAACTAGCATGGAGCTATAAATTACAAAGGATTATAGTACTAAGAATTACAAATAGGAGCTACTTTAGACGTAGACCTTAACCATAATAAAGCCTAATGTTATCAAATAAATACGAAATTTTGATGTCATTATTGTTATGCATAATATCGTTACGCAAACGCCAAATTCACCAAAGGGAGAAAATAACGACACACGTGGCACGAATCCTTTGAACACGAGAAAAGGGTAATTGTCAATCCAAGTGAAAAGGTCTTCAACAGAGATAAACGAAGGCGGGTCTAGATTAAGCCAACCGAAAATACGACGCCGTAACCCAAAGATAACACTGCAATCCATGAAAGTGTGTTCTCGAGTCTCCCCTCCAACATTGCAAGTCGAGCATAAGATGGAAGAGATGTCGATTCCCCGATAAAATAAATTTAGCTTGGTTGGAAATCTATCCAATAGGAGGCTCCAGATAAAAATGTTAGCCTTGATAGGAACAAACGCGTGCCATCTCATAGGGAAAAAAAAGATGGAAGGAAAAAGTTGTTTAGGTGAACACGAGTTCCTTTAACACTGATCATTCTATCTGTCTCGATCTCCCAATTCCATGAATCCGAAGCATTTGCGTTTGTTCTACAAGCGGAAAGATCACTCAGTAGCCCGTCAAAATTACATGAGGGTGACGGTGGTCTACGCCAATCCCAAGAAAAAAGCATCACCAATGATAGATCCGTAACTTTACAATTCGGATTGTTATCGAGGTGAAATAAACGTGGATATAAAGCAACTAGAGGTTGTGGTTTAAGCCACGGTTCTAGCCTGAAATACGTAAGGAGCCCATTACCAATCTTTCTATGAATGACATTTGAAGGAAGGGCACCCAAAGCCTCGCGTTAATCCGAAAGCACCTATAAAATTAAATACACATGGAAAGCAAATTAAAATAAACAAAACTATCTGCAAGCGATTAAGCGAACCTAACCGACAAACTAAACTAAGCAAAATATGAAAAAAAAAAAAAAAAAACAATAACCAAAACAACCACCAACAATAACCTGAAACATATATAACCCAAAAGTTTTGTTTTGTATTAAATCTGGAGCATATAAAGACTAAAGTAGCTAGTAGAACCTATTGAAAGTTGTGTATAAATATTCTAAACAAAAACAGTCATTTTTCTTTGGGAGGTGATCCTCACCAGTGTTGTAAATCTCCTTATTTCTATCCGAGATCTCCTCGAGATCTCGTTTTGAGAAGGCAACCGAGACGAGATGTCCATCTCCCGAGATTTCCCGGTCAACAGGGTCAAACTTGGTCAAAGCCTCGATTTTTCAGATTTTCTTGCTCATTTCTCGAATTTTTTGTTGTTGTAAGATCTCATAATTTCTTAGATTTTCTCACTCATTTCTCGAATTGTTTTGTAAAATCTCGTAATAATGCATATAAATATACATATGTTTATTATGTATATAAATTTATATACTAAAAACACTAAAAAGAGTCAACGTAAGTCAACGTCCGAGATCTCCCCGAGATGCCGAGATCTTCCCAAAATGTCCAAACGAGATCTCCCCGAGATCCGAGTTCTCCAAACTTGATCCTCACACACCACTTTTTGATCCATGTAAACCTAATTACCTATTATACCCTTAATTATAGTTAGAATAATAATATAAGTTTAATTCTCTAGTTTACACTAAGAATATAATCGTGAGTTTATGAGACAAAAATGTACATTGATCAAAAAGTGGTGTGTGAGGAGAACCTCCCTTTTTCTAACAATGATGTTGAACGTAATCTTCAATATTATGATGAAACATGACTAGGAACTTCGAAATCAACAGGTTTAACTCACAAAAAGGCAGAGTTAGTGAATCAAACCCTCTAGTGAATATGGAAATGCTTTTTGGGATTAATTTAGTCAAACCACAACAATGATTGAGTGATTAGATTAACACCTAGAACTATTATTCACCTTTTGCAAGGATTTGGGTTGAGAGAGAATCAGATAGGTTACTAGATCTGAGTGAATGTGTGTAATGAGAGGCTTAACCTAATCTTGAGTGAAAGTTGACAGCATGCATACCATTTCATAATATATCCACTTATAATTGACTTAATAATAATCTTGATGAACTCAACGACTCGAATGCAACATCTTTTGAAATATATCATGAATGACTCCAAGTAGTATCTCTAAGATGAACAAATGCACAGCGGAAGATTTATTTCATACCTGAGAATAAATATGCTTTCAAGTGTCAACCAAAAGGTTGGTGAGTTCATTAGTTTATCATAAACAATCATTTTCAATATTTTAATAGACCACAAGATTTCCGTTTATAAATATATGTACACTCGCAAGTGTATAAAATCGTTCTGCTTATGTTGAGGCCTCAGTAACCAACCTTAACAATAATATAATAAGTCATCTTCGCAAAGATAGATATGTACACTCGCAAGTGTATAAATAATCCTCGAAGTACTAAAAATCCGCCCACTAGCTCTTATGTCTAGTGCAGCCTACAGGACGGGGGTGTTAAGCCCGATAGATTTATCTTTAGGATTCGCGCTCACATGCTCTTATAACATGTAACTAAATTACCTAGCACATCAATCCGCAGAATATCATTTTTAATCACTTGTCTCTATTTCGTAAAGCATTTATAAAAGCAGCGCATGTATTCTCAGCCCAAAAATATATATTGCAAAAGCAATTAAAAGGGGAGCAAATGAAACTCACTATACTGTATTTTGTAGTAAAAATACATATGACGACATTGAACAATGCAGGGTTGGCCTCAGATTCATGAACCTATACGATTCATATGTATATTAATACATATACTTGTAATCGAACAATTTCATATATTATATATACATTTAATTTGTATATATATTCAAAAAGATTAATATTTATATGATTATATATATATATATACATATATATATATATATATATATATATATATATATATATATATATATATAACTTATTATTTTAAAAATACCTAATTTGTTATATATAAATCTTTATATATAGATTGTTAATATGATTAATACATATATATATATATATATATATATATATATATATATATATGTAATATT
Organism: Rutidosis leptorrhynchoides; assembly: GCF_046630445.1. Lineage (NCBI taxonomy): Eukaryota > Viridiplantae > Streptophyta > Magnoliopsida > Asterales > Asteraceae > Rutidosis > Rutidosis leptorrhynchoides. The sequence goes on from NC_092334.1 coordinate 390,209,421, forward strand.
ACTTTTAAATACAGTTTTGTTTATTTAATATTTATTTGGTAAAATAATGTTTATAATAGTAATAAAATCGTATTTGATTATGATGATAGCAATACTGATAATAATAATAATTATATTAATGATATTAGTAATGATAATGATAACAGTATTTATAACAAAAACTAAATCATAAGTTTTCTACTAATGATAATAATAATAATAATAATAATAATAATAATAATAATAATAATAATAAAAATAATAATAATAATAATAATAATATAATAATAATAATAATAATAATAACAATAATAATAATAATAATAATAATAATAATAATAATAATAATAGCAATCTTATTATTAAAGACAATAATATAATATTAGTAATAACAATAATGATAATAATAATTGTGATTATAATCATGATAGTAATAATAAATAATAACCAATACGTATATTAATAACAATTAATAATAACAATAGCAATAATAATAACAATTTTAATAAAAAGGAACTACCTTCTTTAAGGAAGGCTTAAAAAATTATATTGCTCCATGAGGGACTCGAACCCGAGACCTCTTGAATACGCGAACACTTCCCTAACCAATCCCTCTATCTTACATATATGATTTAAACCTAGACCTAAATTTTTAAAACAATTCTGTGTTCTTATTCTCCTTCTTCACTCACAACCCAACTCGATCAGAGAACCCAATTAATCATAACAATCCATTTTCATTTTGAATTAAATTGTTATATGAAACCAGACACAACTAGTAATGAGTGAATTTGTTTAAAAAAAAGAAATAAATAAAATTTTTAAACGTCTGTTATGGTTTCCTGATGAGCACGATGACTCAAATCATGATTTCGATTTTTAGACTGTTTCAGATCATGAGTTCAACATGAACTAGGTTGCAAATTGTTCATATAAACTTTATAAATCATCAATTTGATTCAAAACATCAAAACACTTACGAATTTTACCAAGAACAGAATCTTTGACTTTTGAAATCGAAACTTTGACTCAAGAATTCGAACTCGATAAAAAGAATTGGGATTTGAAACTTTTCAGATAGTTTTAGTGTGTGATTTCTAACAACTTGGCATTAAAGGATTTTGAAATTTAATACGTGATCGTGTTTTGAGTAAAAAAGTTGAAAACAGAGATTATCGAGCATATACATGAAAAATTAATCTGATTTTTGCTGTTTTCAATCGAATTGTTGTTACAGCTTATTATATAAAGGCTAAAAGATGATATTACAGCTAATTGTAACTTGTTTGCTAGTTCAATTGATCCGACACCATTTAATCAGAAACATGAAAAAAATTAAGATAAAAAAGAAACGTACGATTTTCCCAATCTGAATTTGTTTGTGATAGGCACAATTGGAATAGTTTGTACTAACTGATAGACCCAAAACAAAATCGTGATACAGATTGATAGCTATGTGTAACAAGAAATGTACAACTTCATATATATATATATATATATATATATATATATATATATATATATATATATATATATATATATATATATGATTTATATAAATAATATAAATAATTCATAATTATATTGATAATAATTGAATTAATAATAATAATATTAATAATAATAATAATACTCATAATTATAAAATTGATAATAATAATATTATTAATGAAAATAATAATAATTTGTGTTATTTTCTAATAATCATATTAATAATGATATTAATAATAACTTATAATAATAATAGTACTTCTTATTGATAATAGTAATAATAATATCTAATAGTAATATTGATATTAATTAAATAACTAAATTTATAATTTTACTATTAATTATAATAATGATATTAGTAGTAGTAATAGTAATATAACAATTTACATGTATCAATTATATATTGAAAATGATAATACCACTAATACTGATATCAATATTAATATTAACATTAATATTAATATTAATATTAATAATGAAGGTAATAATAATAATATAACAACTATATTTAATATAATAGTATTACATATTATAAGTTATATAATACAACTATATATTATATATTAAATACTGAGTATTAAATTTTATATATTTTAGTAATAATAATACTGAAGATGTAATAAGTTACATGTTTCTATAGTAGTATTAATAATACTTGTACATTTCAATTTTCATATATTTATATATATTTTATATCAAAAATAATAGTATTAATCATACAAATATTACTGTTTATATTAATAGTTGTAATGAAAGTAATTATAACATTATTAATATAATGTTTATGTTTTAATTTGTAATTACATTTAATATTACAATTTATTATTCATACATCTATAAATATAACTATATATATATATATATATATATATATATATATATATATATATATATATATATATATATATATATATATATATATATATATATATATATATATATATATATATATATATATATATATTCATTTACAAATAATATTCGTGAATCGTCGGAAATAGTTGAAGGGTAATTTGAATATATGAACATAGTTTCCAAAATTTTTGAGACTCAATATTACTGACTTTGCTTATCGTGTCGGAATTATATAAAGATTAAGTTTAAATTTGGTCGGAAATTTCCGGGTCATCACAGTACCTACCCGTTAAAGAAATTTCGTCCCGAAATTTGATTGGGATGGTCATGGCTGGCAGTAAGTATGTTTTCATGACGCATACGAACTAGAAATTAAAGTTTTATCATCATTGAGTGATATGGATAAAACAATTCGATTACGCGAAGAGTATAAGTGAAGCTATCACAAAAGAGTGAAATGAGAAAATAATGTTTCGTCATATCCTTTGACGTAGATATGGTTGATTTCCGAAGTTCAAGGGATTTGAAGAAAATCTTCGTGATAAGATTTGATTCTTCGATAATTAAGGAAATTAGAATCCTCTTTGATAAATGCAATGATCTGTTTTGATTGTTCTGTCGAATATTTCACTATAAATACACCCTCTCCATTTCCTTTATATTTTGGAGTTCCATACTTTTGTTTTCTCTTCCCGAATTTAAGTCAAACGAATAATGGTCCAAAATTCATAGGTATGAAGTTTCGAATGAACATAACTAATGCTTTAAGAAATTGTAATAACACGATCTTGAGTGGTTAAATTACCAGAATTTCGGGAAAAGATAGAACTATCAAGAAGATATGTTTGGAGATTAGGTAGAATGTAAGAGTCGTGTAACATGGCACATGGGTGACGTTATGATCTGCGAATTATCACGTTACATTAGAAACTCAGCATGACTTACTGTAATATAATCACGTTGATCAAGTGTCATTATATTATACTAACTCATGCATCAATTTCCAACACTACTTTAAAATCATTCATAATTCAAATTCTAATTATTCAGAATTTTAGAAACTAAAACAGTTTCTTTTAAGATATAACACAGATAGAGCGGAGAGATAATTAATATCGGACGAGAATATTTATGAAGATATCTTCAGAAATATTGAGGATATTAATAATGAAAGATACGATAATATCTTAGAATTTCTAAATCAAATTGTGATGAAGAAATTCATTCACGATAATTTAGAGCGATTAAGGAGCAAGGTATTCGTTAAAGATTTCATCAGAAACAGAATCATCGAGATTCTTTTATGTACAAGTTTAGTCCTTGTTCAGAGTCTCTTTCATGATTTGCTCAATTCATTTCTCAGTATCAAAATCTTTGAGCTTTTCCAACACTCCATTCCTTATCATCAAATTTTTGACTGTTAAGGCAGTCTTCAGTTTTCACTGCTTCATCAGCTTTTTCAAAACTCATGAAACTGATTCATAAGCTAAAGCGCTTTTCAGAAATTCAGAATTGAAATTCGTAAATCCAGGAGATAGAAGTTATATTTATATATATAAAAATTGTTGTCGTGGAATCGCTGAGAATTTCGAGATTATCGATTGATGCCTTCCGGTACTTGATATGGTAATTATCGTTACAAGATACCAATGAGTTCATGATAAGACTTCAATAGATAAATATATTGAGTTCATAATAAGACTTCAATAGATAAATATATTGATTTGTCGTAGAGATTTAAGCCAAGGAGCAACGAGGTTGCTGGTACATCTACTGATAATATGGTGGGATATAAAAGGATCCCCGGTAACAATAAAAGAGCACGCATATATATCAAGATTATAATAAGGTTGTTTCAAACGAAAAGTTGAAGTTGACTTGCTGGAGCTGTGACAAAATTGGCTAAATTGAAAAGGAATTGCAAAGTTATTTTCGGTAATAACAACGCCAAAGGAATTAGCACAGCTATGTTTTAAACGTTTACTCAGGTTCCGAGAGTTTTCAGGTGTATAATTATGTTCATAAATCTTTTCTCCTCGTAGATAACGTGTGGTTGGTTCATCTTCTCGATTGAGGTGTTTTCAAGAATCATGAAAGGTTTGAACGCAGATTGTAATCGTCAAGATACAAATGAAGTTTAAGATGAAGTCAAGTGGCAACTTGAAGAATTGTTTAGTTTCATATGTTAAAAATCAATATTTTAATTCATTTTAGTTGTCCAATGTTGGTAGTCCACAATTTGTAGTCCACAGTTAGTAATTCAATATATACAGTTTAATATATAATATTCGAATTAATTAATATATATCGTGACCCGTGTACATGTCTCAGACTCAATCACAACTCAATGTATATATATTATTATAGAATCAACCTCAACCCTGTATAGTTAACCCCAGCATTACTGCATATAGAGTGTCTATGGTGATTCCAAATAATATATATATGCGTCGATATGATATGTCAAAACCTTGTATACGTGTCCCGACATTTAAAGTGCATAAAATAAATAACAGAAATTAAATGACGATAAATAGAATTGCGAGAATTTAAATTGCGATAAATAAATTGCGATAAATAAAATGTAATCAGTTAGCTAGGAACAGTTAGCGTGGATTCTTAACAAAATTCTTCTCATAGTTAAATTGTTTGTTTCTAACAAATTTTATTTTGTCCAATGTTTTCTTCATTATACCACTTATTGGATTCTGATAAGTTAAAACCCAATTATGAAATTGAATGAAAATGGTTATTCTGTGGTGAACGGTTTCGTATATATGTGGATGTAAGTAGGATAATAAATGACTATTGAATCAGATTCGCAGAATGTACCGTGTAACTGATTAATGTGAAATATAAATATTCCTCGGGTACTACCTACCCGTTAAATTTTTTTTTACCATTAACAGTTTGTACAGAAGAATTTTTAATTACAATGTTTATGAAAACATATATACATATATATTTTATTCAGATGTAATCATGAATTTAATGAGTTAATATGACCTTAAACTCATATGATTTTCGGTTTGAGCTAGAATAAGTAATCTCTAAAACTTTTAGAAACTACATATTCTTCTCAGAATATTTTTTCTTCACAAAATATTTCTTCTTCACAGAATATTTCTTCAATAAAGTTATGAATTAATACTTCATCATTCATTGTTGTTGGTACTCCTTGATATCTATGGTGCGTATGACGTTGATGTTCGTGTGACAGATTGTGAAGTTGAGTTTTGCGATGCGGTTGTTGTTGGTGGTGGTAATGGTACTGTTGGTGTTGATGATGGTGGTACTGGTTATGCTGCTGGTGCTGCTGCTGGTGTTTGTAACCTTTGCACCATATTCTCCAAATCCACTACCCTAGCACGAAGCTCGTTGACTTCTTCTATTACACCGGGGTGATTCTCGGTTTGGACGAGCGGATAAATATAATCTAGAATTTGGTATAGTATATAATCGTGATGAGATACTCTGAAAATGAGAGAGAAAATGGTGTTTTGGACAGGTTCGCCGGTAAGTGCTTCAGGTTCTTCGCCAAAAGGGCAATGTGGTGGATGAAAAGGATCACCTTCTTCTTGTCTCCAATGATTGAGGAGGCTACGAACCTAGCCCCAATTCATCCAGAATAGGTGATGGCTAATAAGTTGATCCATTCCGGTTACACTGCTTTCGGAGCTTGAGTGAAAATTCATATCGGAATACTTATCGGAATCCGACGAACTTGAACTGGTTGAGGGATTCATCTCGTACGATCAGATGAAGGATTTTCGATAAGAAATAGATTATAGGATGTAAATTAGTACCCTCAATACATAATTTACATATGCATATATAATACTATAATACTAAAATCCCATAAGTTACGGAGGAATCTACGGAAGCTGTTAGGCAAAGGTAATAATATCAGATACGCTAAGATATGAATTTATCTATACACTGTCTATGCAATAGAGGCAGTGAGACGTGTCTAGACTTTAAGCATGATAAGCAAATAATTTTTCGACACTAAATGATAAGCAAAACTTTTGATATGCAGACACGGTCGAAGTCCAGACCCACTAATGCATCTAAACAACTATTAGTTAGACACACTAATGTAAGACCTGGTTCGCTAAGACCATCGCTCTGATACCAACTCTAATGACCCATCCTAATCCATCTGGACGAATACATTACATTTGGTTACATCGCGAGGTACTTGACCTCTATATGATACATTTTACAAATATTGCATTCATTTTTGAAAGACAAACTTTCATTACATTGAAAGTTGACAGCATGCATACCATTTCATAATATATCCACTTATAATTGACTTAATAATAATCTTGATGAACTCAACGACTCGAATGCAACATCTTTTGAAATATGTCATGAATGACTCCAAGTAGTATCTCTAAGATGAACAAGTGCACAGCGAAAGTTTTCTTTCATACCTGAGAATAAACATGCTTTCAAGTGTCAACCAAAAGGTTGGTGAGTTCATTAGTTTATCATAAACAATCATTTCCAATATTTTAATAGACCACAAGATTTTCGTTTATAAATATATGTACACTCGCAAGTGTATAAAACCGTTCTGCTTATGTTGAGGCCTCAGTAACCAACCTTAACAATAATATAATAAGTCATCTTCGCAAAGATGGATATGTACACTCGCAAGTTTATAAATAATCCTCGAAGTACTAAACATCCGCCCACTAGCTCTTATGTCTAGTGCAGCCTACAGGATGGGGGTGTTAAGCCCGATAGATCTATCTTTAGGATTCGCGCTCACATGCTCTTATAACATGTAACTAAATTACTTAGCACATCAATCCACAGAATATCATTTTTAATCATTTGTCTCTATTTCGTAAAGCATTTATAAAAGCAGCGCATGTATTCTCAGCCCAAAAATATATATTGCAAAAGCAATTAAAAAAGGAGCAAATGAAACTCACTATACTGTATTTTGTAGTAAAAATACATATGACGACATTGAACAATGCAGGGTTGGCCTCGGATTCATGAACCTATACCATTCATATGTATATTAATACATATACTTGTAATCGAACAATTTCATATATTATATATATATTTAATTTGTATATATATTCAAAAAGATTAATATTTATATGATTTATATATATATATATATATATATATATATATATATATATATATATAAATTATTATTTTAAAAATACCTAGTTTGTTATATATAAATATTTATATATAGATTGTTAATATGATTAATACATACATATATGTAATATCCCTTTTAAATACAGTTTTGTATATTTAATATTTATTTGGTAAAATAATGTTTATAAGGTTGCTCCCAACGGAGTAAATACTCCCTCCGCCCAGGCTATAGTCCACAAGGAAGCCGATGGCAGCAAATTCGTCCAGGTCCCGCCCAGGTATTTGCCCACCATTCTGTGCTACTGAGCGTCCTTTTTCATCATATTTGAGGACGAAAGGAAGGGCTTAAAATGTGGTTTTTTGCTTCTTAAACTTGTACATTTAACTAATTAAGGGAAGAAAGGAGTGTCATGGTTGAGAGTGTTTAGTCTTGGGTTTAGTCCTGTGAAGGAAGTGCTGATGTGGCGCTGACGTGCCACTGACGTGGCACATGAGGACTAAGATGGAGGAGTGTCTCCATTGGGAGCACTCTAATAGTAATAAAATCGTATTTGATTATGATGATAGCAATACTGATAATAATAATAATTATTATATTAATGATATTAGTAATGATAATAATAACAGTATTTATAACAAAAACTAAATCATAAGTTTTCTACTAATGATAATAATAATAATAATAATAATAATAATAATAATAATAATAATAATAATAATAATAATAATAATAATAATAATAATAATAATGATAATAATGATAATAATAATAATAATAATAATAATAATAATAATAATAATAATAATAATAATAATAATAAAAATAATAATAGCAATCTTATTATTAAAGACAATAATATAATATTAGTAATAACAATAATGATAATAATAATTGTGATTATAATCATGATAGTAATAATAAATAATAACTAATACTTATATTAATAACAATTAATAATAACAATAGCAATAATAATAACAATTTTAATAAAAAGGAACTACCTTCTTTAAGGAAGGCTTAAAAAATTATATTGCTCCATGAGGGACTCGAACCCGAGACCTCTTGAATACGCGAACACTTCCCTAACCAATCCCTCTGTCTTACATATCTGATTTAAACCCAGACCTAAATTTTTAAAACGATTCTGTGTTCTTATTCTCCTTCTTCACTCACAACCCAACTCGATCAGAGAACCCAATTAATCATAACAATCCATTTTCGTTTAGAATTAAAATGTTATATGAAACCAGACACAACTAGTAATGAGTGAATTTGTTTAACAAAATAGAAATAAATAAAATTTTTAAACGTCTGTTATAGTTTCCTGATGAACACGATGACTCAAATCATGATTTCGATTTTTAGACTGTTTCAGATCATGAGTTCAACATGAACTAGGTTGCAAATTGTTCATATAAACTTTATAAATCATCAATTTGATTCAAAACATCAAAACACTTACGAATTTTACCAAGAATAGAATCCTTGACTTTTGAAATCGAAACTTTGACTCAAGAATTCGAACTCGATAAAAAGAATTGGGATTTGAAACTTTTCAGATAGTTTTAGTGTATGATTTCTAACAACTTGGAATTAAAGGATTTTGAAATTTAATACGTGATCGTGTTTTGAGTAAAAAAGTTGAAAACAGAGATTATCGAGCATATACATGAAAAATTAATCTGATTTTTGATGTTTTCAATCGAATTGCTGTTACAGCGTATTATATAAAGGCTAAAAGATGATATTACAGCTAATTGTAACTTGTTTGCTAGTACAATTGATCCGACACCATTTTAATCAGAAACAGGAAAAAAATTAAAATAAAAAGAAACGTACGATTTTTCCAATCTGAATTTTTTGTGACAGGCACAATTGGAATCGTTTGTACTAACTGATAGACCCAAAATAAAATCGTGATACAGATTGATAGCTATGTGTAACAAGAATCGTACAACGTCATATATATATATATATATATATATATATATATATATATATATATATGATTTATATAAATAATATTAATAATTCATAATTATATTGATAATAATTGAATTAATAATAATAATATTAATAATAATAATAATAATACTCATAATTATAAAATTGATAATAATAATAATATTATTATTAATGAAAATAATAATAATTTGTGTTATTTTCTAATAATCATATTAATAATGATATTAATAATAACTTATAATAATAATAGTACTTCTTATTGATAATAGTAATAATAATATCTAATAGTAATATTGCTATTAATTAAATAACTAAATTTATAATTTTACTATTAATTATAATAATGATATTAGTAGTAGTAATAGTAATATAACAATTTACATGTATCAATTATATATTGAAAATGATAATACCACTAATACTGATATCAATATTAATATTAACATTAATATTAATATTAATATTAATAATGAAGGTAATAATAATAATATAACAACTATATTTAATATAATAGTATTCCATATTATAAGTTATATAATATAACTATATATTATATATTAAATACTGATTATTAAATTTTATATATTTTAATAATAATAATACTGAAGATGTAATAAGTTACATGTTTCTATAGTAGTATTAATAATACTTGTTTATTTCAATTTTCATATATTTATATATATTTTATATCAAAAATAATAGTATTAATCATACAAATATTACTGTTTATATTAACAGTTGTAATGAAAGTAATAATAACATTATTAATATAATGTTTATGTTTTAATTTGTAATTACATTTAATATTAAAATTTATTATTCATACATATATATATATATATATATATATATATATATATATATATATATATATATATATATATATATATATATATATATATATATATATATATATATATATATATATATATATATATATATATATATATATTCATTTACAAATAATGTTCGTGAATCGTCAGAAATAGTCGAAGGGTAATTTAAATATATGAACATAGTTTCCAAAATTTTCAAGACTCAATATTACAGACTTTTCTTATCGTGTCGAAATTATATAAAGATTAAGTTTAAATTTGGTCGGAAATTTCCGGGTCGTCACAACTGGTTTTGGAAATGCCGGCTGACAATTCCAACATCTAATATCATTCCTTGTTCTCGACACACTCCTTCTTCTTGACTTTGACCTTCCCCTAGTGTTATTTCTGCCTTTTCTCATACCCCTCTCTTCTTATGCTCAACAAGTTTCCTGATGGTTCTCCTAAGCTCTTTCTTCTTATATCCCCTCCAAGAATAAAATCACGAATGCCCTCAAATCTAAGCATTGAGGACTCTGTGGATCCACTGATAGCTGTGACTGAACCTCACCAGCTTTCAGGTAATGAGGATAATAATAGAAGAGCTTTAACTTCGTCATCGAACTTGATATCAACAGACAACAACCGAGAGATAATATTGTTGAAGTTATTAACATGTTTTGTTACTGAAGCAACTTTTTTCAACCTTTAGTTTACCAACTGTCTGATCAAAATCACCTTGTTAGAAGCAGACGGCTTCTCATACATATTTTCTAAGGTCTTCATCAAACCATGTGTCGTGGTTTCATTCACGATGTTAAAGGCAACACTTTTTGTCAACGTGTGTCAGACAACTGCTAGGGCTTTCCTGTCCAGCATCTTCCACTCGTTATCTTTCAATTATTCTGGTTTATTCTCATTCAAGGCATCTATCAGATCCTTCTGACATAGCAAATATTTAACCTGCATCTTCCACCACCCAAAATCTTGCCCATCGAACTTTTCAATTTTAATCCTTCCTTCTTCAGCATTTGAGCTAGCTTTATCAGATCTAGAACAGCAGCAACACACACCTGTGAATCAGTAGCAGTGATGATCAGACAAGAGGACGACAATGGCTGATAATGCTAAAAACGAACATATATTTCATAGCATTATCCTTAAAGAAAGACAAGCTTTTGGTTGCAATTGTTCTATTTACAAGTGATATTCGTTTAAATAATAAAAGGTGAAGACAAAAGACAGATTCGACGATTTGAAGATGCAAATGACCAAAAAGCTAAAAAGTATAAAGTACAATCAAAGTGGTTCAAATTATTGATGAGAAACGTCTAAAAGTTACAAGAGTACAAGCCGCGAAACGCAAAGTACAAGATATTAAATAGTACGAAATGACGTTCGAAAATCCGAAACCGGGACCTGAGTCAACTCTCAACACTCGACGCAACGGACTAAAAACTACAAGTCAACTATGCACATGAATATAATATAATATATAATTAGTTCTTAAAATTATATATATATTATATTATATATTAAAACCGTCGGCAACAAGAAAACAAGCAAATATGAGCTTTCCCAGGGGGCCATACGATCGCATGGCCTGGCAGTTATAAACCCATGCGATCGCATGGCAGCAACAGTGAGGTCAGGTCCTATAAAGTTCGCGTGTTTTGGCCGAAATTCACACAATTTTTCAATCTCTCTCTCTCTCTCTCTCTCTCTCTCGCGATATATATATATATATATATATATATATATATATATATATATATATATATATATATATAATATAATTTATAATTTTAATTTTAATTTAAGATTAATAATAATAACGGTATGTTAGCCAATGTTGTAAGTGTGTAAGTCGAAATTATGTCTGTGTAACGCTACGCTATTATTATTTGTTGTAAGTTATGTTCAACCTTTTTAAATTAATGTCTCATTGCTAAGTTATTATTATGTTTATTTAAATCGAAGTAATCGTGATGTTGGGCTAAAATATTAAAGACGGGGTAATTGGGCTTTGTACCATAATTGGGGTTTGGATAAAAGAACGACACTTGTGGAAATTAGACTATGGGCTATTAATGGGCTTTATATTAACTAAATGATACCTCGTTAATTTAATATATAGACTTATAATTTGACGTATCTATAAATAACCACATACGCTTAATCGGATACGGTGGGCGGGATATCTATAAATACCAATAATTGTTCATTTTACCGGACACGGGGATGGATTAATAGTCAATGGACTCGTTGAAACAGGGGTGGATTACATTCAAGGGTAATTGGTGTAATTGTTAATAAAGTAGTAAAATCTTGGATTACACGCAGTCGATAACCTGGTGTATTCATTAAACAAAGTATTAAGACCTTGTTACAGTTCGAATCCCCAATTAGTTGGAATTTTTGACTTCGGATATATGGATAATTTGACGAGGACACTCGCACTTTATATTTATGACTGATGGACTGTTATGGACAAAAACCATATGGACATATCGAATAATCTAGGACAAAGGACAATTAACCCATGGTAATAAACTAAAATCAACACGTCAAACATCATGATTACGGAATTTTAAATAAGCATAATTTCTTTATTTCATATTTTATCGTACTTTTATTTACTGTCATTTTATTTATTGCACTTTTAATTATCGTACTTTTTAATTATCGCAATTTTATTTATCGCACTTTAATTATTGTCATTTACTTTACGCTTTAAATTAAGTTATATTTATTTTTAATATTTTACATTAGGTTTTAACTACGACTAAAGTTTTAAAATCGACAAACCGGTCATTAAACGGTAAAAACCCCCTTTTATAATAATAATAATACTACTACTTATATATATATATATATATATACACACACACAAATATAGTTTTAAAAATATAGCGTTAAACTTGGCTAGTTCCCTGTGGACGAACCGGACTTACTAAAAACTACACTACTGTACGATTAGGTACACTACCTATAAGTGTTGTAGCAAGGTTTAGGTATATCCACTTTATAAATAAATAAATAACTTGTGTAAAATTGTATCGTATTTAATAGTATTTCGTAGCAAAAATATAACTATTTCGTATACACCTCTATGCACATCAAGTATTTTTGGCGCCGCTGCCGGGGATTCTTAAACGCCAGAGCTGTACGGATTAGGGTTTGTTTAATTATTATTATTATTATTATTATTAATTAATTATAGTTAGGGTTTAATTTAATATTAGTTAATTTAAGTTTTAAATAATTTTGTATTTTAAGTTATAATTAGTTTTAATAAATATATAAACTTAATACTTTTATAAAATAATAATATAAAAATAATATTTTTATAAAATTGTAATTTTATCACTTTTTATATCTTTTTATGAATTGTATATTTTAATCATTTATTCATAATATTTGTATTTTTTTTTTCATTCGTACTTAGTTTTAAATTTAGTATTTGCCGTAGTTTATTTTTATTTCTAGAATTTTTAGGCTTTGCCGTAAAATCCCTTAAGTGATTTTTCTTTAGACTAAGATTTAGATGCTCTAGAATTTTACGACATCGCTTATCGCTTAAATATTTAATAAATTTTAGTACTTTTTAAGTTATTGCCGTTTTGAATATAGTATTCCTTTTAAGCTTTAATACCTTTAGACGCAACTTTTAATTCTTAGTTTTTAGACTTTTAAGTTTCAACGCGCTACGTTCTTTTTATTATTTTTTGACCTTTTATTTTTCGACGTTTTTCGACGCGCTCTTTTTCTTTCTTATTTCTCGACGCTCTAGTTTTTAGGACATAGATTTTTCTTATTCTTCTCTAAAAGTTCAAAACAAAAAATTATTTTAAGTGGTTAAATTGATAGACATCCAAAATGTGTTAGTTCGTAGTAATAGTTGGATTTGTAAGTGGCGAGTTGTGGGCTTCCAATTTAAAGGGTCCTAGCTACCTGCTGCATCTATTGGCTATTTGAAACATGGGCAAAATCAGAAAAGTCTATTAATTTGATAACTTATATAATTTTTATCTTTTATTACTAATAGGATATTCAGTGAATGCACCGAGCAAAACGTTCACCACCTTTTATATGTTCACCACCTGTAACTCGATCAAGACATCTAGCCAATATTGTCGCCATTGATTTTTATTTAGAATCGTCATCCAGTCGACCAAGTATTCCAATTCAAATTTCAAATAATCCATTTTTTGAACCCGACCTCACAATTGAGAATCCGGAGGATATTCAGGGACAATTCAGAGATCCTGAACCACTAATCATTCCTCCTAAACCACAAATCACTCATCCAGAGATTGTCGAGGAAGAAACCATTAATTCAAAATCCTCTAGTGATTCAGATTCAGCAAATTCAATCATGGAGAATCTGGAACCTCTAAGTATGGAAGACCGAATGAGAGCTAAACGCACTGGCCAAGGTCACGCAATTACTCAACCAGATATTAATGCGCCAGATTATGAAATCAAAGGACAAATCCTACTCATGGTAACTAATCAATGCCAATCTAGTGGTGCACCGAAGGAAGATCCAAATGAACATCTTTGTACCTTTAATAGGATCTGTACTCTATTCAAAATCAGAGAAGTTGAGGATGAACAGATCTATCTCATGTTATTTCCCTGGACTTTAAAGGGAGAAGCCAAAGATTGGTTAGAATCGTTACCTGAAGGGGTGATTGATACATGCGATGTTTTAGTTGAAAATTTTCTTAAACAATTCTTTCCGGCATCTAAAGCCGTGAGACTTCAAGGAGAAATTGTTACGTTCACACAAAAGCCAAATGAAACTTTATATGAGGCGTGGACAAGATTTGGAAAGTTATTGAGATGATATCCGCAACATGGTTTAGACACTTATCAAATAGTACAAATATTTTACCAAGGATGCGACATCACTACAAGAAAAGAAATCGATATAGCAGCTGGTGGTTCCATTATGAAGAAAACCGCAACTGAAGCTTACAAAATTATTGATAACACTGCTTCCCACTCACATGAGTGGCATCAAGAAAAAGATATCGTTAGATCATCTAAAGCAGCTAGAGCCGATTCTAGCCATGACTTTGATTCCATTTCCGCAAAGATAGATGATGTCGAGAGACGAATGGAAAAGATGACTAAGGATATTCACTCAATACGAATTAGTTGTGAGCAGTGTGGAGGACCACATTTGACAAAAGACTGTCTCAGTATTGAACAAACAATGGAACAAAAATAGAATGTTTCATACATTAACCAAAGGCCTGGAAATAATTATCAAAATAATTATCAACCGCCAAGACCAATCTACAATCAAAATCAGAATTATAACTGAAATGTTCCATACAACAACCAACAAGGTCCTAGCAATCAATAAGTATTCAATAATACTTACAATCAGCAAAGACCTATTTTTCAAAATAAACCACCACAAACCGATGATAAAAAGCCAAATTTAGAAGATATGATGTCGAAGCTAGTTGAATCTCAAACTCAATTTTTCACATCTCAGAAACAAACGAATGAACAAAATGCTCAAGCATTTAGAAATCAACAAGCTTCTATTCAAAATTTGGAACAAGAAGTAAGCAACCTAGCAAGGTTGATAGGTGAAAGAAAACCGGGAAGTCTACCTAACGATACAAATGCTAACCCCCGAAATGAAACAGCTAAAGCCATTACCACAAGAAGTAGTATTACACTTAAACCACCTGAAATACCTGTAATTTCTGATGACTCTAATCCTACTACACAAGAACCATAACCTGAAAAAGATAAGGAAACAGAACCGGTAGCTGAAAAGGTTAATGAAAATAACACAGTTAAGCCTAAACCTTATGTTAAACCATACCAATCACCACTTCCTTACCCGAGTAAAATGAGAAAAGAAAGACTTGAAGCCGAGCAATCCAAATTCTTGGATATGTTTAAACAAATAAATGTAAATCTTCCTTTCATTGATGTGATATCAGGAATGCCAAGATATGCCAAATTCTTGAAAGATCTAATCACAAATAGAAAGAAAATGGAAGAACTATCGGCTGTTACTATGAATGCTAATTGTTCTGCAGTGCTGTTGAATAAGATACCAGAAAAATTATCAGATCCAGGAAGTTTCACAATCCCATGTTTTCTGGGTAGTCTTAGTTCAATAGAAGCATTGACAGACTTAGGTGCTAGTATAAATTTAATGCCGTATTCACTATACGCTAAACTAGACCTTGGAGAATTGAAACCAACACGAATAAGCATACAACTAGCCGATCGATCAGTAAAATATCCTAGAGGGATAATGGAGAACATGCTAGTTAAAGTTGGTACTTTTGTATTTCCAGTAGATTTTGTTATTCTGGACATGGAAGAAGATTCTCGAGTTCCTCTCATATTAGGAAGACCATTCTTAAACACGGCTAAAGCAATAATAGACGTGTTCGGTAAGAAACTGACCTTAAGTATAGAGGACGAGAGTGTTACCTTTTCTGTTGATAGAGCCATGCAACAACCGCAATCTGCAGATGATACATGTTATTATATTCAAACTATAGATTCACATGCAGAATTGTTAGAAGAATTTCCAGAATTACAAGGAACATGAGAATGTTCTTTAGGAGAAGGAACTGAACCAATTGATGAAGCTGAAATGTTAGCCGCACTCATGGCTAATGGATATGAACCAACAACAGAAGAAATTCAAATGCTAAAAAAAGAAGACAGATATCGATACAAATCATCAATAGAAGAACCACCGACATTAGAGTTAAAACCACTTCCAAACCATTTGGAATACGCTTATTTACATGGTGAATCTGAATTACCTGTAATAATATCGTCTTCTCTTACTGAAAATGAAAAATCTCAACTCATTTATGTGTTAAAAGCTCATAAACCAGCTATTGCATGGAAGATTCATGATATTAAAGGCATAAGTCCTTCGTATTGCACACATAAAATCCTTATGGAAGAAGCTTATAAAATGTATGTGCAACGCCAACGAAGACTAAATCCGAATATTCAAGATGTTGTTAAGAAAGAAATTATTAAACTGCTAGATGCAGGTTTAATTTATCCAATCTCTGATAGTTCATGGGTAAGCCCAGTTCAATGCGTACCTAAGAAGGGTGGCATGACTGTCATCACAAATGAAAAAAATGAGCTTATTTCTACTATGACTGTAACAGGATGGCGTGTTTGTATTGATTATAGAAAATTGAATGACGCCACCAGAAAAGATCACTTTCCCTTACCTTTCATTGATCAAATGTTGGAAAGATTAGCCGAGAATAGTTACTATTGTTTTCTTGACGGTTTTTCCGGATACTTTCAAATTCCAATCGCACCCGAGGATCAAGAGAAAACCACATTCACGGGCCCTTACGGTACTTTTGCTTACAAACGCATGCCATTTGGACTTTGCAATGCCCCTGCAACCTTTCAAAGGTGCATGATGGCGATTTTTCACGACATGATAGAAGAATGCATGGAAGTTTTCATGGATGACTTTTCAGTCTTCGGTGATACATTTGAATCATGTCTAGTTAATCTCGAACGAATGGTTATTAGATGCGAACAATCAAATCTAGTACTTAATTGGGAGAAATGTCATTTCATGGTTAGAGAAGGTATCGTTCTTGGTCATAAAATTTCAAAGGAAGGAATTGAAGTGGATAGAGCTAAAGTAGATGTAATTGCTAAACTTTCACATCCCACCAATGTTAGAGGAGTCAGGAGTTTTCTAGGGCATGCCGGTTTTTACCGACGTTGCATAAAAGATTTTTGTAAAATTGCCACTCCTATGAATAAACTCCTTGAAAAAGATGCTCCATTCATCTTTTCAGATGAATGCATCAAATCTTTTAATATTCTTAAAAAAAACTCACTAATGCGCCGATCATGATAACTCCAAATTGGATTCTACCGTTTGAACTCTTGTGCGATGCAAGTGATTTTGCAATGGGAGCCGTTTTAGGACAAAGGATTGAAAAATGATTTCAAGCTATTTATTACACTAGTAAGACATTACAAGGAGCACAAAAGAATTACACAACTACTGAAAAAGAACTCCTTGCCATTGTCTTTGCTTTTGACAAATTTCGTTAATATCTCGTTCTAGCTAAAACGGTGGTCTATACCGACCATTCTGCTCTTAGATACCTATTTTCAAAACAAGATGCTAAACCACGATTAATCCGTTGGATCTTACTCTTACAAGAGTTCGATATTGAAATCCAAGACAAAAAGGGAGCAGAAAATCTCGCCGCTGATCATCTTTCTCGTCTTGAAAATCCCGAATTAGAAGTTCTAAATGAATCGGCCATACAAGATAACTTTCCTGATGAATATCTCTTGAAAATCGATTATAATGAAATTTCATATGCAAACTACTTAGTGTGTGGATTCCTTGAAAAGGGGTTGTCGTACCAAAAACGAAAGAAATTCTTTAGTGATATAAAACACTATTTCTGGAAAGATCCACATTTGTTTAAAAGTTGTCCCGATGGAATAATACGCCGATGTGTATTCGGAGATGAAGCTAGTCAAATCTTAAACCATTGTCACACATGACCAGCAGGAGGGCATTATGGGACTCAATGTGACAACCCGTAAATTTCCAGAAAAATTTAAACAAAAATCTTTATATGATTTCATTTAACCTCGACTAATTCCGACGATTCACGAACAATTATTTGTAAATAATTACGCATTAATTTGATATATTAATATTATTATTATTAATATCCTTTTTAAACAAGATATCAATAAGTAATATCTTTATTATCAGTATTGTTATTATGAATAAAAAAAATATTGACAAATATTCTTGGAAAAGTAGTAAATCAATTTGTTTATTTTAAAAATATATATATAAAAAAATCCTTAAAATTAATGATTTTTTTAATAAAATAAATAAATAAATTACTTTTTAATTAAAAATTATAATGGAAAAATACTTTTATTATTTTATTTTGTGCATTATCCCATGACCTAACATTTAATACTTTTGAATTTTAAAATCCCATTAAAAATTAAAATATTTCTTTTTCTTTTAATTATTTTATTCTTTTTACCTAATTTTTTCAAGTATAAATACCCCTCATTTCTCATTCAAACTCACACCAAAATTTCTCTCATTCTCTTTAAAGAATTACTACTAGTAAGTATTCTTTTCTTACTTTTTACTTTTTAATTTTTACTTTTTACTTTTTACTATTTACTTCGGTTTATTATTTTTTTTTACCGAAACATGTAAATAATGTTATAAATTATATGCAATTAAAATAAAAATAAATAACATGTTATGATTAGTAATATATGTTACAAAAAATTATAAAAGTATTTTTATGAATTAATATATAGGAGTTATAATTAAAATCGAATTAATGAATATATATGTATATACACACCTAACGTGAAGGTTATAATTAAAGATAGCGTACAAAGACTACAAACATCACCGCTACTTATGGCCTAGGGTGATCCTTGTTACCATTATGGGACACTTGTGGATCTCGAATGCCAAGACTTAGATCCTGGTCAAGAGATCCTGGGCCGCTCGGTAACAATAGATCATTCGAGTGACTTGCATGTTAGCGATGAAGTTTGGGCAAGATTGTACAACATC
Organism: Rutidosis leptorrhynchoides; assembly: GCF_046630445.1. Classification (NCBI taxonomy): domain Eukaryota; kingdom Viridiplantae; phylum Streptophyta; class Magnoliopsida; order Asterales; family Asteraceae; genus Rutidosis; species Rutidosis leptorrhynchoides. Next base: position 390,229,279 of record NC_092334.1, read on the forward strand.
TTTGTTAAGAATTATAACCCGAACATTCTTAAACTAGAAGCTTACTATAAGTGGAAGTTTTTCATAAATAGTAGGTTTCCAAAAATAGAAACTTTTGAGAAATAGGAACTTTTCTCGAAAACCGTCACTGTCAATATAGTTGCTATATTAATAAACATACTTTATGTCAAGTTAGACATTAACTAATCAAACGTTATACCTCAAGGCTGATATCCAGATCACTTACTTGCTTTACTTTCCTTCTTGCGTGGAATACTTCAACTGCTATTTAATGTGAGTTCATCTGCTCCCTTTTTATATATATTTTTGGGCTGAGAATACATGAGCAACTTTTATAACTGTTTTACACGTATCAACTATTAAACTGTGATATGTTGGGCTATGACCAGCAAGTCCCCAACCGACAAGTATAAACGATAACTTGTACGGGGCAAACTTGAAAGTCTAGTCTAAATATCAGTACCAACTATTAAACTGTGATATGTTGGGCTATGACCAGCAAGTCCCCAACCAACAAGTATAAACGATAACTTGTACGGGGTAAACTTGAATGTCTACTCTAAATATCAGTACCAACTGTTAAACTATGCTATACCCGGCTATGTCCGACTAAGTCCCTACAGTGATATTTTTAATTGCTGCGGCATTCTTAATTATTGGGGATAGGCCTATCGGGAGTAACGTCCCCGATACATTTGACTAAGTCTTTGTATTACTTGATAATGAATTAAACGAAAAGGACAGAACAACTTGTCACGGGGCAAACAACGTTTAGTCTAAATATCACGCACTGGCATAACTTTTTGATCCTGCGGGAGATCAACTTGACTGGATCTGAGTGATCTACTTATGAAAACAAATCTTGTGGTCTAACACTATTACTGAAATCATTATTTATGACAAACCTATGAACTCACTCAACCTCGTGTTGACTTTTTAAGCATGTTTATTCTCAGGTACTTAAGTATTGCTTCCGCTGTATATCAGCTGCTTTGATGATGATTGCTTGCTATACTTGGAGTCTTCATTACATATCATATCAATTAAAGACATTTAATGTTCTAAATACAATGTAATCTATTTATCTTCCGCTGCAAAATTCAATAAAATGTCTCATATACAGTCGTTCTCGTTTATACAACTGTGATTTGATATAATTAGTCACAAATACCTCAGGCCTTATTTGGGGGTGTGATAGATTGGTATCAGAGCAGGTTGTTGTAGAGAACTAGGATTGCATTTTATGTGTGCCTTATATAATTAGGTACCTTAGCAATGTAGGACTACAACTTTCCTTGACCGTAGTGCCTTTACTTGTTGCCTTTAACTGTTAAATGCTACACTATACTTTAGAAACTTTACTTATCTTAGAATGCCGAGCCAACCTAAGAACTCTGCTCACTTTCCTAAGTATTATCCAATTACGCCATCGCATTTAAATGCGACACCATAATTTCTGAAATTCTTGACATTCCTATGTCATCTATCATGGTTTTGTGTATTACATATATATTACATGAAATATTATCCATAATTTTTGAAACTCCTATATTTGTTACTATTCATACTCAAACGTATATAACTCCCTGTTATATCACGTACCTATATGCCTTATGCCTTTATGCATCGATTTGCAAATCGAAAAATGTCATTGGGTTATCACAGTATACGAATTGTAATTCTTTAATCAATATCTGGTTACAAACTTTTTATTTATAATCTCAACACGTCATACCACCATTATTACATAAATGGATGACACATCATATCTTATCATATCTTATCATATCTATCCCAGTAAACTTTGTCTACCACTTTTCCTAAATTCTCTCCCTAAATTACGGAAATCTTTTTGCTATAAATACGTATTCAAGGAGACGAATATATCATTCAGTATTCAATACCCATTTCATATCAAACCCTATTCCAAACACATAATATGAATTTCTCGAACTCTTCGAGCTCCAACGGCAGCGTAACCGGAACAAACGAACCAATCAGCCATCATCTTTTCTGGATGAATTGGGGATGGGTTCGTAGCCGACTCAATCAATGGAGGCAAGAAGAAGGTGATCCCTTCCACCAACCGAATTCACCTCTTGGCGAAGAACCTGAAGCACTTACCGGTGAACCAGTCCGAAACACCATTTTCTCTCTTCTTTCCAGGGTATCCCGTCACGAATATATAATATAGAAGATTCTAGATCTTATTCACCCCCTTGTTCCAACCGCCAATCATCCCGGAATAATAGAAGAAGTCAACGAGCTTCGCGCTCGAGTAGTGGCTCTGGAAAATCTGGTGCGAAACCTACGAACACCAGCAGCAGCACCTGCAGCATGACCAGTACCACCAGTACCATCATCAAAACCAACAACAACATTAAAATCCCACGCCTCAACATCACACTCGGTACCTCGGATATCAACATCATACGCCCCAAAGATACCAAGGAATATTAGCAATAAAGAGTTAAGATGTATTGACTCATTCTTCGTGAAGAATTATATATGTATACCTTATATATATATATATGATTTGGAACAATAATAAATCTTGTCGTACTAAGTAATTACGTGAGAATCTCAACTAGTATGTACTACTTGGTTAATTCATATCACTAATATGCTATGATGTACACCCTTCGTTAATGACTTAACAATTGTTAATCATTGCTTCAACACAATAAACTCCATTTCATAATAAATCAAGTGTAACGATGAATGTATTGATTCATAACTTCATTAGCGAAATATTTCGCGACAATTATGAAATCTCTAAGGTTTTGGAGATTATTTACTCTCGTTCCAAACCGCAAATCAGATAAGTTTAATATATATTAACTCATTAAATCCATGATTATATCTGAAGAATACATATATGAACGTATATCTTCATAAAGATTGTAAATTCTGTTGTACAAACTGTTAGTTGTGAAAATATTTTAACGGGTAGGTAATACCCGAGAAATATTTACATCTCACATTAATACACTGTACATTCTTCAATTTCGATTCATAAATCATTAATTATACGCACTACCTTCACAATGATACACAATCATCTTCATACAAAATCAATTACACATTCTGAAATTAACATATCAGAATTCAAGTAAAGCTTTAGCAAGTGTTATCTTCCTAAAGATTACTACATTCATGAATTATATTCATTCGTATTCTACAATGAATTATCACATGAAACCACCGAAATTATCATTCATCACTTTTAAAATCAATAACGCCTATTCGTTAACCATTAGATCCGTTGACGATTACAATCAGCGTTTAATCATCTAAAAATAAAATTTCTTGAAACCATCTCGAATTGATAACAAATGATTCAGAAATGGTCGCATTAAATGCAGAGGAAACAAAAGAATTTTCCCCGTCATTGGATATTAGAAATTCTAAGATATCATCGTATCCTTCGTTATAAATATCCTCTATATTTCTGAAGATATCTTCATAATGATTCTTGACCGCAATTAACTGTCTCCTTGCGATATCTTTATCACATCATAAAGAAAACTGTTTTAGTTTTTATATTCTGTAAAATTCAAGTTTAAATTACGAATGATTTGAAGTAGTGTTGGGAATTGAAGCATGAGTTAGTATAATATAATGACGTCAGGCTAACGTGATTATATTACAGTAAGTCATGCTAAATTTTTAATGGAAGATGATGATTCATAGATTTTATGATCATCATTTGTCATGTTACACGACTTTTACATTCTATTTAATCTCTGAACATATCAAGAACATATATTCTTAATAGTTCTATCCTCAGTAATTCTTGTAATATAACAAATCAAATCATGATATTACGTTCCTTCCTGCTTAGAACATTATGATCATTCGAAACTTCATACCTACAAATTCTGGACCATTAATCGCTTTACTTAGAGTCGAGAGGAGAATAAAAAGGCAAAGAGCTTCGACAAATATGGGAAAATATAAATCCCAATAACAATACCAAAATTACAAACCGTGTATATCAATGCGTATAGCAATATAAAGACACGGGAGAACTAAAAACACGATAAATCCTAGAGCATAATAGAAGTAAACACACTCCTCTGTTGGGAGTTAGAAAAGAAGGAAGATTGTGGCGATAACCAATATAAGGTCAAGAACAAGAACTGGATTGAGCATATTAAGAAACCTTTTGGAAGTATGAATTGAGGAAGAAAGTATAGAAGTGGTGAAGATAATGAAACCGAAGAAGCTAATTTATAGCGAAATTCTAGACACAGCAATCGAGACAATTCACCGCATTTAATTAAAGAAAATCCTAATTTTCTTAATTACCGAAGAATCAAATCTTATAAAGATTATGAAGATTTCTTTAAATCCCTTGAATTCCGGAAATCAACTTTAACCATATCAAAAGTTAAGGTGAACATTTAATTTCCTCATTTCACTCTTTTGTGATAGTTTCATTTATACTCTTTCTATAATCGAATCGTTTTATCCATATTATTTAATGTCGATAAAACTCTATTTTTCAAATCATATTCATCATTCTTCTTGTAAAGAATGACGATCTCTATCAAATTTCATGATTATGATTTTCATGAACTCCTCTCTTTTTTGTCTACCCTAATATTGTGGCATAAACGCTCAAGGTTTAAATAAGCTCACTATTATTCATCACACATTTCATGTATATTGAAATGCTTGTATAACGTCATCATCTCTTTCTGAGGAAAACCTAATCAATGACACTCTTGTTAAATCCTTTAGATAACCTCCGCATTAATAATAAAATGCACTTCGTAGAATTTACGAATCGTAAGACTTAAACTCTTAAAACAAAACAATATTCTATCCGTTGAAATTCACGCAAGGCCCCGAGTATACCTGGGAACGTGAAAATCGAATAAAATGAAAATATCCTCACCTGTTTACAAACAACGCCGACTGATGGCAACAACTAAATTTCGGGACGAAATTTCTATTAACAGGGGGATACTGTGACAACCCATAAATTTTCGGAAAAATTTAAACAAAAATCTTTATATGATTTCATTTAACCTCGACTAATTCCGACGATTCACGAACAATTATTTGTAAATAATTACGCATTAATTTGATATATTAATATTATTATTATTAATATCCTTTTTAAACAAGATATCAATAAGTAATATCTTTATTATCAGTATTGTTATTATGAATAAAAAAAAATATTGACAAATATTCTTGGAAAAGTAGTAGATCAATTTGTTTATTTTAAAAATATATATATAAAAAAATCCTTAAAATTAATGATTTTTTTTAATAAAATAAATAAATAAATAAATAAATTACTTTTTAATTAAAAATTATAATGGAAAAATACTTTTATTATTTTATTTTGTGCATTATCCCATGACCTAACATTTAATACTTTTGAATTTTAAAATCCCATTAAAAATTAAAATATTTCTTTTTCTTTTAATTATTTTATTCTTTTTACCTAATTTTTTCAAGTATAAATACCCCTCATTTCTCATTCAAACTCACACCAAAATTTCTCTCATTCTCTCTTTGAAGAATTACTACTAGTAAGTATTCTTTTCTTACTTTTTACTTTTTACTTTTTACTTTTTACTTTTTACTTTTTACTTTTTACTTTTTACTTCGATTTATTATTTTTTTTACCGAAACATGTAAATAATGTTATAAATTATATGCAATTAAAATAAAAATAAATAACATGTTATGATTAGTAATATATGTTACAAAAAATTATAAAAGTATTTTTATGAATTAATATATAGGAGTTATAATTAAAATCGAATTAATGAATATATATGTATATACGCACCTAACGTGAAGGTTATAATTAAAGATAGCGTACAAAGACTACAAACATCACCGCTACTTGTGGCCTAGGGTGATCCTTGTTACCATTATGGGACGCTTGTGGATCTCGAATGCCAAGACTTAGATTCTGGTCAAGAGATCCTGGGCCGCTGGGTAACAATAGATCATTCGAGTGACTTGCATGTTAGCGATGAAGTTTGGGCGAGATTGTACAACATCTTTGTTAAGAATTATAACTCGAACATTCTTAAACTAGAAGCTTACTATAAGTGGAAGTTTTTCATAAATAGTAGGTTTCCAAAAATAGAAACTTTTGAGAAATAGGAACTTTTCTCGAAAACCGTCACTGTCAATATAGTTGCTATATTAATAAACATACTTTATGTCAAGTTAGACATTAACTAATCAAACGTTATACCTCAAGGTTGATATCCAGATCACTTACTTGCTTTACTTTCCTTCTTGCGTGGAATACTTCAACTGCTATTTAATGTGAGTTCATCTGCTCCCTTTTTATATATATTTTTGGGCTGAGAATACATGCACAACTTTTATAACTGTTTTACACGTATCAACTATTAAACTGTGATATGTTGGGCTATGACCAGTAAGTCCCCAACCGACAAGTATAAACGATAACTTGTACTGGGCAAACTTCAAAGTCTAGTCTAAATATCAGTACCAACTATTAAACTGTGATATGTTGGGCTATGACCAGCAAGTCCCCTACCAACAAGTATAAACGATAACTTGTACGGGGTAAACTTGAAAGTCTAGTCTAAATATCAGTACCAACTGTTAAACTATGCTATACCCGGCTATGACCGACTAAGTCCCTACAGTGATATTTTTAATTGCTGCGGCGTTCTTAATTATTGAGGATAGGCCTATCGGGAGTAACGTCCCCGATACATTTGACTAAGTCTTTATATTACTTGATAATGAATTAAACGACAAGGACAGAACAACTTGTCACGGGGCAAACAACGTTTAGTCTAAATATCACGTACTGGCATAACTTTTTGATCCTGCGGGAGATCAACTTGACTGGATCTGAGTGATCTACTTATGAAAACAAATCTTGTGGTCTAACACTATTACTGAAATCATTATTTATGACAAACCTATGAACTCACTCAACCTCGTGTTAACTTTTTAAGCATGTTTATTCTCAGGTACTTAAGTATTGCTTCCGCTGTATATCAGCTGCTTTGATGATGATTGCTTGCTATACTTGGAGTCTTCATTACATATCATATCAATTAAAGACATTTAATGTTCTAAATACAATGTAATCTATTTATCTTCCGCTGCAAAATTCAATAAAACGTCTCATATACAGTCGTTCTCATTTATACAACTGTGATTTGATATAATTAGTCACAAATACCCCAGGCCTTATTTGGGGGTGTGATACTCAACTTACAGCAAGGAAAGTCTACGACACTGGATTCTATTGGCCTACAATTTTCAAAGACGCACACCTTCTTTGTAAATCCTGTGATGCTTGTCAAAGGGCCGAAAAAATAAGTCAACGTGATGAAATGCCACAAAACGTCATTCAAGTATGTGACGTATTTGACGTTTGAGGTATTGACTTTATGGGTCCATTTCCAAAATCTCATAATAATCTCTACATTCTCGTTGCCATTGATTATGTATCTAAATGGGCGGAAGCACAAGCTCTCCCAACTAACGATGCACGAGTTGTAGTCAACTTTTTAAAACGTCTTTTTGCTAGGTTCGGAACACCGAAAGCTTTAATAAGTGATCGGGGTACTCTTTTCTGTAATAATCAACTTGAGAAAGTTCTCAAAAGATATGGAGTAACTCATAAAATCTCAACCGCTTATCATCCACAAACAAGTGGACAAGTTGAAAATACCAACCGAGCATTAAAACGTATTATAGAGAAACCGTAGGATCAAATCCGAAGGAATAGTCTATGAAATTGGAGTATGCACTCTGGGCTTTTAGAACAGCCTACAAAAATCCAATTGGAACCACAACTTTTAAACTCGTTTACGGAAAAGCATGTCATCTTCTATTAGAAATTGAACATAAAGCATTTTGGGCTTTGAAGACATGTAATCTTGATTTAAATGAAGCCGGACGTCTACGGTTAAGTCAATTAAACGAATTAGAAGAATTAAGACATGAAGCATATGAAAATTCTTTAATCTATAAAGAAAGAACGAAGAAATGGCATGATAAAAGAATCAGAAGTTCAAAAGAATTTAAAGAAGGAGACAGAGTTCTTCTTTTCAATTCACGATTCAAGCTATTTCCTGGAAAATTGAAATCAAGATGGTCTGGACCATTCATAGTCAAAAGAGTTTTCCCATATGGAACAGTAGAATTAATAAATTCAAATAGAATTGAATTTAAAGTTAATGGTCACAGAGTTAAACATTACATACAAGGTCCGATGGAAGTCGACAACGAAGTTAATCACAATTTCGACACCACAGCTAACTAAGTGTGGGGAGAATCAAGTCTTTTAAGGATAATATTTATTTCTGTTAGAGTTAGATATTCTGTTTTCGTGTAGTTTCCGAAAATAGAATCCGAATGGTCTTTCCCTAGCAGACCCTAAAGAACTAGTCTTCTCCCTGCATTCTGAATTTTTATTTTTTTAGGTTTTACGAGATGAAGAATTCCTTTGATTTAAACCATGGTCTAATGCTACACGCTATGATTACTAAACGTAATAATGACACACTTTCGAGTGAAGTGGTATCCTTCATAAGAGCCAAAATGAACGAAGTGAGGAAAGAACTCAGAAAAGATCATCATAAGATACATTTTGGTAAAGGAAAATCAAAATTCGCAACAAAAAAAAGAGCACGACACCTTGAAAGATGTCATAAATGCGGAAAATGGTCACACGAAGCTAAATGTTCGAACAATCAAACATATTCAAATACCGAATTTGTTACTCTATGCAAAGAAGGACCATTCATATGTTTAGATGAAAAGATATTGAAGAATTGAGGTTAGGCCTACGTAGCTATGGAAAACCAAATCACACGACTCTCCTATGAGTCGGCTAAAGCATGTCTCTGAGAATTCTTTCTCACAGGTAAGTATATGTACACTTTTTATTTTTTTATTTATTGCTTTTAACCTTTTGATAATAAACGCTGAATCGTTCGCTATAAAGTATTAAATTGGTATTCAATAAAATTAGGCATGTGTAACCGAAATTATTGATATCATACAAAAATTTATTACATCACTGCAAAATTTACCGTTTATTCTTAAGGTATAAATATCTTTAATCAATCAACCCAAAATATTTCAGAAATTCGTCAGGAGTAAAAGAGGGGCGTATATTTTTGTTAATATTTGATTGATTAAAGTGAGATAAAAGACCAAAAAGATTTTTCATTTTAATTTTTACCTTGTTTTTAAAATTAATATATAAATATTAAATTATTAATGTAAATTTTTAAAATCAATATATTTAAGTTTTTAAATATTTTAAAAAATTATATTTTTAATATAAGTTTGTAAAATTAATGTATAAAAATATTAATTATATTTATATGAATTTTTAGTTTTATGCATTTTAAATTTAAATTTGGTGTGAATTTAAAAACAAAAATGTACTTTATTTCATTAAATTAAAAATGTGATTTCTAAAAATTCGTCGTGAGTTGAAGACTAGGTCGTTGAACCGAAATTACTTTACCCAAGGGAGGGACGAGAAATTTTTTTTATCATTATTTTTAATCTTATTTGAGTTAAAGTATGCCAAAAACATTAAAAAAAAAAACCCAAAAAAAATCTTTGCTTTTAAAACGACGCTTAAAAGTGACAAATTTTAAAATTTTGTCGAGAGACGAACTAGGACAACGATCCGAAACGCCCTCATTCTTAAAAGAAACAAATTTTTAAAATTTATTAATTTATGTTTTATTAGTTAAAGGTTTAAAAAAATCCAATATGTTTGGAAACTTTGGTAAAATTTAATCATTTTTCTATGCTAATCACCCTCAATAATTTAAATTGCTACTGATTTCTTGCAAATGAGGGCATTGCAAGATCTTAAGTGTGGGAAGGGGTTAAATTCTTTCGAATTTTTAAAATTTTAAATTTAAACACTTGGTTACCATTAAAAATACTAGTAACGCAGTAGTTGTATTAGAATCTAGTGCTCTCTGATAATAAAGAACAGCCCTAGTCTTATATACTGACTACCCAATTCTAGTAAAAATTTTCAAAATTTTCAATTAAATGAACTCAAAATCATGTTTATACAAATTTATGAACGATAAAACTAGGTGTTAACACGAAATTATTGTTACCTCGGAAAGGACATAAATTGAGAAACAACCCAAAATGTTAGAATTCATTTAAAATGGAATAGAGGAAAATAAAAAGGCAAAGAAAGAAAAATAAAAGCCAAGTGTGGGAAAAATTTACCAAGTTATTTAAAACATATGACACATATTTTTGTACAAATAATTGAAAATACTTTTGTTTTGGACAATTTTATCAGTTTTACCCAATTTCTTATAATATATTTGAAAGAAAAGATGGATCTACACGATGAATCAATTCCATCATTAAAAGGAAGTAAAGTCTTCCGAAAAAGAAACGCGCTTCTTGATTTAGGTCAGGAAGTTGTCGTCCAGACCAGTTGTAGAGTCTACGAAAAACCTTGAAAAGTTTTCTCGAAAATCAGCTGGAAATTCACAGACCTCAGCATCAAACAGGGTCGCCAAGTGGTCAGACTTATCCTAACCATTAGAGGATTTGTCTCGTACAATCGGGGGGGCACCGTGAAAATTAGCTTATAAGACTAATGAATCAGATCCCCAGAAAGAATAATCTCCTTAAAGATCAAAAATCAGCTTTTAAGACTGATATTACTCAATCCTTGAGATTGACTTTTAAAGATTGAGAATTACAAACTCATGGAATTTGATGATATCTAAACTCGAGCTTAGACGAGAAAATATTTTGATCAAATTACAAACCGATTTGTTTTCTGAAAATCCTATTTTCAATGCGTTCATTACCATTGAACGTAAAATCCTAGGAATTCACATGGAATTCATTAGGTCACCTGAACAAAATCAGGTGTCAACCGTAAGAACGGTGGTTGCATAGCATGGTTAAAGACAGGACCTTGTGCCAGACCGAAAAACTATAGGGTGATCTTTACTATTACTCCTACAAAGGATAGTAATTGCATCCGACACGATATAGACCATAATCAAAAGCATATCACGGGACATTGCCTTAACAGTTGCTTGTTCAACGCTTTCCTTTACAACCGGACTGTAGTTTACCGAAAGGTAATATACGGAGCAAGTATACTGGACGTGTTGCTTTCCCAATACAAGGTTAGCAAGTGGGTGACACAAAACCATAAGTTTTGAGCCAAAATTTTCAAATCTGAAACCCACAAAACCCACAAAAATATTTTCGCAAACACCGGTGAAGGGTTATTCCGGAAAACTTATCTAGGGTAAAAGCTAGATTTAATTTTCAAAAGATCAAATGTTTTCATAAAGATCCAATTTCCTTAAGGATCTAAATTTTCATAGTCATGTGGGACTGTAAACCACAACGTTACTATCATTGTTCATACCGCCAAATCGAAATCACTGATGTACAAAGTGTGAAGAATAAAATAGTGATTCTAGTATTTTTATTTCAAGACTATATTGCTTGAGGACAAGCAACGCTCAAGTGTGGGAATATTTGATAATACTAAAAACGAACATGTATTTCATAGCATTATCCTTCAAGAAAGACAAGCTTTTGGTTGCAATTGTTCTATTTACAAGTGATATTCGTTTAAATAATAAAAGGTGAAGACAAAAGACAGATTCGACGATTTGAAGACACAAACAACCAAAAAGCTAAAAAGTACAAAGTACAATCAAAGTGGTTCAAATTATTGATGAGAAACGTCTAAAAGTTACAAGAGTACAAGCCGCGAAACGCAAAGTACAAGATATTAAATAGTACGAAAGGACGTTCGAAAATCCGGAACCGGGACCAGAGTCAACTCTCAACGCTCGACGCAACGGACTAAAAATTACAAGTCAACTATGCACATGAATATAATATAATATATAATTAATTCTTAAAATTATATATATTATATTATATATTAAAACCGTCGAATACAAGAAAACAAGAAAATGTGAGCTGTCCCAGGGGGCCATGCGATCGCATGGCCTGGCGGTTATAAACCCATGCGATCGCATGGCAGCAACAGTGAGGTCAGATCCTATAAAGTTCGCTTGTTTTGGCCGAAATTCACACAATTTTTCAATCTCTCTCTCTCACGATATATATATATATATATATATATATATATATATATATATATATATATATATATATATATATATATATATATATATATATATATATATATATATATATATATATATATATATATAATTTTAATTTTAATTTAAGATTAATAATAATAAGGGTATGTTAGCGAATGTTGTAAGTGTGTAAGTCAAAATTCTGTCCGTGTAACGCTACGCTATAATTAATCATTGTAAGTTATGTTCAACCTTTTTAAATTAATGTCTCGTAGCTAATTTATTATTATGTTTATTTAAATCGAAGTAATCGTGATGTTGGGCTAAAATATTAAAGACGGGGTAATTGGGCTTTGTACCATAATTGGGGTTTGGATAAAAGAACGACACTTGTGGAAATTAGACTATGGGCTATTAATGGGCTTTATATTAACTAAATGATACCTCGTTAATTTAATATATAGACTTATAATTTGATGTATCTATAAATAACCACATACTCTTAATCGGATACGGTGGGCGGGATATCTATAAATACCAATAATTGTTCATTTTACCGGACACGGAGATGGATTAATAGTCAATGGACTCGTTGAAACAGGGGTGGATTACATTCAAGGGTAATTGGTGTAATTGTTAACAAAGTAGTAAAATCTTGGATTACACGCAGTCGATAACCTGGTGTATTCATTAAACAAAGTATTAAGACCTTGTTACAGTTCGAATTCCCAATTAGTTGAAATATTTGACTTCGGATATAAGGATAATTTGATGAGGACATTCGCACTTTATATTTATGACTGATGGACTGTTATGGACAAAAACCAGATGGACATATCGAATAATCCAAGACAAAGGACAATTAACCCATGGTAATAAACTAAAATCAACACGTCAAACATCATGATTACGGAAGTTTAAATAAGCATAATTTCTTTATTTCATATTTTATCGCACTTTTATTTACTGTCATTTTATTTATTGCACTTTTAATTATCGTACTTTTTAATTATCGCAATTTTATTTATCGCACTTTAATTATTTTCATTTACTTTACGCTTTAAATTAAGTTATATTTATTTTTAATATTTTACATTAGGTTTTAACTGCGACTAAAGTTTTAAAATCGACAAACCGGTCATTAAACGGTAAAAACCTCCTTATATATATATATATAATATATATATATATATATATATATATATATATATATATATACAAATATAGTTTTAAAAATATAGCGTTAAACTTGGAAGTTCCCTGTGGATGAACCGGACTTACTAAAAACTACACTACTGTACGATTAGGTACACTGCCTATAAGTGTTGTAGCAAGGTTTAGGTATATCCACTTTATAAATAAATAAATAACTTGTGTAAAATTGTATCGTATTTAATAGTATTTCGTAGCAAAAATATAACTATTTCGTATACACCTCTACGCACATCAACGGCTGTGATGAGCTGCAGAGGTAACGGCTAGGGTTGATCTGCAAACAACTATGATGATCAGCTAGGGTTACACCTGGATTGAAAATAGCAGCAGATCTATGATCAGCTGTAAATGCTTCTTTGATTGATCGAAAAGAAGGTGACGATTGCACCTGTAACAGCAGCAGCTGTTAGAACCTGGATCAAAAGAATGAAAATAGTAGCAGATCTGATCTGTAACAATCCCACAATCTGAAAAAAAAAACAGCAGCAGACTTGCGAATATTTGGTGCAGCTTGTGATCAGCTAGGGTTAATAACCTGAGCTCTAGATACCAGTTGTTAAGGCTATAACCTGCCCTTATCAGAATATAATTCTAATCGACTAGCAATCACAAACAAGCAACCGAATAATAAACACAAAATAAAAGAACAACAGGAGAATTACAGTGGTTCAGTTTCGATGTGAAACCTACATCCACTTTGGAACTAGAGAGTATTTATTAATTTGGAGGTGATACATTACAAGTACATATGAGAGAGTATTTATAGACAAAGCTTAAGCAAAAACCTAATCTAAGTAACCCTAAATCGGCCCAAACTAAATTAGGGTTGGCCATTCCCTAATTTAGTCACCAAGTAATATTCTGGCCGATTACAGAAGCCTACATACATTAACAGTTACCTACGTAAGTGTAGGGTAGAGGATGAGACGCAAATTTTACTGCTGAAAGATTTAAAGGTTCATTTGAGCAACAAGCTGGTGGAAGATCCGATTCGTATAGTTGATCATAAGATAACTAAGTTGAGAAGGAAACAGATTCTGATGGTGTTGATTGAGTGGAAGCATAGTATAAGGTCGAATCTTACGTGGGCGACAAAGGAGTTGAAAAAGACTCGTACCCTCATTTGCTTGACCTAGACCAGATTTCGAGGACGGAATCTCTTTAAGGGGTAGATTTGTAACAGATAGAAACCCGGGCTAGTTGTAAGTGGACTATCTTTGCCCTTAGGGTTTTATTATGTATCTCTATATGCTTTTATTTTAATTATGTGTTTAGTGATTTTTATTATTTGATTGTGACCAGTTTGGGACAATGCTTACAGAACAGGTTTGTTTGATTAATTTGGACTTCGTTAGGGCCACCTAACGAGATACGAAAGATACCAGATAAATGTTAAATACCCGTATGAGGTGAGGTATGGGGTTTTAACCTAAATAAGAGCTATGTGGCTGCTTCATTTGGTCATTTCTAGAATATTCACAAACACCCCGTACTTAACTTCCTCTCATTCTTGAAACCCTAATTCTCTAAATCTCGATTTGAAGTCTGATTTGTGTTAGAAATTGATTCGTTGTGTTTTACTGGTTCAAACAAGGTAATAATTACCCATTTTCATTACCTAAATTTATGTCAAATTGAGTTTTATATTAAAGTGATTTTGGTGTCAAATTGGTATAATTTGTTGTTGTTTTGATGTAATACTTGTGGGCTTATGTCCTAAAAGGTTTTATAAACAAGATGTGGTAAGTTTTGAGATTAAAAACGAGTTTAGGATCGAGATTTGGTAATTTTTGGCTCAACCCCATCACTTTTTCAGTTTCAGCAGCTCAAGAACACACCCGGTCATGTGTATTTCGAAAGTGGGCCATGTGTCTACTCACTCGGTCGTGTGTCTTTTGAAAAGACAGTCGGTAGTGTGTCTCTACTCAGTCGGCCTTATGTCTAGACACTCGACCGAGTGTCTATGACACACACTACCGAGTAGGTAGTGTGTCTTTTTAGCATTTTGAGAAATTTATTTTGATCGTAACTTTCAAACCGTAATTCCCTTTTTGATGAATCAAATATCGTTAGAATCTTATTTGTGATGACCCGGGAATTTCCGACCAAATTTAAACTTGATCTTAATATGATTTCGACACGATAAGCAGAATCTGTAATGTTGAGTCTCAATAATGTTCGAACTGTTTTCATGAATTCATTTAACCTTCGACCTATTCTGACGATTCACGAACAACTGTTGTAATTAGATATGTTAATATATATATATATATATATATATATATATATATATATATATATATATATATATATATATATATATATATATATATATATATATATATCATACAAACATACATATAATATAATACTCTCATGTTACTTTTTGTTTTTGTCATGAACCTACATAACCAAATATATCAACACATTTTATATATAGTTTATTTGTAACAATAATAATATACTAATATTTCTATTTATATATTAAAAGTAGATATATTTATATTTAATATATTCTTATAATTAATTATTTCACTATATATTTAAATAATAATGTATAACATATAATTATATATAACATGTTTATAAAATAAAACATATGTTTTAGATATATTTATTGGTTTAATTTAATACTTTATATATAACTCATGATTTATACATATATTTTACAATATATAGTTTATTGATATTTATATATTTTATTTGTATATAGATATAATTAATAACATTTACGATACGTTATTTATAAATTGTGATAACTATAAGTTACGTTTACGTATGTTTACAAAAATGTGATACATGTAAAATATTTTATTATTGTTGTTGTATAATTATTTTGATTAACATTCAATTAATTATCATAAATGTTAATAATACTATGATTATTATTAATATATTTTAATTATTACGATTAAAAGTTTTTACTAGTAATATCATTATTAAGTATTATTATTATTATTATTATTATTATTATTATTATTATTATTATTATTATTATTATTGTTACTTTTGTCATTATTTTTATTAGTATTATTTTGATATTGTCATTAATGTTATTATTAATATTAATTTAGATTATTATAAATATAATTATAACTATTAATTGTTTCATGAATATTAGATATAAAAATTTGAATAATTAGTATACGTAAATATTCAGATATATTTAAATTTGATATCTAATCATACAAATATAGATTATAGAATTATTTATATAAATACATATGTACTACGATTATATAAATAGATAAATACGGTATATATGTAATTAAATATAAGAAAAATACCTAATTCTATTTGAAATCGCTGTCTAAGCTCCGTAAATTGTCTGTTAGAATTATCAACTTGATCCAATCACCTATAACAAACAAAATCTATTAGAGGTCGGCCTCACTTTTTAGTTTTTATTTTTATCTTCGTACTAATCGAATATTTAGTGTCGAGCAATCCAAGGTACAAAACAAAGGTAATTGAGTCAATTATATTGCAATAATATCTGATAAACTTTATATGATACTCTAATAATACAATTCGAGCTGAAGGATGAAAAATCAAAACAAAATTTGAAGAACACTTACCACGTTCTCTGTTCTTGCCTTTTTTTTTAAACTTCGAAAACGAATCAATTTTTCAAATTGTAAAATTGCAGTATTGCTGGAAATCTTATTCTTAAACTATCTGTAAATTTACAGCTCCAAATTTTTGGTATCGTGTTCCAATTTCGAAGTCAAACCTTAAATTTCAAAAGTTAAACTTTTGGTTCATCAAGAAATTTGAGTTAATTGTGATGTTTCAGGTCCAATTGATGGTGTAGAAAGTTTCTAAGAACAATTTGGGACCTTTTTCATTTTATAATCACTATCTGAAACGATCTAAATTTCAAAATCATTAAATGGGTTGTTCTTCGTGACTTCAAACTGCATTTACCTCTGTTTGAATTATTTTAATGGTTCTCTGTTAATTTCAATCTCCACGAATAGGTTTTTGTTTGTTTAAATTTCCTAAAATCAATTCTGTATTCATGTTTTGAATAATGAAAGGGCTTTGGTCGATTATGGTTCTGAGAAGGAGAAGGAGAAAAAGCACACAGTAAATAACAGGGTTAAATAAAATTAGGTTATAGAAAATAATCAGATAATAGGCTAGCTCAGCTGGCTGTGTGTGTGTCGGTTAAACGAGAGGTCATGGGTTCGAGCCCTGCTGGTGCCGTTTCTTTTTTAAGAAGCTTTTTCTTTTGAGGTATAATTTCTATTATTATTGTTTGATATTATTATTATTATTATTATTATTATTATTATTATTATTATTATTATTATTATTATTATTATTATTATTATTATTATTATTATTATTATTATTATTGTTATTGTTATTATATTTGTTATTATTAATATTATTACTATGATTATTGTTATTATTGATTGTTGATATCATTATGTTAAAATTAATAATATGATTATTATTATTATCACTTTAGTTATTATTATGTAATATAATTAATATTATTAGTATCATTTATTATTATTAGGATTACAAATATGATGATTATTATTATTGTCATTACTAATAATATTATTATTAAGTAGTATTATTATTAATGTTATCATTTGTTAAAAAAATTGTTATTATCATTTTTACTATTATTAATACAAATCTAAGTATTATGGTTAGTATTATTATTATTAATATTATTACAAAGTATTAGTATTATTAACATTAACATTATTATTATTAAGTATTATGAAGATTAGCATTATTATTATTATTATCATTATTATTACTTTTATCACTATTAATATTATCTTAGTATTATTAAAATACCGTCTTAACAAACAAATGATATATATATATATATATATATATATATATATATATATATATATATATATATATATATATATATATATATATATATATATATATATATATATATATATATATATATATATATATATATATATATATATATATATTCTCAAAAATATATTTAATACATATAATATGACAAAATTAATATTTTATCTATTTAAAATATATATAATGAATATATAATGAAATATACATAAGTTATGGATATAAAACTATTTATAGTACTAATAATAATATATATATTTGTTCAAATTACAAGTATACATTTTAATATATACACAAATAATATAGGTTCGTGAATCCGAGGCCAACCCTGCATTGTTCAGAATCGTCATATGTATTCTTACCACAGAATACAGTATAGTGAGTTATAGTCCCACTTTTAAAATCTAATATTTTTGGATGAGAATACATGCAGGTTTTATAAATGATTTACAAAATAGACACAAGTACGTGAAACTACATTCTATGGTTGAATTATCGAAATCGAATATGCCCCTTTTTATTAAGTCTGGTAATCTAAGAATTAGGAAACAGACACCCTAATTGACGCGAATCCTAAAGATAGATCTATGGGCCCGACGAACCCCATCCAACTTACCATATGCTTTAGTACTTCGATATTGTTTTATATCATGTCCGATGGATTTCCCGGAATGATAGGGGATATTCTTATATGCATCTTGTTAATGTCGATTACCAGGTGTTCAATCCATATGAATGATTATTTTTGTCTCTATGCATGGGACGTATTTTATGAGAACTGGAAATGTAATTCTTGTGGTCTATTAAAGTAATAAAAATGATTGTTATGATAAACTAATGAACTCACCAACCTTTTGGTTGACACTTTAAAGCATGTTTATTCTCAGGTACGAAGGAAATCTTCCGCTGTGCATTTGCTCATTTTAGAGACATTACTTGGAGTCATTCATGACATATTTTAAAAGACGTTGTATTCGAGTCGTCGAGTTCATCAAGATTATTATTAAGTCAATTATAGTTAGATATATATTGGAATGGTATACATGTTGTCAACTTTCGATGTAATGAAAGATGGTCTTTTCAAAAAGGAATGCAATGTTTGTAAAATGTATCATATAGAGGTCAAGTAGCTCGCGATGTAATTAACTGTTGTGAATCGTTTATAATCGATATGGACTTCGTTTGGATGGATTAGGATGGGTTGCTTTAGTTGGTATCAGATCGGTGGTCTTAGCGAACCAGGTCTGCATTAGTGTGCATAACTGATAAGTCGTTAGGATGCATTAGTGAGTCTGGACTTCGACCGTGTCTGCATGTCAAAAGGTTTTGCTTATCATTTCGTGTCAGAAATCATCTGCTTATCATTCTTAGGAAATTACCTGCTCATTATTCTTAGTCTAGACAGGTTTTACTGCATTGACTGCATGAATAGTGTATAGACAAAAAAATTCATATCTTAGCGTATCTGTCACTGTAGACTTTATCCGACACGTTTCCTTAATTTTCTCCGTAATTCACGGGATCTTTGGAAGTATGTATAGATATTCTATATATAATTAGAATATCATTCAATATTCGAAAATCATTTTATATCAAAACCCTTTAACTGATCGTGAGAGATGGATCCTACACCTAGCTTAGATTCCATTAGTTCCGGAAGCAATTTCGAGATGTATATTGAAGCAGACTCCGAAGTCAATGAACCAGAAGTGCCTCAACCATTTAGTTATTTTTCTTTCTGAAGGAGATGGGGGTGGGTCCGAGACTTACTCACTTGATGGAGAAATGAAAAAGGCGAGCCCTATTGCGAACCAAACTTACCTCCTAACATCGGAGAAAATGATGTACTCACCGGTGAACCTATGCGCAACACTGTATTCACCCTTCTTGCTAAAGTTTTCCACCTCGAAGGTCACATTACTGCAATCTAAGAAAATATTCAACCTCTACTTCCGAATACCAATCGAAGGGGAATATTAGAAGAAGTTAGGGAACTTCGAACTGATAATCAAGATCTATCGAATCAGATGAGTGGATGGATAGAAATGATAGAGGGTAGGATAGAAACCCTGACAAGAATGGTGCGTGATCTACAAGCTATACTCATTACACCAACATCATCATCAACCTCAGCACCAACAACACTTGTAGCACCGACAGCAACAGTACCACCATCAGCAGCACCAGCAGCATAACCAGTACCAACAACAACAACATCATCACACGTCTCAACCTCACAATCTATATCTCAAGCATAATCATCGTTCTACGAATCGTTCTACATAAACTATCTTCGTCCTTCATGACAATTATGTAATCTCTAATATTTTAGAGAGTATATACTCTAGTTCTATCCGTAAATCTGATGAGTTTAATATCACATTGACTCATTAAATCCATGATTACGTCTGAAGAAAATATATATGTATATATGTTTTCATAGAGATTGTAATTAAAATTTTTATTGTACAAACTGTTAATGGTGAAAATATTTTAACGGGTAGGTAATACCCGAGGAATATTTAGATTTCGCATTAATAAGTTACACTATACATTCTTTAAATCTGATTCAGCAGTCATTTACTATCCTACATACATCCACAGATATACATAACCGTTCACCACAGAATAACCATTTTCATTCAATTTCATATTTGGATTTTGATTTATCAGAATCCAACAAGTGGCATAATGAAGAAAACATTGGACAAAATAAAATTTGTTAGAAACAAACAAATTAACCATGAGAAAATTTTGTTAAGAATCCACGCTAACTGTTCCAGCTAACTGTTCCTAGCTAACTGATTACATTTTATTTAGCGCAGTTTATTTAACGCAATTTAATTATCGTAATTTTATTTATCGTCATTTAATTTCTGTATTTATTTTACGCACTTTAAATATCAGGACACGTATACAAGGTTTTGACATATCATATCGACGCATATATGATATGTATATATATATATATATATATATATATATATATTATTTGAAATAACCATAGACACTCTATATGCAGTAATGATCGAGTTCTCTATACAGGGTTGAGGTTGATTTTACAATAATATATATACTTTGAGTTGTGATCGAGTCTGAGACATGTACACGGGTCACGATATGTATTAATTAATTCGAATATTATACATTAAACTATATATGAATTGTTGGACTGTAAACTGTGGACTATCGACTGTGGACTAATAACATTGGACAATTAAAATGAATTAAAATATTGTTTATAACATATGAAACTAAACAATTCTTCAAGTTTGCCACTTAATTTCATCTTAAACCTCATTTGTATCTTTACGATTCCAATCTGCGTTCAAATATTTCATGATTCTTGAAAACATCTCAATCGAGAAGATGAATCAATCACATTTCATCTACGGAAGAAAAGATTTATGCATATAGTTATGCACCTGAGAAACTCTTGGTAACTGAGTAAAAGTTTAACACGTAGCCGCTTCAGATCCTTTGATATTTATTAGCAAAAATAACTTTGCGATCCCTTTTTAAAGTAGCCAATTTTGTCACAGCTCCAACAAGTCAGCTTCGACTTTTCATTCCAAGTAGCCTTACTATAATCCTGATATATACAATTACCCTTTTGATACCGGAGAATTCTTTTATATTCCACCATATTACCAGCAGACGTACCAGCAACCTCGTTGCTTTTTGGCTTAAATCTCTCTGACAAATCATTATATTTATTCATTGAAACCCTATCATATACTCATCCGCATCTTGTAACGAGAACTGCCATAACAATTACCGGGAATTAGCAATCAGTACTTTGAAAATTCACAGCATATCTACATCAACAGTTATATGTATGACATTTATCTCTTAGAATTATGATCTCTCAATCTGAAATTCTGAAAAGCACTCAGTCACAAATCAATACTCTGAATGTTGAAAAAGCTGAATGAAGCAGCAGAAACCATAGACAACCGTAAATGACCTTAATCATCGAAAGTTTGATGATAAAGAAAAGTATGTTGGAAAAGCTCAGAAAAGTTGGAACTGGAAAACGGATTGAGCTAACCACAAAGGAGATCAAGGACAAATACAAGGACCATATCATATATTCAAAGAATCCAGGAAATTCTGGATCCGATGAAACCTTCAACGAATATCTTGCTCCGTACTCATGTTAAAATCTTGCGAAAAATCTTCCTCATCAACCATTAAACTTAGAAATTCCAAAATATCATCATAAATATCTTCGATATTTCTGAAGATATTTTCATAAATATTCTCGTCCGAAATTATTTATCTCTTCGTGCTATCTATATTACATCATAAAGGAAACTACTTTAGTTTCTAAAATTCTTTAAAATTCAAGTTTAAATTAGGAATGTTTTTGAAGTAGTATTAGGAATTAATGCATAAGTTAGTATAATATAATGACACTTGATCAACGTAATTATATTACAGTAAGTCATGCTGAGTTTCTAATGGAACGTGATGATTCACAGATCATAACGTCATCTTGTGCCATGTTACAAGACTCGTTCATTCTACTTCACCTCCGAACATATCAAGAAAATATATTCTTGATAGTTCTATTCTCAGTGATTCTGGTAATTTGACAAATCAAATCGTGCCATTACGATTTCCTTCTTAGAACATTAACAATGTTCATTTCGAAATTTATATCTGTGAATTCTGAACCATTACAAGCGGTGTTTAATCGCAAGAAGAAGAAACGAAGGGACAAAGCTCCAAAATATAAGAGAAAATATAAAGCCCAATAACAACACGGAGGTTACAAACCGTGGATATTAATACGAATAACAATATAAAGACATGATATAATTAAGAATAGTATTACCCCAAGGTAATAGTAGGAGTAAACAGATTCTTCTGGTGGAAGATTGAAAAGAAGGATGACAGAAATGATAATTAAGAAAACATCAAGGATTAGAACGGGATTAAGCATTTCACAATCTTTTGGATGTATGGACTAAGAAAGAAAGTATAGAAATAGTGAGAATAATGGAACGGAAGAGTTTGATTTATAAGGGAAATATCAGACAGAGTAATCGAGACAGATCACCGTATTTAATTATAAAGATCTTAATTTCCTTATTCGCCGAAGAATCAAATCTTATAGATTTCGAAGATTTTCTTTAATCCCTTAAATTCCGGAATTCAACTCTGACTCTGTCAAAAGTTAAGATGAATCTTTACTTTCCTATTTCACTAATTGGTGATAGCTTCATTAGTGCTATTTGAATAATCGAATTATTTTATCTGTATTATTCAATAATGATAAAACTCTATTTATCAGCTCATATTCGTTAGGAAAACATATTTATTGTTAGCCATAACGACCTCACTCAAATTTCGGGATGAAATTTCTTTAACGGGTAGGTACTGTGATGACCCGGAAATTTCCGACCAAATTTAAACTTGATCTTAATATGATTTCGACACGATAAGCAGAATCTGTAATGTTGAGTCTCTATAATGTTCGAACTGTTTTCATGAATTCATTTAACCTTCGACCTATTCCGACGATTCACGAACAACTGTTGTAATTAGATATGTTAATATATATATATATATATATATATATATATATATATATATATATATATATCATACAAACATACATATAATATAATACTCTCTTGTTACTTTTTGTTTTTGTCATGAACCTACATAACCAAATATATCAACACATTTTATATATAGTTTATTTGTAACAATAATAATATATAATATATTAATATTTCTATTTATATATTAAAAGTAGGTATATTTATATTTAATATATTCTTATAATTAATTATTTCACTATATATTTAAATAATAATGTATAACGTATATTTATCTATAACATGTTTATAAAATAAAACATATGTTTTAGATATATTTATTGGTTTAATTTAATACTTTATATATAACTAATGATTTATACATATATTTTACAATATATAGTTTATTGATATTTATATATTTTATTTGTATATAGATATAATTAATAACATTTACGATACGTTATTTATAAATTGTGATAACTATAAGTTACGTTTACGTATGTTTACAAAAATGTGATACGTGTAAAATATTTTATTATTGTTGTTGTATAATTATTTTGATTAACATTCAATTAATTATCGTGAATGTTAATAATACTATGATTATTATTAATATATTTTAATTATTATGATTAAAAGTTTTTATTAGTAATATCATTATTAAGTATTATTATTAGTATTGTTACTTTTGTCATTATTTTTATTAGTATTATTTTGATATTGTTATTAATGTTATTATTAATATTAATTTAGATTATTATAAATATAATTATAACTATTAATTGTTTCATGAATATTAGATATAAAAATTTGAATAATTAGTATACGTAAATATTCAGATATATTTAAATTTGATATCTAATCATACAAATACAGATTATAGAATTATTTATATAAATACATATATACTACGATTATATAAATAGATAAATACGGTATATATGTAATTAAATATAAGAAAAATACCTAATTCTGTTTGAAATCGCTGTCTAAGCTCCGTAAATTGTCTGCTAGAATTATCAACTTGATCCAATCACCTATACCAAACAAAATCTATTAGAGGTCGGCCTCACTTTTTATTTTTTATTTTTATCTTCGTACTAATCGAATATTTAGTGTCGAGCAATCCAAGCTACAAAACAAAGGTAATTGAGTCAATTATGTTGTAATAATATCTGATAAACTTTATATGATACTCTAATAATACAATTCGAGCTGAAGGATGAAAAATCAAAACAAAATTTGAAGAACACTTACCACGCTCTCTGTTCTTGCCTTTTTTTTAAAAAACTTCGAAAACGAATCAATTTTTCAAATTGTAAAATTGAAGTATTGTTGGAAATCTTATTCTTAAACTATCTGTAAATTTACAGCTCCAAATTTTTGGTATCGTGTTCCAATTTCGAAGTCAAACCTTAAATTTCAAAAGTCAAACTTTTGGTTCATCAAGAAATTTGAGTTAATTGTGATGTTTCAGGTCCAATTGATGGTGTAGAAAGTTTCTAAGAACAATTTGGGACCTTTTTCATTTTATAATTACTATCTGAAACGATCTAAATTTCAAAATCATTAAATGGGTTGTTCTTCGTGACTTCAAACTGCATTTACCTCTGTTTGAATTATTTTAATGGTTCTTTGTTAATTTCAATCTTCACAAATCGGTTTCTGTTTGTTTAAATTTCCTAAAATCAATTCTGTATTCATGTTTTGAATAATGAAAGGGCTTTGGTCGATTATGGTTCTGAGAAGGAGAAGGAGAAAAAGGACACAGTAAATAACAGGGTTAAATGAAATTGGGTTATAGAAAATAATTAGATAATAGGTTAGCTCAGCTGGCTGTGTGTGTGTCGGTTAAATGAGAGGTCATGGGTTCGAGCCCTGCTGGTGCCGTTTCTTTTTTAAGAAGCTTTTTCTTTTGAGGTATAATTTCTATTATTATTGTTCGATATTATTATTATTATTATTATTATTATTATTATTATTATTATTATTATTATTATTATTATTACTATTATTATTATTATTATTATTATTATTATTATTATTATTATTATTATTATTATTATTATTATTATTATTGTTATTATATTTGTTATTATTAATATTATTACTATGATTATTGTTATTATTGATTGTTGATATCATTATGTTAAAATTAATAATATGATTATTATTATTATCACTTTAGTTATTATTATGTAACATAATTAATATTATTAGTATCATTTATTATTATTAGGATTACAAATATGATGATTATTATTATTGTCATTACTAATAATATTATTATTAAGTAGTATTATTAATGTTATCATTTGTTAAAAAAATTGTTATTATCATTTTTACTATTATTAATACAAATCTAAGTATTATGGTTAGTATTATTATTATTAATATTATTACAAAGTATTAGTATTATTAACATTAACATTATTATTATTATTAAGTATTATGAAGATTAGCATTATTATTATTATTATTATCATTATTATTACTTTTATCACTATTAATATTATCTTAGTATTATTAAAATACCGTCTTAACAAACAAATGATATATATATATATATATATATATATATATATATATATATATATATATATATATATATATATATATATATATATATATATACACACACAAAAATATATTTAATACATATAATATGACAAAATTAATATTTTATCTATTTAAAATATATATAATGAATATATAATGAAATATACATAAGTTATGGATATAAAACTATTTATAGTACTAATAATAATATATATATTTGTTCAAATTACAAGTATACATTTTAATATATACACAAATGATATAGGTTCGTGAATCCGAGGCCAACCCTGCATTGTTCAGAATCGTCATATGTATTCTTACCACAGAATACAGTATAGTGAGTTATAGTCCCACTTTTAAAATCTAATATTTTTGAGATGAGAATACATGCAGGTTTTATAAATGATTTACAAAATAGACACAAGTACGTGAAACTACATTCTATGGTTGAATTATCGTAATCGAATATGCTCCTTTTTATTAAGTCTGGTAATCTAAGAATTAGGGAACAGACACCCTAATTGACGCGAATCCTAAAGATAGATCTATGGGCCCGACGAACCCCATCCAACGTACCGGATGCTTTAGTACTTCGATGTTGTTTTATATCATGTCCGATGGATTTCCCGAAATGATAGGGGATATTCTTATATGCATCTTGTTAATGTCGGTTACCAGGTGTTCAATCCATATGAATGATTATTTTTGTCTCTATGCATGGGACGTATTTTATGAGAACTGGAAATGAAATTCTTATGGTCTATTAAAGTAATAAAAATGATTGTTATGATAAACTAATGAACTCACCAACCTTTTGGTTGACACTTTAAAGCATGTTTATTCTCAGGTACGAAAGAAATCTTCCGCTATGCATTTGCTCATTTTAGAGACATTACTTGGAGTCATTCATGACATATTTTAAAAGACGTTGTATTCGAGTCGTCGAGTTCATCAAGATTATTATTAAGTCAATTATAGTTAGATATATATTGGAATGGTATACATGTTGTCAACTTTCGATGTAATGAAAGATGGCCTTTTCAAAAACGAATACAATATTTGTAAAATGTATCATATAGAGGTCAAGTACCTCGCGATGTAATTAACTGTTGTGAATCGTTTATAATCGATATGGACTTCATTTGGATAGATTAGGACGGGTTGCTTCATTATTGAAGAATAATTTTCAATGGTAAAATTTTTACAAACTGGATCAATATGTTTTTGGGCGGTAAATTAGGTTTTAGTGTGTATGTCCCATTTTTCACGCACTTGTATGATGATATTGAATGGAGTTATGTTATGGACTTATAAAATGATGAATATATGTTGATATGACCTAGTTTATAATATGAATTGATTATGTTGTTGATTGGGGATGTATATTGACTCTTTTGTGTTGTTTTCAGGTGCTAAGAACAAGGAAAACGCTCTGTAGATAGACATTTGAGTTATTGCTGGTAATTGGTGAGTGGGTCTATCTCCGGATAGAGTTTAAGTAGCATGCCATGCTACTGTGATTTATTCTATTACCATGCTTTAATTTAGTGATATTGCTATGTTTGTTGATGGTTGCCATGCTAGTTAGATGATTGCATGCTTATTGTTGTTATGTAATATTATTTGCGCACTGTGTTTGGCACCAGCCATGCCGAAGGAGGATGGGGACTCGTAACCGGGTCTTACGAGGTTGGGTCCAAGGGTTACTGATTGTGGAGTATAGCTTTGAATGACACATCCCCTGCGTCTGGATAATTATACTGTGAATCTAGTAGCCAGGACTATCGGTAGACTCTAGCCCGATCAGCTAAGAGTCATGTGCTTGTACAAGCCGCCGATCCTTATATTGTCTTAAGTTGTATGCTAGTTGGTTGATGGCATGTTATTGATGTTGTTCGCATGTGTCGTGGCTATGCGATATCTGTTAGATAGATTCCATTCACTTAGCGTTATGCTAATCCCTCACATTTTCAACCTTGCAGGTTTAAGTACTGCTAGTGGGAATGGGTGAAGGTGTTGAAGACATATTTGACTCATAAACTATGATGTGGACTTTTGTGAAATGTATTTTATAATAACGTAACACCGTTGTGTAAACGTTTAATATTATGACGTAGATTTATGTGATAATGTGACTAGTGTTGTATTTAATAAATTAATGTATTCCGCCGTGTTTGAAAAAATGGTTGTTGTTACAATATGAGAACGAAAAGTAGTTGCTAGAAAACGCAGAAAGGCCAATGGAAAAATATATTTGGGAACTAGGGGAAAAGGCAGTCCGATCAAAGCAGATTCGTGTCTAAACAATAAGTGTGGCGTGGACAGTGTTGATCATCTCATATTGGGCCTTGTATTTCAGAGACAAGACAATGGTTCCGTTGTGGGTTAAGAGGACATGATACGTAGGTGTGTTTGTATATTAACATTGTTTGTTGGAATTGTCAAGTTGAGGGTCATCGGTCTGCATGATATCCCTATGCAAAAAAGATCTAGTTCTGCAGCAAGGTTAAGGACAAGGATGGAATCAACAGGAGGATCATCTACATCATCATCTGGACAGAAGAAAAAGAGTTTCTCCAACTTTTAAAGGTACATTCTTAATAAGTTTTATACATGCATGTGTACTATTTAATCGTTGAGCAACATGCTCGGTTATGCTTTAGATCTTTAATGATTAGTTGTAATTGTTTATCGAAATAATTACTTCTTCCTTCAAGGTAGAAGTAGTCGATAGTTTGCTGGTTCCAATCACAACATTTGTGACTGGAGTTACCATTGGTAATATTGGGAACTTGTTTTATGTGATTTTATTGTATTCTCTGTAAGCCATATTCTCTATGATTTCTTTGACATGTGTACAACTGAATTTGATTCATTACTCTGCACGATATGATTATGTTACATAAGTGTAATAAGAACCCAAAGAAATATATTTATTTCCTGATTGACGAGACACCCATAGTGACCATAGGGATTGAGGTTGTGTGGTAAACCTTTTGTGACATTGTTGAAATCTAAGAAACCCTAGATCAAGGATTTGATTCATATATGATCTACATTGGGAATGTTAAGACATGGAATGAGTTGAGTGATGGATTGGTTACAATCAGAGTACTCTGGAGACAAAATAACTGAATTTGTCATTTCATGATGGTTACTTGTAACTATGGTGATCTTGGGGAGTTTAGTTCTCATGATTCATTTGTTGATGATTTTCGCTAGTCATTGCTGTGATATCGGATACTGAGTGGTATCGTCAAAAGTCTACGAAATAACTTTGTGAATAAGATCTTGTTGAATAGGTGATGTATACGTCTGAGTCTCTCGCTATGGACGTTCTAATGTGATTGACATTCTGAGGCATAATTGTTGATGAGAGTACAACACGAATATGGTGAGGAATATATGACATCTTTTTCGCAATGGGAAAATGTATGGTTGACGCTAGGAAGCTTTAATATTTACAATAATTAAAAGTCGTGCGAGATACTATTATGTTGATTTTTCTAAAGTCAGATGCCTTAAGATGACTGTCCGAAGGTGTTGCAATTTTGTGAATTTTCAGCTGGGTTGTTAGGTTAACAAATGTGTTTGCAAATTTTTATGAACCAGATGAACTAAGTCTTTCAACGTTGTGTAAAAATTTCTAGCGTGTTTCCGAATAATGCATTAAACTATTTCGATATAAATCTGAGTAGAAACTTCGTTCGTGACAAATGTCGAGATAGAGTATGAGTAACCTTTATAAATAGATTATCGGAGTGTAAGTTTTGATGGAGAAACCGTTTGTTTCTGGAATTGATCGGATGTTATTCACATAACTGACTCACTGAGAGAAGTGATTAAGAGAAATGAGACTTTCGATGGAATTGTTATAATGAATCTGATTTTTTCAAACAATTACAAATGAAGGCCTTTTGCTTTCTAGATGATTTTTGTCAAACATGAAATAATTACAAATGAAGGAAAATTCTACAATAACTGATATAATTAATATAATTATAACAAAATTACTTTTTACCTTCGTCATTCTCATTTGATACCTATATATATTCTCAGCGGTAATTATTTGCTTACATTCACTATTTTTGCATTCATTATCATTTTCGTATCGTGTATATAATACATCTAATTAATTGTTTTTTTATATACCGTTCTCTATCATTCAGTTCTATATATATATATATATGTTGGCAAATTCTTAATCGAAAAATCACTGATGATTTTGTTTTTCATTTATGACAAAATTACGCTCGTCATCCCTGAACTTGTATCCAACCTTCTCAGGTCATCCTTAAACTTTTTTTTTTGCTGGCGTCGTCCCTCAACTTGTACTTTGTAACTCTAGTCGTCCCTCCGTCTACATTCCGTCCAATTTTTCTGTTAAAGTGACTCATGTGCAAATCATGTGAGGGCATTTTAGACATTTTATCCTACCATAACTAATTAATTTTATTTTATTTTTCTTTTTTCTGTATAATATCCTAGCCCACCATTGAAAGGAGCCGTTCATATATAATATAAACGATTCACAATAGTTGATTACGTCGCGAGTTAATTGACCTCTATATGATACATTTTACAAATATTGCATTCGTTTTTAAAAGATAAACTTTCTTTACATTGAAAGTTGACGGCATGCATACCATTTCATAATACATCCAACTATAATTGACTTAATAATAATCTTGATGAACTCAACGACTCGAATGCAACGTCTTTCAAAATATGCCATGAATGACTCCAAGTAATATCCTTAAGATGAGCTAATGCACAGCGGAAGATTTCTTTAATACCTGAGAATAAACATGCTTTAAAGTGTCAACCAAAAGGTTGGTGAGTTCATAGGTTTATCGTAAACAATAAAATTCATCATTTTAATAGACCACCAGATTTAATATTCCCATTTCCCATAACCATTATGCATAAAATTCATTCATATGAATTGAACACCTGGTAATCGACCTTAACAAATTTCATATAGAATATCCTCATCATTCCGGGACAACTTCGGACATGATAAATTCGCCATCATTCCGGGTAAACTTCGGACATGATAAATTTACCATCATTCCGGGAAAACTTCGGACATGATAAATTCACCATCATTCTGAGAAAACTTCGGACATGATAAATTCGCCATCATTCCGGGAAAACTTCGGACATGATAAATTCGCCATTATTCGATTTCGATAATTCAACTATAGAATGTAGTTTCGATTACTTGTGTCTATTTCATAAAACAGTTATAAAAGTATTTCATTTATTCGCAGTTCAAAATATATTTCAAAAGCATTTAACAAAACAGTTATAAAAACAGCGCATGTATTCTCAGTCCCAAAAATGTAAAGAGTAAAAGGGAATCAAATGAACTCGCCATACTGTATTTTGTAGTAAAAATACATAGAACGACATTGAACAAGTATAGGGTTGGCCTCAGATTCACGAACCTATACCATTTGTGTATATATATATATATATATATATATATATATATATATATATATATATATATATATATATATATATATATATATATATATATATATATATATATATATATTAAAACATATAATCGTACTGAACAAAATTTATTTATTATATCCTAATTTATATATTATATATATGTTTAATTTGTGTATATATTTAAAATGATTAATATTTATATAGGTATTTTAATATATCCATATTTATATATATAATTGTTTAGTGTTATATTTAAAAATCAATAGTTTGTTATATATAAGTATTTATATAAATAATATTAATATGTTTGATATATATAGTTATGTAAAATATTAATATAATTATAATATATGTAATAAGTATATTTTATGCACAAAATATTCATTTGTTTAAAAAGATAGTTTTGATAATAATAACAATTTACTAATAATAATAATAATAATTTTACTAATAATAATACCAATAATGATTTTGCTAATATTGATACTTATAATAATAGTAATAGAAATCTCATTAATAATGATAATCATATTACTTAATAATAATACTTATTTTGATAATAATATTAATAAAAACAACAATAATAATAATAATAATAATAATAATAATAATAATAATAATAATAATTATAATAATAATAATAATAATAATTATTATTATTATTATTATTATTATTATTATTATTATTATTATTATTATTATTATTATTATAATTGTAACTAGGGTTATAATAATAATAATAACAAATGGTAACTAATACTTATATTAGTAATAATAACAGCAATAACTAATATTCGTAATACTTAATAATAATAATAATTCTGACACTTAATGATAATAATGATAATATCCTAATCATAATAATACTTATATCAATATTACTAATACTAATAATATTTAATGATGTTACTTGATAACCAAATGATAATAATATTATTTATAATTGTATTATATTCATAATAATAACTAACAATTATTTTAGTATTACTAATAATAATAATTATAATACTTGTAATAATAATAATAATAACTAATAATGATAATCATAATAAAAATTCTAAGGTTTACCATACTTAATAATAATACTAGCAAATATTAATTATAATTATAATACCAATAATAACAATAACAAAAATAATATTAACAATTAATAATAATAATAATAATAATAATAATAAATTTTAAAATGGAGAACTACCTCAAAAATTCTTTTAAAAAAGAAAACGCCTCAACCCGGGCTCGAACCCAAGACCTCTTGAATACCCGCAAACAACTCAAACCATCACTCCAATTCGTTTTATCTAAATTAATATCCATCTACATATATATAAACCGAATTACTATCTGAATGTTTCTTCTTCATTTTCTCAAAATCAAATCAACTGAAAATCATAACACAAACATTGTTTGAATTAACAGTGAACTTGATACATAAATTTATTATAATCATGATTAATTGAATTGAAGAAGGAAAAAAATAATAATATTAAAGCAACAAGGCTGCTGCTGCTGTGTCGCTAGTTTTAAAGAGAGAAAAAAATGATTTCATTTTTGTGAAAGTTTTAGACAATCTTTATAACACGAATTGTGTTTAAAATCACCCCTAGAAACATTATCAACCGTCAATTTAACTGGAATCATAATAGATAACACGAATTTAATTGAAGAACTTTGGTTGACTTTTAAAAACCAAAACTTTGACTCTCAAATTAGAATTCGATATAATGATTTGGAGTTTGATATTCTGCATTTAGTTTACATGAATGATCCCTAACACCATTGCATTCTTAAATTTTGAAAATTTATTTGATTTCAAGCTATTGTTAATCCCTATCAAGAACACCTTGAACACTAAATTGAATTTTGAAATTTAGAGAGTTTTAGATTATAATTACAACATGAATTGCGTTACAAATCATTAATAGAAACTTTTTGAATCATCAATTGATCCTGAAACATCAATATGAATTCGAATTTTAAGATGAACACAAATATTGACTTTTTGAAATTTACGTTTGACTTCAAAATTCATGAACAATTTGAGAAATTAAGGAATGAAAACTTACAGATAGATCAATTGGATGATTCCTAATACTTCGGTATTAATATAATTTGATGATTGTTTCAAAAATGATCTATTGATTATTCAGGTTTACGAACAGAGCAGGAGTATATATTTTTGTTTTATTTTTCAAATGAAAGTATAATGTATTATGTAGTGAAATCGAATAATTGATGCAGCTGTACAAATTGTTCCAGATTTGGCTGATAGCAATCGACAATTGATCACAGGTATATAGAAGAATAAAGAATTACGATGCTGATAGGAATAGAAAACAAACTGGTTCCTTTATCCGATTTATATTTATATATAATTAATATTAAAAATTAATAAATATATATATTTAAATATTAATATTACAAAAAAATAATAATAATAGAAAATACTACTAATACTATAGAAATAATAATGTTAATAATCGAAATAGTACTAATAATAAGAATGATTTCACTATTAATAATGTTTAATAAAAATGATAATTTTGTACATTATAATTAATAATTCATTTAAATTGTATTCTTTAGTAAGATCTTAATTTTTCAAAATATTAATATTAATATTAATAATAATAATCATAATAATAATTAAAATTATGGTTTTAATTATTCTTATAATAATATTTATATTTAATGTTTTTATTTTTATAATCATAAACTTTTAGTTATAATTATAACAATAATACTTATAATATTAATAGTACTAATATTTATATTAATATTAATAGTAATAATGAAAGTAATAACAATATTACTATAACATCTATATTTTTAACTTATAATATATATATATATATATATATATATATATATATATATATATATATATATATATATATATTATAATTAACCTATAATGAATATTTAAATTTAATATATATCATTATATAATATGTGTTTGAACATTAATTATATTATGTATAAAAATATAATTGTTTTATGTTTATAAGTATATATATC
Organism: Rutidosis leptorrhynchoides; assembly: GCF_046630445.1. Lineage (NCBI taxonomy): Eukaryota > Viridiplantae > Streptophyta > Magnoliopsida > Asterales > Asteraceae > Rutidosis > Rutidosis leptorrhynchoides. Next base: position 390,264,050 of record NC_092334.1, read on the forward strand.
ATTATTTAAAATATTATGTTACTTCATCATGGAATTAAATATTATCATTTCCATCATGTAATATATATATATATATATATATATATATATATATATATATATATATATATATATATATATATACATATGATACTAATTAGGTACCAAAAATCATATATCTATATATAGATTCTTTTTACTAACAACTTAATTAATTTGCATTTTTAATTTCAATTGATTAATCCATTTTTTATTATTTTAATTATCATTTACACTTATATAAATATATATTTTTAATTACCTATTTAATTAAAATATATATTTTTAATTACCTATTTAATTACAAACAAATTATTCATGAATCGTCAGGAGTAGTCAAAGGTCAAATGATATTATGAATATAGTTTACAATTTTATTACTCAACATTACTGACTTTGCTCATCGTGTCGAAATCAAATACGAATTAATTTTTTAAATTTGGTCGAAAATTTCCGGGTCGTCACAGTACCTACCCGTTAAAGAAATTTCGTCCCGAAATTTGATTGGGATGGTCATTGCTAACAATATATATGTTTTCATGACGAATATGAGCTGATAAATAGAGTTTTAACACCATTAAGTAATAAGGATAAAAAAATTCGATTACTTGAAGCGTACGAGTGAAACTATCGCAAAAGATTGAGATGGGGATTTAACTTTTGACGTAGTCACAGTGGGTTTTCGGATTTTAAGGGATTTAGAGGAAATCTTTGTAATAAGATTTGATTCTTAAGGAAATTAGAATCCTATTTGGTTAACTTCGATGATCTATTTCGATTGCTTTGACGGATATTTTCACTATAAACCACTCCCTTCGTTTCCTTTATATTTTGGAGTTCCATACTTTTGTTTTCCTCTTTCTAACTTTAAGTCATACGAATAATGGTCCAGAATTCGTAGGTATGAAGTTTCGAATGAACATGATTAACGTTCTAAGAGAAAAATTGTAATATCATGATCTTGATTGGTTAAATTATCAGAATTCAAGAGAAAAGATAGAACTATCAAGAAGTTATGTTCTTGATATGTTTAGAAATTAGATAGAATGTAAGAGTCGTGTAACATGGCACATGATGACGTTATGGTCTGTGAATCATCACGTTCTATTAGAAACTCAGCATGACTTACTGTAATATAATCACGTTGATCAAGTGTCATTATATTATACTAACTCATGATTCAGTTCCCAACACTACTTCAATATCATTCGTATTTTAAATTCGAACTTTTTCAGAATTTAGAAACTGAAACATTTTCCTTTATGATGCAATGCAGATAACGCCAATGAGAGAATATGATAAAATGGAGAAGTTGGCGCGATTATATTTAAAGGAAGTTGTCTCCAGACATGGAATACCAATCTCTATTATCTCTGATAGGGATGGCAGATTTGTTTCAAGGTTTTGGCAGACACTGCAGCAAGCATTGGGGACTCGTCTTGTGATGACCCGGGAATTTCCGACCAAATTTAAACATAATCTTATATGATTCGACTCGATAAGCAAAGTCTATTAAACCGAGTCTCATTATGTTTGAACTATTTCATGATAAGGGAGAATATAGAGCTTTGAAATATAAGGGAGAATATAAAGTCCGATAACAACACATAAATTACAAACCGTGTATATCAATGTTTATCGCAACATAAAGACACGGGATAATTAAAAACATTATAATCCCGAGGGCGAAGTAGAAGAAAGCAGATTCCTCTGGTGGAAGTTGGAAAAGGAGAATGATTGTTGCGATAGTAAGGATGAGGACAAGGATCAGAACTGGATTAATCATTTTCAGAATCTTTTGGATGTATGAACTAAGAAAGAAAGTATAAGAATGGTGAGAATAATGGAAAGGAAGAGCTTAATTTATACTGGAAATATCAGACGTAGTAATCGGGGCAGATCACCGTATTTAATTAAAGAGATCTTAATTTCCATAAATCCCGAAGAATCAGATTTTATAGATCTTCAAGATTTTCTTTAAATCCCTTAAATTCCAGAATTCAACCAAGGCAATGTCAAAAGTTAAGACGCGCCTTATTTTCTAAATTCAAACCTGACTACGTCAAAAGTTAAAAACAAATCTTTGTTTCTCATTTCATCCTTTTGTGAATAGCTTCATTCGCACTCTTCGAATAATCGAATTATTTTTATCCATATTACTCAATGATGAAAAACTCAAGTTATCAACTCATATTCGTCAGGAAAACATATTTATTGTTAGCTATGACGACCTCACTCAAATTTCGGGACGAAATTTCTTTAACGGGTAGGTACTGTGATGACCCGGGAATTTCCGACCAAATTTAAACATAATCTTATATGATTCGACTCGATAAGCAAAGTCTATTAAACCGAGTCTCATTATGTTTGAACTATTTCATGATAACATTTGACCTTTAACTATTTCCGACGATTCACGAACCTTTAATTGCAACTAAGAATGTAAATATAAATAATTATATATAAAACTAATTATATTAGTATTAATGAACTATTAAGTAATTTTGTTATTATAAAAGATAACATTTAATAACTAAATATTTTCATTTTGAATATATATAGTATATTGTATATAAATGATTCAAACATATTTTACCAACGTTATCAAAATATTAAATGTACAATGTTATACTTTGTAGTTAATTGTTTAATATACATAATTAATCATCTACTCAACATTTAAAACATGATTTTATATATATGGTAGTATACATATATACATAAATATAACTATATATATATATATATATGATTTTATACATAATTATTATATTATGTATATGTAGAAATTTATAATATATCTATGATGAAATAATGTACTATTTTAATAAATATATATAATACTTACATATATAAAACATTTATATTTTTCATAATTACATACATAAGTATAATATAATTAGTATGTAAATAAATATTATAATATATTTATATTAAAATGCATAAATATATAATATTCAGTATATGTTACAATACATATTACATAATTATTAAATATTACATAATAATAGATGATATTAATAAATTAAATTTAAATACAAATATAGTTGTTGTAGTAATGTTATTTGTATCGTCAAATATCAATATTTGTATTCATAATATCACTTTATATCATATAAAGATGAAATTGGATGTATAAATTAGATTATTATTACTAATATTATTATTATCGATAAAATATTAATATTATCATAATTAGTATGGTATTATTATTATTATTATTATTATTATTATTATCATTTTTACAATTATTATTATCATTAATATTATATTTATCATTATTATTAATTTTATTAATATTATTAGATATTAATAGTATTGTTATTATATATTATTATTATTAATTAAAAAAAAAGCAGTAGGGATCTATATTATACGCTTGACCTCTGTATCCTTTATCTCTATTATTATTTTTTTTTTTGTTTCTTTCCTGCTCCCAACTCGTGAACCTGTGTTGACATTTTCTTCATTTTTTATCAACCGATCTCTATTATTACAACATGATTATGAATAATTGCAAATCAAATAAAAAGGAAATCCAATGGGATTAAAGAGCACAGCGATATTTTTGTTTTCTTCTTCTCTGCACGCTCCAATTTTTTTTTCTCTTAATTCAATTTCGAATAAAGTTTCAAAATCTAAAAATGCAGAAAGGTTAGAAATCTTTCTTTGAATCTATCTGCAAAATCTCAACTCTCAAATCTTTATATCGATCTTGAATTTTGAAGTCAAAGTTTAGTTTAAAAAAAGTCAACAATTGTTCTTGAGACAAATTCGCGTTCGTGTATATGTTTCTGATCAAATTGACGATTCCAGTAGTTTTTATACATGTTTAGAAAACTATTTCGTGTTATAAACATTATCTATAATGTTATCTATTACGAAATCAATTTTTTTTGTTTTGTTCCAAGAACCGACGCTGCAGTAGGCCTTAGTGTTTTTTTTTTTTTATTTTAGAACCCAAATTATTTTTTTTTCTGTAATGTTTTGAAGCTTTAAAGGGAACCCCGATTTTTTTTTTTTTTTTTTGGTTATTGATGTTTTGTTGAATCCATGAGACTTGTGGAGAAGAAGAGGAATAGAAGAAAAGCAGTTTATATATAAAATTTAAATTCGATATTAGTACAGAGAATCAGAATTGGTGGGATGGTCGAGAGTGTTTGCGTGTGAGCATGTGGTCACGAGATCGAGTCCAGAGGACGGTAGTTTCTTTTTTTTTTTTTGAAACTCTTTTCATGTGAGGTAGTTTTCTTTTCTAATTTTTTTATTGTTATTATATATTAATTATTATTAGTATTATTATTATTATTGTGATTGTTTTGATTGTTATTGTTATTGTTATTATTAGTATCATACTTGTTATCATATTTGAAAGTATTATAGACATTACTATTATTATTATGATAGGTATTAATAATATTATTATTAGTAATAAACTTATCATTTTAGTATTTTATCATCATTAGGATTATGATTATGATTATCATTATTATTATTATGAAGGAAATAAAAATATATTATTATCATCAATATTAGAATTTGTACCGGTTTATAAATAATAGTATCATCAGTACATTTACAATTAATAATATCATATTTATCAGTATCATCATTAATATTTACTAGTATTATTATGATTATCATTTATCATTTTATAAATATTAGAACCCTTATTATTAACATAAGTATGGTATTAGTATTAATATTATTTTAGAGTTATTATTATTAGTATCATTAACAGTTATCATTTTCATTTTTTTTGCTATTAGTATTATCATTATTAATAAAATTATTATTATTATTAGTAAATCATTATTATCTAAATTATTATTTTAACAAATAAATCTTTTGTACACTATATATATACTTATGGTATATACTAGGATTGTATTAATAATTCACATAACAAACTAATAAAATTTCATAAATACAATACTAACCACAAATATATGTATATAAATATATTAATGTCACTATTTATATAAACGTAAATCATTATAGATATATACATAAAATCGATATATATATATAAAATATAACTTAAAATATAATATAAGTATACGTTTTAAAATAAAGGTTAGAATAAATTCTACAAAACTATAATATATAAATAATACATATTAATAAATGAAATTTTGTAACTTACATTATACGTATTAATATATACACAATTGATATAGGTTCGTGAATCCGAGGCCAACCCTGCATTGTTCAATGACGTCATATGTATTTTTACTACAAAATACAGTATCGTGAGTTTCATTTGCCTTTTTACCCTTTATATTTTTGGGCTGAGAATACATGCGCAACTTTTATAACTGTTTTACGAAATTGACACAAGTACGTGAAACTACATTCTTTGGTTGGATTATCGAAGTCGAATATGCCCCTTTTTATTAAGTCTGGTAATCTAAGAATTAGGGAACAGACACCCTAATTGGCGCGAATCCTAAAGATAGATCTATCGGGCCCAACAAGCCCCATCCAAAGTACCGGATGTTTTAGTACTTCGAAATTTATATCATGTCCGAAGGAGGATCCCGGAATGATGGGGATATTCTTATATATGCATATTGTTAATGTCGGTTACCAGGTGTTCAATCCATATGAATGATATTTTTGTCTCTATGCATGGGACGTATGTTAATGAGAAATGGAAATCTGAAATCTTGTGGTCTATTAAAATGATGGAAACGATTGTTTAAGGTAAACTAATGAACTCACCAACCTTTTGGTTGACACTTTAAAGCATGTTTATTCTCAGGTACGAAAGAAATCTTCCGCTGTGTATTTGCTCATTTTATAGATATTACTTGGAGTCATTCATGGCATATTTCAAAAGACGTTGCATTCGAGTCGTCGAGTTCATCAAGATTATTATCAAGTCAATTATAGTTGGATATATTATGAAATGGTATGCATGCCTGTCAACTTTCGATGTAATGAAAGTTTGTCTTTTCAAAAACGAATGCAATGTTTGTAAAATGTATCATATAGAGGTCAAGTACCTCGCGATGTAATCAACTGTTGTGAATCGTTTATAATCGATATGGACTTCGTCCGGATGGATTAGGACGGGTCTTCACACGTCTAGACCTGAGTACTGCTTATCATCCACAAACTAATGGGCAAAGTGAAAGGACGATACAGACCCTTGAAGACATGTTACGAGCATGTGTTATCAATTTTGGAAACAGTTGGGATCGACACCTACCGTTAGCAGAATTTTCCTACAACAACAATATCACTCAAGTATCGAGATGGCATCGTTTGAGGCACTTTATGGTAGAAAGTGCAGGTCTCCGATTTGTTGGAGTGAAGTTGGGGATAGACAAATTACGGGTCCGGAGATAATTCAAGAAACTACCGAGAAGATCATTCAAATTCAACAACGGTTAAAAACCGCCCAAAGTCGACAAAAGAGCTACGCGAACATTAAAAGAAAAGATATAGAATTTGAAATTGGAGAGATGGTCATGCTTAAGATTTCACCTTCGAAAGGTGTTGTTCGATTTGGTAAACGGGGGAAACTAAATCCAAGATACATCGGGCCATTCAAGATTATAGATCGTGTCGGACCAGTAGCTTACCGACTTGAGTTACCTCAACAACTCGCGGCTGTACATAACACTTTCCACGTCTTGAATTTAAAGAAAGGTTTTTCTAAAGAAGATCTCACTATTCTGCTAGACGAAATCCAAATCAATGAAAAACTTCAATTCATTGAAGAACCCGTCGAAATAATGGATCGTGAGGTTAAAAGACTTTAGCAAAACAAGATACCAATTGTTAAGGTTCGATGGAATGCTCGTAGAGGACCCGAGTTTACCTGGGAGCGTGAAGATCAGATGAAGAAGAAATACCCGCACCTATTTCCAGAAGATTCGTCAACACCTTCTACAGCTTAAAATTTTGGGACGAAATTTATTTAACGGGTAGGTATTGTAGTGACCCGAACTTTTCCATAATTATATATATTAAATGATATCTAATATTAACATGATTAAATGTTTCCAACATGTTAAGCAATCAAACTTGTTAAGACTTGATTATTTGTTATGAGCTTCATGTAGACAATTGACCACCCAAGTTGACCGGCGATTCACGAACGTTAAAAACTGTAAAAACGACATGATGATGTATATATGGACATATATATGTTAACATAAGATTATGATAAGTAAGAATCATACTATGTATATTAACAATGTGTGATATACATAAAAAAAATGAGAATATTGAATTATGAAGCTCGAAATGATATACATAACAATTATTGTTATAACAACGTCTTATTAAATACTTATGTATTGTATTAAGATATTGATATACTATATTTAACATGATAAAATGATAATTAAGTATATCATTGAGTGTATTAACAATGAACTATACAAGTAAGATGAGACTACTAACTTAAGGATTTCAAAATAATATATATATGTAACGATTATCGTTGTAATAGTATTTTACACATATATATGATATTAAGATATATTAATATACCATGTTAACATGTTAACATTACAATTTAACAACTCATTTAAGTGTAATAACAATGGATCAATTACATTTAACAAGATCGTTAACTTAAAGGTTCCGAAACAACACTTACATATAACGACTAACGTTGACTTAACGACTCAGTTAAATGTATATACATGTAGTGTATTAATATGTATTAATACACTTTTGGAAGACTTAATGACATATATCAAAGTACTTCTACTTAACAAAAATGCTTACAATTACATTCTCGTTCATTTTCATCAACAATTCTACTCGTATGCAACCGTATTATTACTCGTACAATACACAGCTTCTATACGTATTTACTATTGGTATATACCAATAATAAACACCACTTGATCAGCCATAATTGACTACTAAAATATGATTTAACATGTGGGGTTTTAATTTTAACTTATACCTTGAATTATTATGCTAAATTACAAACTAAAATCTCTTTATAGCCAGACCAAAATCACGACTAGATCACACATCTCTACATCATTTTTCATTTCAATTTTTGCTCTCTAATATTCCACTCTTTCAAGAACACATGAACCTTCATTACCTTCATCATAATCTACTTCAAAAACTAAGTTAGAATCATCAAAATAAAATTTTTCAAGAACACTCCAAGAATCCTTTCAAGATTACTTTCAATCTTTGAAATCCATTTCAAGTAATCATCTAACATCAAGAAATCTTCATCTATATCAGTAGGTGTTCATTCTAAATTAAGGTAATAACTATATTTAAGCTTTGCTTAAAATCTATACACATAACTATCTTAATTCAAGTAGAAATCTTACTTGAACTTGTTTTTGTGTCATGATTCTACTTCAAGAACTTTCAAGCCATCCAAGATCCTTGAAGCTCAAGATCTTTTCTTGTTATTACCAGTAGGTTTTGCTACTATATTTGAGGTAGTAATGATGTTCGTAACATCATTCGATTCATATATATAAAACTATCTTATTCAAAGATTATAACATGTAATCACTAAAATATAGTTTAGTTAATTCTAAACTTGTTCGCAAATAAAGTTAATCCTTCTAACTTGACTTTTAAAATCAACTAAACACATGTTCTATATCTATATGATATACTAACTTAATGATTTAAAATCTGAAAACACGAAGAACACCGTAAAACCGGACATACGCCGTCGTAGTAAAACCGGGGGCTGTTTTGGGTTAGTTAATTAAAAACTATGATAAACTTTGATTTAAAAGTTGTTCTTTTGGGAAAATGATTTTTCTTATGAACAAGAAACTATATCCAAAAAACATGGTTAAACTCAAAGTGGAAGTATGTTTTTCAAAATAGTCATCAAGACGTCGTTGTTTCGACTGAAATGACTACCTCTTATAATATTGACTTGTAACCTGTATTTCCAACTATAAACTTATACTTTTTCTGTTTCGATTCATAAACTTAAGTTCAATATGAAACCATAGCAACTTGAATCACTCAAACCGGATTTGAAACGAAGAAATGACGGGTAAAATAAAATTGGATAAATTTGCTAGCTTTAGCTACGAATATTTTGTAACAAATCTAGACTAAACATATCCTAACTAAATTATATTGTATTATACATATTATGAAATCTTGGGATAACATAGACACGTATACAATGTTTTGACATATCATATCGACCCATCTATATATATATTTCGGAACAACCATAGACACTCTATATGCAGTAATATTTGAGTTAGCTATATAGGGTTAAGGTTGATTCCAAAATAATATATATACTTTGAGTTGTGATCGAGTCTGAGACTTGTAGACACTGGGTCATGGATTGATTCGAGATAATATATATTGCTTTATTCTGTACATCTAACTGTGGACAACTAGTCGTAGGTTACTAACGAGGACTGCTGACTTAACAAACTCAAATCATTAAAACGTAATAAAAATGTTGTAAATATATTTTGAACATACTTTGATATATATGTACATATTTGTTATAGGTTCGTGAATCGACCAGTGGCCAAGTCTTACTTCCCGACGAAGTAAAAATCTGTGAAAGTGAGTTATAGTCCCACTTTTAAAATATGATATTTTTAGGATGAGAATACATGCAGTTTTATAAATGTTTTACGAAATAGACACAAGTAATCGAAACTATATTCTATGGTTGAATTATTAAACCGAATATGCCCCTTTTAGCTTGGTAGCCTAAGAATTAGGGAACTGGCCCCTAATTGACGCGAATCCTAAAGGTAGATCTACGGGAACTAACAACCCCCATTCTGGAATTTGGAATGCTTTAGTACTTCGAGTTTATCATGTCCGATGGGTGTCGCGGAATGATGGGGATATTCTATATGCATCTTGTTAATGTCCGTTACCAGGTGTTCACCATTTGAATGATTTTTATCTCTATGCAGTTTGCGAAATGCCTGATATGAGATTTGTTATAAAAATGAAATCTTGTGGTCTATTATTATGATTCGATAATATATAGGTTAAACCTATAACTCACCAACATTTTTGTTGGCGTTTTAAGCATGTTTATTCTCAGGTGATTATTTAGAGCTTCCGCTGTTGCATACTAAAATAAGGACAGGATTTGGAGTCCATACTTGTATGATATTGTGTAAAAACTGCATTCAAGAAACTTATTTCGATGTAATATATTTTTATTGTAAACCATTATGTAATGGTCATGTGTAAACGGTATATTTTAGATTATCATTATTTGATAATCTACGTAATGTTTTTTTTTTAAAACCTTTATCGATAAAATAGAAGTTATGGTTATTTTAAAAATGAATGCAGTCTTTGAAAAACGTCTCATATAGAGGTTGAAACCTTGCGACGAAATCAATTAATATGGAACGTTTATAATCTATATGAACGGGACATTTCAATTAGTATCCGAGCGTTGGTCTTAGAGAACCAGAAATTGCATTAGTGTGTGTCTAACCGAGTTTGTTAGGATGCATTAGTGAGTCTGGACTTCGACCGTGTTTTCTTTAAAAACGATTGCTTAACACTTTTTGTTGGAAACTATATATTATTAACATATAAATATTATGTGATATACTAATCTCTTAACGTGTTTGATATTGTGTGATAGATGTCTACCTCTAGTACAAATCCCATCGACTCACCTAATAATAATGAAGAGTTGAATATATTTTGGGAAGATTCACAAATTCCCGAAGAGGAACCGGAAGAAGAGGAACCGGAAGAGGAGGAACCGGAAGGAGAGGAACCGGAAGAAGAGGTTCCGAAGGAGGAAATATTAGGAACCACAGAAAAATAGATAAATAAAAGAAAATCCTCAATCAATGGACCAAAGTTAATAATGGTCAATGGTGTTTCCGCCGAGGAAGCAAAATATTGGGAAGATTACCAATTTTCTAATGAATCGGATCTCGATGAGGATTTCGATGATATTATAGAAATTACCTCGACCCAATTTGAAAAAGCAAAAGAAAATAATAAGGGAAAGGGCATCAAAATAGAGAAACCTGATTCCAACCCCGATGAACTTTATATGTATCGTCAACACCCGTATTTCTTAAGTTGTAACAATAACCCAGGAACCTCTAAGCCATCAGGTTTTTCTAAACCATTTGTGAAGACAACGACTCGTATTAGAGGAACATCATATATCCCTAGAAAATTAGCAAAACGAAACAGGTCCGAAGAAGAAGAAACTAGTGAGTCGGAATAAAGAGTTGTAATCATGAGGTGTAAAATATGTAAAATAAGTGTGCTTGTATTTTTCTTGTTGTATGCGAAAATTGCTTGTATTATTTGATAATTATCTTTTACGAATCTAACTCTCGTCTATTTTTACAGTATAAAAACAAAAAAAAATAGATGTTAAGGATAGACAACCAAAAATTTTAGAAGACCAATCCGGGGACATGATTGATGAAATCTTGTCTAAAGTCGGTCAGAATTCGTCGGCACAATTATTTACGGTGAAATTAGTGTGTAGAACATTTGATGAACGTTCTAGGCATGCCTTAGTTTATAAAAGGCTTTCATTTGAAAGATGGGGTATATCACATTGGGGAGACCGTAAGTTACGCCGTGTTTTCTTTAAAGCGTTAAATACGGGGAACCCAAATGCAATTTTACGCTACGGGTTGAGAACCTATTTTTACTCAACATATCCCAACCTAGGACTTCGTGAGTTAGAAAGAGCTTCTAACATGCAACATAAAGAAGCATGTTATGCTTACGGGTTAGTGATGTTCGCTTCTCACCAAAGTGAGAAAAAGAACATCGGATTACGACTGTTAAATAAAACATTCCCACAAGTGACGGATTCAGTAGTTGGGGCGAGAAACAAGGTTTTTAGATTATTGCGAGGCTGTTGGGCATTATGAAACCCTCATCCTTTTGACGACGTTACAACATGCTGCCTAGCCAACGGTCATAACGGTTATTTTCCACAAGACCAAGGATGGGAAGTAGTCTTAGTAAAACCATAATGCATGACTTGTTTCTGGACTTATGAATTACGTGTTTTTATTGCCTTTGCTGAACAACTTGCGTATTAACTAGGATTGTTGTCACAACTATTTTGTATCAAAGTGATTGTGTGCTATATTTCATGCTTTATGTATAATAGCGGTATTGTAAGTTTGTAAATTTTTGTATAAAAGTTTGAACGCGAAATATTATTATAATCAGTTTTTCATATAGAATTGTAGTAGTTGAATGGTATATTAGCTAATAAGTATGAACTTAACGGGTTGGTACTACCTGAATTAAAACTATAAAACGCTAATATGAAGAAAAAGCTTTTATAAATGAGTTCATATTATGCTACGAAATACTATTGACTACTCTTAATATTCTATATGATTAACTTAATTGTTTTGGGCTATTTTTGAAGGAAATGGTACCGACGACTCGTCAGAATTTAAACATGAGTGAGGAAGACTTCCGTGTTTTCCTTGCAGCAAACATAGCTGCAGTACAGGCTGCAATGCAAAACAACAACAATAACTCGGAATCTAGCAATGCAAATAACGCCACAAGAAATTGTGTAGGATGCTCCTACAAAGAATTCATTGCCTGTAAATCTCTGGAATTCGATGGAACCGAGGGTCCAAGCGAATTGAAACGGTGGACCGAAAAGGTTGAATCGATGTTTGCCATAAGTAAGTGTACTGAAGAAGACAAAGTAAAGTACGCTACGCATACCTTCACAGGTACTGCGTTAACATGGTGGAATACCTATCTAGAACAAGTAGGACAAGATGCTGCGTACGCACTACCATGGTCAGCATTCAAACATCTGATGACTGAGCAGTATCGTCCCAGAAGCGAGGTCAACAAGCTAAAAGTAGAGCTTAAGGGATTACGAAACACAAGGATTCGATATTACCACGTACGAACGACGATTCACGGAGTTGTGCTTATTGTGCCCGAGAGCGTTCGAAGATGAAGAGGAGAAAATCGACACATTTGTAAAAGGGTTACCAGAAAGGATCCAAGAGGATATAAGTTCACACGAGCCCGCTTCCATACAAAAGGCAAGTCGAATGGCCCATAAACTCATAAATCAGATTGAGGAAAGAGTTAAAGAGCAGATGGCCAAAGAAGCCAACACGAAACAAATCAAAAGAAAGTGGGAAGAAACCAGTGACAGGGGTCACAATTTTAACAATCAACACAACAATCACAACTTCAATCGCACCAATTATCGCAACAACAAACGCAACAACAATCGTTCCAACAACAACTACAACAACCATCCTAACAACAATAACCACCACAATAATCGTCCCAACATCTATAACAACCGCAACAACAACAATTCCTATAACAATAATAATCTGTAAAAGCCATGCCAAAGGTGTGAAGAGTACCACCCGAATGAGTTCTGCACGACATTTTGCACCAAGTGTAAAAGAACTGGCCATGGTGCGAGAAAGTGTGAGGTCTACGGCCCAATGAATAACAAAAATAAAAGAACAGCTAATGTCGGAACAAGTAATGCCGCCTTTATTTGTTATGAATGTGGAAAACCGGGCCAAATTAGGAGTAATTGCCCGAACCCAGAGAAAAATAATGGGCAAAGTCGTGGAAGAGTTTTCAATATTAATACGGCAGAAGCGCAGGAAGACCCGGAGCTTGTTACGGGTACGTTTCTCATTGACAATAATTCTGCTTATGTTTTATTTGATTCGGGTGCGGATAGAAGCTATATGAGTAGATATTTTTGTGCCAAATTAATTTGTCCAGTGACGCCTTTGGATAATAAAATTTTACTTGAATTAGCAAACGGTAAATTAATTTCAGCAGATAATATATGTCGGAATCGAGAAATTAAACTGGTTAGCGAAACGTTTAAGATTGATTTGATACCAGTAGAGTTAGGGAGTTTTGATGTGATAATCGGCATGGACTGGTTGAAAGAGATGAAAGCAGATATCGTTTGTTACAAAAATGCGATTCCCATCATACGAGAAAAAGGAAAACCCTTAATGGTGTACGGAGAAAAGAGCAACGCGAAGCTAAATCTTATTAGTAAATTGAAGGCGCATAAACTAATAAGAAAAGGTTGCTATGCTGTTCTAGCACATGTCTAGAAAGTACAAACCGAAGAAAAGAACATCAATGATGTTCCCGTCGCAAAAGAGTTTCCCGATGTATTTCCAAAAGAATTATCGGGATTACCTCCACACCGATCCGTTGAATTTCAAATAGACTTGGTACCAGGAGCTGCACCAATAGCCCGTGCTCCATATAGACTTGCACCCAGCAAAATGAAGGAACTCCAGAGCTAATTACAGGAACTTTTAGAGCGAGGTTCCATTCAACCAAGCACGTCACTGTGGGGAGCCCCTGTTTTGTTTGTCAAGAAGAAAGATGGTACATTCAGGTTGTGTATCGACTACTGAGAGTTGAACAAACTTACCATCAAGAACCGTTACCTACTACCGAGAATTGACGACTTATTTTATCAATTACAAGGTTCGTCAGTTTATTCGAAGATTGATTTAAATTCCGTATATCATCAAATGCGGGTGAAGGAGGATGATATTCTGAAGACTGCTTTTAGGACGCGTTACGGTCATTACGAGTTTATGGTTATGCCGTTTGGTTTAACTAACATACCAGCTATGTTCATGGACCTCATGAACCGAGTATATGGGCCATATCTTGACAAGTTTGTCATTGTCTTCATCGATGACATACTTATCTACTCAAAGAATGATCAAGAGCACGAAGAACATTTGAGAAAAGTGCTAGAGCTGTTAAGGAAAGAAAAACTGTACGCTAAGTTTTCAAAGTGTGCATTTTGGTTGAAAGAAGTTCAATTTCTCGGTCACATAGTGAACAAAGAAGGTATTCAGGTGGATCTGGCAAAGATTGAAACCGATGAAAAATGGGAAACCCCGAAAACTCCGAAGCATATACGCCAATTTTTAGGACTAGCTGGTTACTACATAAGATTCATCCAAGATTTTTCCAAAATAGCAAAACCCTTGACTGCATTAACGCATAAAGGGAAGAAATTTGAATGGAAGGATGGGCAGGAGAAAGCGTTTCAATTGTTGAAGAAAAAGTTAACTACGGCACCTATATTATCATTGCCTGAAGGGAATGATGATTTTTTGATATATTGTGACGCCTCAAAGCAAGGCCTCGGTTGTGTATTAATGCAACGAACGAAGGTGATTGCTTATGCGTCTAGACAATTGAAGATTCACGAGCAAAATTATACGACTCACGATTTGGAATTGGGTGCTATTATTTTTGCATTAAAGACATGGAGGCATTACTTATATGGGGTCAAAAGTATCATATATACCGACCACACAAGTCTCCAGCATATATTTAATCAGAAACAACTGAACATGAGGCAGTGTAGATGGATTGAATTCTTAAATGATTATGATTTTGAGATTCGTTACCACCCGAGGAAGGCGAATGTGGTAGCCGACGCTTTGAGTAGAAAGGACAGAGAACCTATGCGGGTAAAAGCTATGAATATAATTATTCGTACTAACCTTACTACTCAAATAAAGGAGGCACAACAGGGAGTTGTAAAAGAACGAAAGTTGAAGAATGAAATACGTAAAGGATCAGAGAAACATCTTAATATTCGGGAAGACGGAACCCGGTATAGGGCTGAAAGAATTTGGGTACCAAAGTTTGAAGATATGAGAGAAAAGGTACTTAAGGAAGCACATAAAACCAGATACTCAATACATCCCGGAGCAGGGAAGATGTACAAAGATCTCAAGAAACACTTTTGGTGGCCGGGTATGAAAGCCGATATTGCTAAATACGTAGGAGAATGTTTGACGTGTTCAACAACCTGAAATCCCATCGGGTCTACTTCAACAACCTGAAATTCCAGAATAGAAATCGGAAAACATTACCATGGATTTCATTACTAAATTGCTAAGGACTGCAAGTGGTTATGATACTATTTGGGTAATAGTCGATCGTCTTACCAAATCAGCACACTTTCTGCCAATGAGAGAAGATGATAAAATGGAGAAGTTGGCGCGGTTATATTTAAAGGAAGTCGTCTCTAGACATGGAATACTAATCTCTATTATCTCTGATAGGGATGGCAGATTTGTTTCAAGGTTTTGGCAGACACTGCAACAAGCATTGGGGAGTCGTCTAGACATGAGTACTGCTTATCATCCACAAACTGATGGGAAAAGTGAAAGGACGATACAGACCCTTGAAGACATGCTACGAGCATGTGTTATCGATTTTGGAAACAGTTGGGATCGACACCTACCGTTAGCAGAATTTTCCTACAACAACAGTTATCACTCAAGTATCGAGATGGCACCGTTTGAGGCACTTTATGGTAGAAAGTGCAGGTCTCCGATTTTTTGGAGTGAAGTTGGGGATAGACAAATTACGGGTCCGGAGATAATTCAAGAAACTACCGAGAAGATCATTCAAATTCAACAACGGTTAAAAACAGCCTAAAGTCGACAAAAGAGCTACGCGGACATTAAAAGAAAAGATATAGAATTTGAAATTGGAGAGATGGTCATGCTTAAGGTTCCACCTTGGAAAGGTGTTGTTCGATTTGGTAAACGGGGGAAACTAAATCCAAGATACATCGAGCCATTCAAGATTATAGATCGTGTCGGACCAGTAGCTTACCGAATTGAGTTACCTCAACAACTCGTGGCTGTACATAACACTTTCCACGTCTTGAATTTGAAGAAATATTTTGCTAAAGAAGATCTCACTATTCCGCTAGACGAAATCCAAATCAATGAAAAACTTCAATTCATTGAAGACCCCGTCGAAATAATGGATCGTGAGGTTAAAAGACTTAAGCAAAACAAGATACCAATTGTTAAGGTTCGATGGAATGCTCGTAGGGGACCCGAGTTCACCTGAGAGCGTGAAGATCAGATGAAGAAGAAATACCCGCACCTATTTCCAGAAGATTCGTCAACACCTTCTACAGCTTAAAATTTCGGGACGAAATTTATTTAACGCGTAGGTACTGTAGTGACCCGAACTTTTCCATAATTATATATATTAAATGATATCTAATATTAACATGATTAAATGTTCCAACATGTTAAGCAATCAAACTTGTTAAGACTTGATTATTTGTTATGAGTTTCATGTAGACAATTGACCACCCAAGTTGACCGGCGATTCACGAACGTTAAAAACTGTAAAAATGACATGATGATGTATATATGGACATATATATGGTTAACATAAGATTATGATAAGTAAGAATCTCACTATGTATATTAACAATGTGTGATATACATAAAAAAATGAGAATATTGAATTATGAAGCTCGAAATGATATAAATAACAATTATCGTTATAACAATGTCTTATTAAATACTTATGTATTGTATTAAGATATTGATATACTATATTTAACATGATAAAATTATAATCAAGTATATCATTGAGTGTATTAACAATGAACTATACAAGTAAGATGAGACTACTAACTTAAGGATTTCAAAATAATACATATATGTAACGATTATCATTGTAATAGTATTTTACACATATATATATGATATTAAGATATATTAATATACCATGTTAACATGTTAACATAACAATTTAACATCTCATTTAAGTGTAATAACAATGGATCAATTACATTTAAAAATGAGAATATTGAATTATGAAGCTCGAAATGATATAAATAACAATTATCGTTATAACAATGTCTTATTAAATACTTATGTATTGTATTAAGATATTTATATACTATATTTAACATGATAAAATGATAATCAAGTATATCATTGAGTGTATTAACAATGAACTATACAAGTAAGATGAGACTACTAACTTAAGGATTTCAAAATAATACATATATGTAACGATTATCATTGTAATAGTATTTTACACATATATATATATGATATTAAGATATATTAATATACCATGTTAACATGTTAACATAACAATTTAACATCTCATTTAAGTGTAATAACAATGGATCAATTACATTTAACAAGATCGTTAACTTAAAGGTTCCGAAACAACACTTACATATAACGACTAACGTTGACTTAACGACTCAGTTTAATGTATATACATGTAGTGTATTAAGATGTATTAATACACTTTTGGAAGACTTCATGACATATATCAAAGTACTTCTACTTAACAAAAATGGTTACAATTACATTCTCGTTCATTTTCATCAACAATTCTACTCGTATGCAACCGTATTATTACTCGTACAATACACAGCTTCTAGACGTATTTACTATTGGTATATACCAATAATAAACACCACTTGATCAGCGATAATTGACTACTAAAATATGATTTAACATGCGGGGTTTTAATTTTAACTTATACCTTGAATTATTATGCTAAATTACAAACTAAAATCTCTTTATAGCCATACCAAAATCACGACTAGATCACACATCTCTACATCATTTTTCATTTCAATTTTTGCTCTCTAATATCTCTCTAATATTCCACTCTTTCAAGAACACATGAACCTTCATTATCTTCATCATAATCTACTTCAAAAACAAAGTTAGAATCATTAAAAGAAAAATTTTCAAGAACACTCCAAGAATCCTTTCAAGATTACTTTCTATCTTTGAAATCCATTTCAAGTAATCATCCAACATCAAGAAATCTTCATCTATATCAGTAGGTGTTCATTCTAAATTAAGGTAATAACTATATTTAAGCTTTGATTAAAATCTATACACATAACTATCTTAATTCAAGTAGAAATCTTACTTGGACTTGTTTTTGTGTCATGATTCTACTTCAAGAACTTTCAAGCCATCCAAGATCCTTGAAGCTCAAGATCTTTTCTTGTTATTACCAGTAGGTTTACCTACTATATTTGAGGTAGTAATGATGTTCATAACATCATTCGATTCATATATATAAAACTATCTTATTCAAAGATTATAACATGTAATCACTAGAACATAGTTTAGTTAATTCTAAACTTGTTCGCAAATAAAGTTAATCCTTCTAACTTGACTTTTAAAATCAACTAAACACATGTTCTATATCTATATAATATACTAACTTAATGATTTAAAATCTGGAAACACGAAGAACACCGTAAAACCGGACATACGCCGTCGTAGTAAAACCGGGGACTGTTTTGGGTTAGTTAATTAAAAACTATGATAAACTTTGATTTAAAAGTTGTTCTTCTGGGAAAATGATTTTTCTTGTGAACATGAAACTATATCCAAAAATCATGGTTAAACTCAAAGTGGAAGTATGTTTTTCAAAATAGTCATCAAGACGTCGTTCTTTCGACTGAAATGACTACCTCTTATAATATTGACTTGTAACCTGTATTTCCGACTATAAACTTATACTTTTTCTGTTTCGATTCATAAACTTAAGTTCAATATGAAACCATAGCAACTTGAATCACTCAAAACGGATTTGAAACGAAGAAATGACGGGTAAAACAAAATTGGATAAATTTGCTAGTTTTAGCTACGAAACTTTTGTAACAAATCTAGACTAAACATATCCTAACTAATTTATATTGTATTATACATATTATGAAATCTTGGGATACCATAGGCACGTATACAATGTTTTGACATATCATATCGACCCATCTATATATATATATTTCGGAACAACCATAGATACTCTATATGCAGTAATGTTTGAGTTAGCTATACAGGGTTGAGGTTGATTCCAAAATAATATATATACTTTGAGTTGTGATCGAGTCTGAGACTTGTAGACACTGGGTCGTGGATTGATTCGAGATAATATATATTGCTTTATTTTGTACATCTAACTGTGGACAACTAGTTGTAGCTTACTAACGAGGACTGCTGACTTAACAAACTCAAATCAATAAAACGTAATAAAAATGTTGTAAATATATTTTGAACATACTTTGATATATATGTACATATGTATTATAGGTTCGTGAATCGACCAGTGGCCAAGTCTTACTTCCCGACGAAGTAAAAATCTGTGAAAGTGAGTTATAGTCTCACTTTTAAAATTTGATATTTTGGGATGAGAATACATGCAGTTTTATAAATGTTTTACGAAATAGACACAAGTAATCGAAACTAAATTCTATGGTTGAATTATTAAACCGAATATGCCCCTTTTAGCTTGGTAGCCTAAGAATTAGGGAACTGGCCCCTAATTGACGCGAATCCTAAAGGTAGATCTACGGGAACTAACAACTCCCATTCTAGAATTTAGAATGCTTTAGTACTTCGAGTTTATCATGTCCGATGGGTGTCCCAGAATGATGGGGATATTCTATATGCATCTTGTTAATGTCGGTTACCAGGTGTTCACCATATGAATGATTTTTATCTCTATGTAGTTTGCGAAATTCCTGATATGAGATGTGTTATAAAAATGAAATCTTGTGGTTTATTATAATGATTCGATAATATATAGGTTAAACCTATAACTCACCAACATTTTTGTTGACGTTTTAAGCATGTTTATTCTCAGGTGATTATTAAGAGCTTCCGCTGTTGCATACTAGAATAAGGACAGGATTTGGAGTCCATGGTTGTATGATATTGTGTAAAAACTGCATTCAAGAAACTTATTTCGATGTAATATATTTTTATTTTAAACCATTATGTAATGGTCGTGTGTAAACGGTATATTTTAGATTATCATTATTTGATAATCTACGTAATGTTTTTTTTTAAACCTTTATCGATAAAATAGAAGTTATGGTTGTTTTAAAAATGAATGCAGTCTTTGAAAAACGTCTCATATAGAGGTCAAAACCTCGCGACGAAATCAATTAATATGGAACGTTTATAATCTATATGAACGGGACATTTCATCCAACACTCCATTCTTTATCATCAAACTTTTGACTGTTAAGGCAGTCTTCAGTTTTCATTGCTTCATCAGCTTTTTCAAAAATTCAGAAACATGATTCATAGGCTAGATATTTTTCAGAATTTCAAAATGAAAGCTCATAATTTTAAGAGATGAATGTTATATGTGTACATATAACTATCGATGTAGAATGCTGCGAGATTCAAAATACTGATTGCTGATTCTCGATAATTGGTATGGCAATTATCGTTACAAGATGCCGATGAGTTCATGATAAGACTTCAATAGATAAGTATAGTGATTTGTCGGAGATTTTTAAGTCAAAGAGCAATGAGGTTGCTGGTACTTCTGCTGGTAATGTGGTGGAATATAAGAGGTTCTCTGGTGCGATGATGAAGGGGCAAATGTATATATCATAGTTATAATAAGACTTATTCGAATGAAAAGTTGAAATTGATTTGTTGAAGCTGTGACAAAATTGGCTAATTTGGAAGGAATTACCAAGTTATTTTGGGTAATAATAATGCTTAAAGGATCTGATACGGATTCATGTTAAACTTTTACTTAGTTTTCGAGAGTTTTCCAGGTGCATAACTATATGCATAAATCCTTCCTTCCGTAAATGAAGTGCGGTTGGTTCATCCTCTCGATTGAGGTGTTTTCAAGAATCATGAAAGGTTTGAACGCAGTTTGCAATCGTCAAGATTACAATTGAGGTTTAAGATGAAATCAAGTGGCAAACTTGAAGAATTGTTTAGTTTCATATATTATAATCAATATTTTAATTCATTTATTTGTCCAATATTGGTAGTCCACAGTTAGAAATTCAATAATTCATATATAGTTTAATATATAATATTCGAATTAATTAATACGTATCGTGACCCATTGTATATATGTCTCAGACTCGATCACAACTCAAAGTATATATATTATTTAAGAATCAACCTCAACCCTGTATAGCGAACTCGAGCATTACAGCATATAGAGTGTCTATGGTTATTCCAAATAATATATATAGATGCATCGATATGATATGTCAAAACATTGTATACGTGTCTCGACATTTAAAATGCGTAAATAACAGTATTTAAATGACGATAAATAAAGTACGTAAAATAAATAATAGAATTTAAATGACGATAAATAAAATTGCGAGAATTAAATTGCGATAAAATAAATTGCGATAATTAAAATGTAATAAGGAATTAACAGTTAGCTAGGAACAGTTAGCTAGGAATAGTTAGCGTGGATTCTTAACAAAATTTCTCATAATTAATTTGTTTGTTTCTAACAAATTTTATTTTGTCTAATGTTTTCTTCATTATGCCACTTGTTGGATTCTGATAGATCAAAATCCAAATATAAAATTGAATGAAAATGACTATTCTACGGTAAACGGATACGTATATCTGTGGATGTAATTAGGATAGTAAATGACTGTTGAATTAGATTCAAAGAATGTACAGTTTAACTTATTAATGTGAAATCTAAATATTCCTCGGGTATTACTGATGTTGTGCGAGGTGTATATAAAATAGCTATTAAATTTTACAAGGAAATACTATTAAATACGATACAATTTTACACAAGATATTTATTTATTTAGAGAATGGATATACTTAAACCTTGCTACAACACTTATAGGCAGTGTACCTAATCGTACAGTAGTGTAGTTTTTAGTAAGTCCGGTTCGTTCCACAGGGAAAATCTTTTAATCAAAGTTTAACGCTATATTAGTTTAATTTTATAAAAATACAAATATATATAAGTAATATTATTATTATAAAGGGGGGTTTTTACCGTTTAATGACCGGTTTGTCGATTTTAAAACTTTAGTCATAGTTAAAACAAAATGTAAAATATTAAATAAATAAAAGACTTAATTTAAAGCATAAAGTAAATAACGATAATGAAATTGCGAATAATAAAAGTGCGATAAGATAAACTTGCGATAATTAAAAAGTACGATAATTAAAAGTGCAATTAAATACAATAACAATAAAAATGCGATAATTAGAAGTGCAATTAAATATAAAATAAAGGAAATTAAATATGAAATAAAAGAATTATGCTTATTTAAACTTCCGTAATCATGATGTTTGACGTGTTGATTTTAGTTTTATGCCCATGGGTTAATTGTCCTTTGTCCTGGATTATTTAATATGTCCGTCTGGTTTTTGTCCATAACAATCCATCAGTCATAAATATAAAGTGCGAGTGTCCTCGTCAAATTATCCTTATACCCGAAGTTAAATATTCCAACTAATTGGGGACTTAAACTGTAACAAGATTTTAATACTTTGTTTAATAATTACACCAGGATGTCGACTGAGTGTAACCCAAGGTTTTAATACTTTGTTATCAATTATGCCAAGTGTCCTTGTACATAATTTCACCCCTGTTTTAATAATTCTAGTGACTATTAATCCATTCCCGTGTTCGGTTAAATGAACGATTATTCGTACATATAAATACCCCGCCCATCGTGTCCGATCGAGTGTATATGGTTATTTATAGGTACGTCCAATTGTAAATCTTTATATTAAAATTAACAAACTATCATTTAGTTAAACAAATATAAAGCCCATTAATAGCCCATAGTCTAATTTCCACAAGTGTCGTTCTTTTGTCCAAACCCCAATTATGGTACAAAGCCCAATTACCTAATTTTAGTAATTAGCCCAACATCATGATTACTTCGTTTTAAATAAGCATAATAATAACTTAGCTACGAGACATTAAATTAAAAAGGTTGAACATAACTTATAATGATTAAAAATAGCGTAGCGCTACACGGACAGAATTTCGACTTACACCCTTACAACATTCGCTAACATACCCTTATTATTAGGATTAAAATTAAAATTAAAATTAAAATTAAAATTAAAATATAAATATTTACGTATAGATATAGAGAGATTGATTATATATTGATATTAAAATTCGTCGAACTGCGTTGGCTTTTATAGGCATTTTCATTTTTTGGGGCTCCGCGAGTCGCGGTTCTTTTAGCCTTCGAACTCCGCAAGTCGCGGAGTTCGTTTTTACAGCTCATTCAACCTTGGCTCTTTGTTTGCCGACGATTTTAAATAATAATATAATATATATATAATTTTTAAGAATTATTTATATATTATATTATATTCATGTGCATAGTTGACTTATAATTTTTAGTCCGTTGCGTCGAGCGTTGAGAGTTGACTCTGGTCCTGGTTCCGGATTTTCGAACGTCCTTGCGTACAATTTAATATCTTGTACTTTGCGTTTTGAATCTTGTACTCTTGTAATTTCGAGACGTTTCTTATCAATAATTGGAACCTCTTTGATTGTATTTTGTACTTTTGAGCTTTTTGGTCGTTTGCGTCTTCAATTCGTCGAATCTGTCTTTTGTCTTCACCTTTTAATATTTAAACGAATATCACTTGTAAATAGAACAATTGCAACTAAAAGCTTGTCTTTCTTGGGGAATAATGCTATGAAATATATGTTCGTTTTTAGCATTATCAAATATTCTCACACTTGAGCGTTGCTTGTCCTCAATCAATAAAGTCTTGAAATACTAGAATCACTTCTTTATTCTTCACACTTTGTACATCAGTGATTTCTTTACGGCGGTATAAACAATGGTAGTAACGTTGTGGTTTACAGTCCCATATGACTATAAAAATTTAGAACCTTTAAGGAAATTGGATCTTTATGAAAACATTTGATCTTTTGAAAATTAAATCTAGCTTTTACCCTAGATAAGTTTTCCGGAATAACCCTTCACCGGTGTTTGCAAAATATTTTTGTAGGTTTGGTGGGTTTCAGATTTGAAAATTTTAGCTCAAAACTTATGGTTTTGTGTCACCCACTTGCTAACCTTGTATTTGGAAAGCAACATGTCCAGTTTACTTGTCCCGTATATTACCTTTCGGTAAACTACCATCCGGTTGTAAAGGAATGCGTTGAATAAGCAACTGTTAAGGCAATGTCCCCTGACATGCTTTTAATTTTGGTCTATAACGTGTCGGACGCAATTACTATCCTTTGTAGGAGAAATAGTAAAGCTCACCCTTATAATTTTCCGGTCGGGCACAAGGTCCTGTCTTTGACCATGCTATGCAACCACCGTTCTTACGGTTAACACCCGATTTGGTTCAGGTGACCTAATGAATTCCAGGTGAATTCCTAGGATTTTACGTTCAATGGTAATGAACGCATTGAAAATGGGTTTTTAGAAAACAAATCGGTTTGTAATTTTGATCAAAATATTTTCTCGTTCAGGCTCGAGTTTAGATATCATTGAATTCCATGAGTTTGTAATTCTCAATCTTTAAGGTCAATCTCAAGGATTGAGTAATATCAGGCTTAAAAGCTGATTTTTGATCTTTTAAGGAGATTATCCTTTCTGGGGATCTGATTCATTAGTCTTATCCAGCTAATTTGCACGGCGCCCTCCCCATTTTACGAGACAGATCCTCTCATGGTTAGGATAAGTCTGACCACATGGCGACCCTGTTTGATGCTAAGGTCCGTGGATTTCCTGCTGATTTTAGTGATGACTTTTCTAGATTTTTCATCAACCTACAGCTGGTCTGGACGACAACTCCCTGACCTAAATCAAGAAGCGCGTTTCTTTTTCGGAAGACTTTACTTCCTTTTAATGATGGAATTGATTCATCGTGTAGATCCATCTCTTCTTTTCTTTCATCGGGTAAAACAGTTTATTATCGTTCAAAACAAAAGTATTTTCAATTATTTGTTACAGAAATATGTGACATATGTTTAAAATATCTTGGTAAATTTTCCCACACTTGGCTTTTATTTTCCTTTTTATTGTCCTCTATTCCATTTTAAATGAATTTTAACATTTTGGTTTGTTTCTCAATTTATGTCCTTTCCGAGGTAACAATAATTTCGGTGTTAAAACCTAGTTTTATCGTTCATAAATATGTATAAACATTATTTTAAGTTCATTTAATTGAAAATTTTGAAAAATTTTACTAGAATTGGGTAGTCAGTATATAAGACTAGGGCTGTTCTTTATTATCAGAGAGCACTAGATTCTAATACAACTACTACTTTACTAGTATTTCTAATGGTAACCAAGTGTATAAAGTAAAAATTTTAAAATCCGAAAGAATTTAACCCCTTCCCACACTTAAGATCTTGCAATGCCCTCATTTGCAAGAAATCAGTAACAATTTAAATTATTGAGGGTGATTTGCGTGAAAATGATTAAATTTTACCAAAGTTTCCAAACATATTTGTGTTTGTGTTGAATGATAAATGGTGCACATCATTTGTTCATTCCGTCTTGTTGTTATATCACATTTATTTTGCATCTTGTCGTCAAAATTAGTTACTTTTGCTGAACTTAATGCCAGTCTTTGAAAATGCGTTGTTTTACCCTGTTGTGTACATAAGATAAACTGCAAACATATATACATATTTTTGAAGTTTGGTGTATTACCCCACATTCAAAAATTATTAAAATCTAATAATAAAAGTTAGAAAATTATAAAAACTATTACAATATTAACATAAGTATTAAATGTATCAACATTACAAATTATAAAATAAATAAAACTAAGTACACTAGGGATGATACTGATACCAGTAGGGATTCCATGCATAACCGTATGTGTTATAGAATGCTTCAGCTGGGTTATACGTAGGATACGGTGGTTGCATCTCTATAGACCAGGGAGGAAATATGGGCGTTGGGTTAGGAATATAGTTTCTACCTATATGTTGGCAATAAGCTATGATTTGGTTTTGATGAACTTTCCAATCTTCAAATGCTCGATGTCTAGCATTTTCGTACTCTTGTGAAGCTATAAACCTTTGGAATTCTGTCATTTCATTTCCCCCTCCCACATTACCTGGCTGTTGGTTTCTCTCAACCTGTGGATGTCTACCATTATATCGTACTGCGGCATTATTTCGCCTCTTCAAAACTTTAGCACCATGGTATACATTTAAACCAATTGTATCGTGGGGTTCTGGTTCTTCGATTAATAATCCCCCCCCCCGACTTATATCCACACCGAGATATTCAGCAATCAAAGTAATAAATATACCACCTCCTATTATGCTATGCGGTCTCATCCCCCTAACCATAGCTGATAAATAATAACCCACACAATAAGGTATACTTACAGCGCTTTGTGGGTCTCGAATACACATGTGGTAAAACAAATCCTGTTCATTTACCTTTTCCTTATTCTTACCTCGTTGTGTAATCGAATTGGCTAAAAACCTATGAATTACTCTTAACTCTGCTCTATCTATATCCAAATAAGAGTAATTTCCCCCTTTAAATCGGTGATGGCTAGTCATTTGACTCCATACACCATGTGTATCAAAATTTTCATCAATTTTCCTACCGTTCAATATCAACCCTCTACAATCGGCAGATGCTAACTCCTCAGGCGTATATATACGTAAGGCCTGAGCCATGTCTAGTAGAGACATGTGGCGCATCGAACCTCCTAACAAAAATCTAATAAAAGATCGATCAGTTAAACTAGCTACCCGATCATTTATTTCTATACTACACAACAATTCTTCACACCATACTTTATATACAGGTCTACGCATGCTGAATAATCGTACCCAATGGTTAAAAGTAGAATTACCATACCTCTGTGTAAGTAATTCTCTAATTGGCCCGGCCAATTCTACAGCTTCTAATGGTCCCCATTCTATTACCCTAGGTACTTCAACAACTTTAGAATGAAGAGTATGCAAGCCCCTTTGGTATTTTAGATAATCTATCCAACGTCTGTCAAATCTCAAGTTCGGGTGCAAATCTTCCAAGTGCATATCTGAAAATGTCATAACTGAATGAGGTATATCTTGTTTATAATAGCTATCAACATCCTGTTATTCTGCATTCTCAGGAGGAGCATTGCGAGCTTGGGATGAAGATTCACCCCTTTCAGTCTGCAAAATACATCAAACACAATTTTTGTGCATCCAAATATGCATTAGTGTCAGCAAAATCATCAATCAAAATAATTACAATGACATGTTCAATTTATATCAAACTTAAGCTCATTTTCATATTTTTATCAAATCTACACTTTTTCAAATAAGCATATACGAAAATGTACGCCAAGTTCATAAGCATTCAACTCAAATAACATGTCAAAATAATCATTACTAACAATTAAACAAGTCTCAATTGGCAAATATATCAAATAAATCAAGTTCATGAATTTTTGACTTGAAAAAGTCCACTTTAATTCTTAAAAATCATGTTTAGGCTCAAAGTTTGGATCATTTAACTACCTAAACATGTTACACTACTTAATTTAGTACTAATTCATGACAAAAATCGACCATAACCTGTTTATATCAAAAAAACCCCAAATTTGCTCAAGAACACAAACCCTAGATTACTCAAAATTTGAAGTTTAAGGCTTCTAATTATGTTAAATAGCATCAATCTAGGTTATACAAGCACAATACATAAGCAATTTAAGCATAATTACACTAAAAAGCATCAAAATCGAATTGGATAAACAATTGCTCAAGAACACTAATTTTCGGATTAAATGGTGTTTAGGTGTAGAAATTTACCGTTTTTCTTGAGTAATTCCTTGATAGCATCCTTCTTAACATGATTTTAGTAAAAGATTTGATGATTAACGGTGAAAAATTGTGAATTTGGGAGTGTTTTCTCGGGTTTTTTCGGGTGTTATTTCGCAGTATTTTTATTTTTGTGGTGTGTGGACTGAGCTGATTACATTTTTATTTTTTTTCTGGGTTTTGGTCCCTCCGTGAGTCGCGGTGTTTGACCCTTCAAACTCCGCGAGTCGCAGAGTTTGTATTTTTTTTTAAACATCTTATACTAATTAAAACAATTAAGTAATTAATTTTAAAATTTTGTTTCCCTTGTTATTTATGACGAGGTCGTTTCGGATCGATGTCCTAGTCCGTCCTTCGACAAAATTTTAAAATTTGTCTTTTTGTAGTGATTGTTTTAAAAGCTAAGATTTTTGGGTTTTTTTAATGTTTTTGGCATACTTTAATTCAATAAGATTAAAAATAATGATAATAAAAGTTCTCGTCCCTCCCTCGGATAAAGCAATTTCGGTTCAAAGACCTAGTCTTCAACTTACAATGAATTTTAAAAATCATATTTTTAACTTAACGAAATAAAGTAAATTTTTGTTTTTAAATTCACTCCAACTTAAATTTAAAAATGCATAAAATTAAAAATTTACACCAAACTTAATTAAAAATGCATAATATTAAAAATTCACACCAAACTTTATATTATATTTTTGTTTTTATACATACAAACTTATATTAAAAATATTAATTTTTCAAATATCGACAAACTTAAATATATTGATTTTACAGAGTTCACAATATTAATTTAAGATTTATATATTAATTTTAAAATGGTAAAAATAAAATTAAAAATCTTTTTGGCTTTTTATCCCACTTTAATCAATCAAATATTATCAAAAATATGCGCCCCTCTTTTCGGTAAAGTAATTTCGGTTCCATAACCTATTTTAACTCATGACGAATTTTTGAAATATTTTGGGTTGATTGATTAAAGATATTTATACCTTAAGAATAAACGTTAAATTTCGCAGTGATGTAATAAATTTTTGAATGATATCAATAATTTCGGTCGCCAAACCTAATTTTATTCAATACCAATTTAATACTTTATAGCGAATAAATTAGCGTTTATTATCAAAAGGTTAAAAATAAAAATAAAAACTGTACAGACTTACCTGTGAGATAGTATTCTTAGTTATATGATCTATCTCATTCATAAGATAGTCGGTTTAATTGGTTTTTCATGGCTACATAGGCGTAACCTCGAGCATTCAGTGTTTTTTCTTCTAAACATATGAACGGTCCGTCTCTGCATAAAGTAACAAATTCGGTATTTGAATAGGTTTGATTATTTGAACATTTACCTCCATGTGACCATTTTCCGCATTTGTGACATCTTTCAAGGTGTCGTGCTCTTCTTTTCGCTGCGGATTTTGATTTTCCTTTACCAAATTGTAACTTATTATCTTCGCATCTGGATTCTTTTCTTACTCCGTCCAATCTTTTTCTGATTACTGATACTATTTCACTCGGAAGTGTGTCATTATTACGTTTAGTGATCAAAGCGTGTAGCATTAGACCATGGTTTCGTTCACAGGCAGTCTTCATTTCGTAAAAACCTAAAAAAAATAAAAATTCAGAATGGGGGGAGAAGACTAGTTCTTTAGGGTCTGCTAGGGAAAGACCATTCGGGTTCCATTTTCGAAAACTACACGAAAACAGACAATCTAACTTTAACAGAAATACATATTATCCTTTAAAGACTTGATTCTCCCCACACTTAGTTAGCTGTGGTATCGAAATTATGATTAACTTCATTGTCGACTTCCATTGGACTATCTATGTAGTGTTTAACTCTGTGACCATTAACTTTAAATTCAATCCCATTTGAATTTATTAATTCTATCGTTCCGTATGGGAAAACTCTTTTGACTATGAATGGTCCAGACCATCTTGATTTCAATTTTCCAGGAAATAGCTTGAATCGTGAATTGAAAAGAAGAACTCTGTCTCCTTCTTTAAATTCTTTTAAACTTCTGATTCTTTTATCATGCCATTTCTTCGTTTTTTCTTTATAGATTAACGAATTTTCGTATGCTTCATGTCTTAATTCTTCTAATTCGTTTAGTTGACTTAATCGTAGACGTCCAGCTTCATGTAAATCAAGATTACATGTCTTCAAAGCCCAAAATTCTTTGTGTTCAATTTCTACTTGAAGATGACATGCTTTTCCGTAAACGAGTCTAAAAGGTGTGGTTCCAATTGGAGTTTTGTAGGCTGTTCTAAAAGCCCAGAGTGCATCCTCCAACTTAATGGACCATTCCTTCAGATTTGATCCTACGGTTTTCTCTAGAATACGTTTTAAAGCTCGGTTGGTATTTTCAACTTGTCCACTTGTTTGTGGATGATAAGCAGTGAAGATTTTATGAGTTACTCCATATCTTTTAAGAACTTTCTCAAGTTGATTATTACAGAAATGAGTACCCCGATCACCTATTAAAGCTTTCGGTGTTCCAAACCTTGCAAAAAGACGTTTTAAAAAGTTGACTACAACTCGTGCATCATTAGTTGGGAGAGCTTGTGCTTCCGTCCATTTAGATACATAATCAATGGCAACGAGAATGTAGAGATTATTATGAGATTTTGAAAATGGACCCATAAAGTCAATACCCCAAATGTCAAATACTTCACATACTTGAATGACATTTTGTGGCATTTCATCACGTTGACTTATTTTTCCGGTCCTTTGACAAGCATCACAGGAATTGCAAAGAAGGTGTGCGTCTTTGTAAATTGTAGGCCAATAGAATCCAGCTTCATAAACTTTTCTTGCTGTTAATTGAGGCCCATAATGCCCTCCTGTTGGTCCTGTGTGACAATGGTTTAAGATTTTACTAGCTTCATTTCCAAATACACATCGGCGTATTATTCCATCGGGACAACTTTTAAACAAATGTGGATCTTCCCAGAAATAGTGTTTTATATCACTGAAGAATTTCTTTCGTTTTTGGTACGACAATCCTTTTTCAAGGAATCCGCAAACTAAGTAGTTTGCATAGTCTGCAAACCATGGAATTTCATTATAATCTATCTTCAATAGATATTCATCAGGAAAGTTGTCTTGTATGGCCGATTCATTTAGAACTTCTAATTCAGGATTTTCAAGACGAGAAAGATGATCAGCGGCGAGATTTTCTACTCCTCTTTTATCTCGGATTTCAATATCGAACTCTTGTAAGAGTAAGATCCAACGGATTAATCTTGGTTTAGCATCTTGTTTTGAAAATAGGTATCTAAGAGCAGAATGGTCGGTATAGACCACCGTTTTAGCTAGAACGAGATATGATCGAAATTTGTCAAAAGCAAAGACAATAGCAAGGAGTTCTTTTTCAGTAGTTGTATAATTTGTTTGTGCTCCTTGTAACGTCTTACTAGCATAATATATAGGTTGAAATCGTTTTTCAATCCTTTGTCCTAAAACGGCTCCCATTACAAAATCACTTGCATCGCACATTAGTTCAAACGGTAGATTCCAATTTGGTGTTATCATGATCGGCGCATTAGTGAGTTTCTCTTTAAGAATATTAAAAGATTTGATACATTCATCTGAAAAGATGAATGGAGCATCCTTTTCTAGGAGTTTATTCATAGGAGTGGCAATTTTAGAAAAGTCTTTTATGAAACGTCGGTAAAAACCGGCATGCCCTAGAAAACTCCTAACTCCTCTAACATTGGTGGGATGTGGAAGTTTAGCAATTACATCTACTTTAGCTCTATCCACTTCAATTCCTTCCTTTGAGATTTTATGTCCAAGAACGATGCCTTCTTTAACCATGAAATGGCATTTCTCCCAATTAAGAACTAGATTTGATTGTTCGCATTTAATAAGCATTCGTTCCAGATTAACTAGACATGATTCAAATGTATCACCGAAGACTGAAAAGTCATCCATGAAAACTTCCATGCATTCTTCTATCATGTCGTGAAAAATCACCATCATGCACCTTTGAAAGATTGCAGGGGCGTTGCAAAGTCCAAATGGCATGCGTTTGTAAGCAAAAGTACCATAAGGGCATGTGAATGTGGTTTTCTCTTGATCTTCGGGTGCTATTGGAATTTGAAAATATCCGGAAAATCCATCAAGAAAACAATAATAACTATTTCCGGCTAATCTTTCCAACATTTGATCAATGAAAGGTAAGGGAAAGTGATCTTTTCTGGTGGCGTCATTTAATTTTCTATAATCAATACATACACACCATCCTGTTACAGTCCTAGTAGGAATAAGCTCATTTTTTTCATTTGTAATGACAGTCATGCCACCCTTCTTAGGCACGCATTAAACTGGCTTACCCATGGACTATCAGAAATTGGATAAATTAAACCTGCATCTAGCAGTTTAATAATTTCTTTTTTAACTACATCTTGCATATTAGGATTTAGTCTTCGTTGGCGTTGCACATACGTTTTATGACCTTCTTCCATAAGGATTTTATGTGTGCAATACGAAGGACTTATTCCTTTAATATCATGAATCTTCCATGCAATGGCTGGTTTATGAGCTTTCAACACAGAAATGAGTTGTGATTTCTCATTTTCAGTAAGAGAAGACGATATTATTACAGGTAATTTAGATTCACCATGTAAATAAGCGTATTCCAAATGGTTTGGAAGTGGCTTTAACTCTAATTTCGGTGGTTCTTCTATCGATGATTTATATCGATATCTGTCTTCTTCTTTTAGCATTTGAATTTCTTCTGTTATTGGTTCATATCCATTAGCTATAAGTGTAGCTAACATTTCAACTTCATCAATTGGTTCATTACCTTCTCCTAAAGAACATTCTCCTGTTCCTTGTAATTCTGGAAATTCTTCTAATAATTCTGCATGTGCATCTATAGTTTGAATATAATAACATGTATCATCTGCAGATTGCGGTTATTGCATTGCTCTATCAACTGAAAAGGTAACACTCTCGTCCTCTATACTTAGGGTCAATTTCTTACCGAACACGTCTATCATTACTTTAGCCGTGTTTAAGAATGGTCTTCCTAATATGAGAGGAACTTGAGAATCTTCTTCCATGTCCAGAACAACAAAATCTACTGGAAATACTAAAGTACCAACTTTAACTAGCATGTTCTCCATTATCCCTCTAAGATATTTTATTGATCTATCGGCTAGTTGTATGCTTATTCTTGTTGGTTTCAATTCTCCAAGGTCTAGTTTAACGTATAGTGAATACGGCATTAGATTTATACTAGCACCTAAGTCTGCCAATGCTTCTATTGAACTTAGACTACCCAGAAAACATGGAATTGTGAAACTTCCTGGATCAGATAGTTTTTCTGGTATCTTATTCAACAGCACTGCTGAACAATTAGCATTCATAGTAACGGCCGAGAGTTCTTCCATTTTCTTTCTATTTGAGATTAGATCTTTCAAGAATTTAGCATATCTAGGCATTCCTGAAATCACATCTATGAAAGGAAGATTTACATTTATTTGTTTAAACATATCCAAGAATTTGGATTGCTCGGCTTCAAGTTTCTCTTTCTTCATTTTACTCGGGTAAGGAAGTGGTGGTTGGTATGGTTTAACATAAGGTTTAGCCTTAACTGTGTTATCTTCATTAACCTTTTCAACTACCAGTTCTTTTTCCTTATCTTGTTCAGGTTGTGGTTCTTGTGGAGTAGGAATAGCTTCATCAGAATTTACAGGTATTTTAGGTGGTTTAAGTGTTGTACCACTTCTTGTGGTAATGGCTTTAGCTGTTTCATTCCGGGGGTTTGCATTTGTATCACTAGGTAAACTTCTCGGTTTTCTTTCACCTATTAATCTTGCTAGGTTACTTACTTCTTGTTCCAGATTTTGAATAGAAGCTTGTTGATTTCTAAATGCTTGAGCATTTTGTTCATTAGTTTGTTTCTGAGATGTGAAAAACTGCGTTTGAGTTTCAACTAGCTTCGTCATCATATCTTCTAAATTCGGCTTTTTATCATCTGGTTGTGGTGGTTTGTTTTGAAAATTAGGTCTTTGCTGATTGTAATTATTGTTGGACACTTGTTGATTGCTAGGACCTTGTTGGTTGTTGTATGGAATATTTCGGTTATAGTTCTGGTTTTGATTGTAAATCGGTCTTGGCGGTTGATAATTATTCTGATAATTATTTCCAGGCCTTTGGTTTATGTATGAAATATTCTCTCTTTGTTCCATTGTTAGTTCAATACTGAGACAATTTTTTGTCAAATGTGGTCCTCCACACTGCTCACAACTAATTCGTATTGAGTGTATATCTTTAGTCATCTTTTCCATTCGTCTCTCGACAGCATCTATCTTTGCGAAAATGGAATCTAAGTCATGGCTAGAATCGGCTCTAGCTGCTTTAGATGATCTAACGATATCTTTTTCTTGGTGCCACTTATGTGAGTGGGAAGCAGTGTTATCAATAATTTTATAAGCATCAGTTTCGGTTTTCTTCATAATAGAACCACCAGCTGCTATATCGATGTCTTTCCTTGTAGTGATGTCGCATCCTTGGTAGAATATTTGTACTATTTGACAGGTATCTAAACCATGTTGCGGACATCCTCTTAATAACTTTCCAAATCTTGTCCACGCCTCATATAGAGTTTCATTTGGCTTCTGTGTGAACGTAACAATTTTCCTTGAAGTCTTACGGCTTTAGATGCAGGAAAGAATTGTTTAAGAAATTTTTCAACTAAAACATCCCATGTATCAATCGCCCCTTCAGGTAACGATTCCAACCAATCTTTGGCTTCTCCCTTTAAAGTCCAGAGAAATAACATGAGATATATCTGTTCATCCTCAACTTCTCTTATTTTAAATAGAGTGCAGATCCTATTAAAGGTACGAAGATGTTCATTTGGATCTTCCTTCGGCGCACCACTAGATTGGCATTGATTAGTCACCATGTGTAGAATTTGTCCTTTGATTTCATAATCTGGCGCATTAATGTCAGGATGAGTAATTGCGTGACCTTGGCCAGTGCGTTTAGCTCTCATTCGGTCTTCCATACTTAAAGGTTCCAGATTCTCCATAATTGAATTTGTTGAATCGGAATCACTAGAGGATTCTGATTTAATGGTTCGTTCCTCAACAATCTCTGTTTGAATGATTGGTAGTTCCGGAGGAAAGTTTAGTGGTTCAGGATCTATGAATCATCCCTGAATATTCTTTGGATTCTCAATTGTGAGGTCGGGTTCAAAAAATGGATTATCGGAAATTTGAACTGGAGTACTTGGTCGACTGGATGATGATTCTAAAGAAAAATCAACGGCGGTAATATTTGCTAAATGTCTTGATCTAGTTACAGGTGGTGAACGTACAAAAGGTGGTGAACGTCTTGCTCGGTGCATTCACTGAATATCCTATTAGTTTTTAAAAAGGAAAGAAAAATTATATAAGTTATCCAATTAATAGACTTTTCTGATTTTGCCCACGTTTCGAATAGCCAAAAGATGCAGCAGAGGGGCAAGATTCGTTTAGTCTCAATATAATTGAGGACTGTTTGGCTCCAATAACCCGGTCCACGTACAAATCCAACTATTACTACGAACCAGAAAATTTTGATGTCTATCAATTTAACCACTTAAAATAAATTTTCGTAATTTTAAGAAATTTAGATAAGAAGTAGAATAAAAAATCTATGTTCTAAAAACTAGAATAGCGAGAAATAAGAAAGAAAAAGAGCGTGTCGGAAAAAGATCGAAAAATAAAAATAAGAAAGAAAAAGAGTGACTTATAGAACTTAAAAACACTCGACTAACCCAACCTTATTACTATCACTAACTTAAAATTATAATCGCAAATTGAGATTACTAATTGGAATGATAATTGATACATAGGTAAAAGGTGTCTAAAAATATTAAAGCTTACAAGTAAAACTATATCCCAAATGGCAATAACTTAAAAAGAAACTAAAACTTAAAAAGGCGTCGCAAAATTCTAAAGCACCTAAATCTTAGTCTAAAGAAAAAGCACTTAAGAGATTTTACGGCAAAGCCTAAAAATCTAGAAATAAAAATATAACTATGGCAAAAACTAAGTTTAAAACTAAAAACTAGCGAAAAATACAAATATTACGCTAAAACAATTAAAAAGGGACAAAATATAAAAATATACTAAAAGTTGTGAAAATTACAATTTTTATAAAAATATTATTTTTATATTATTTAATTTATAAAACTATTAATTTTATAAACTAATTAAACTAATTAAAATTTAAAATACAATTTATTTTAAAATTTTAAAACTATTTATAATAATAATTAAGTAATTAGGGTTAATAATAATAATAATAAATAATTACACCGTAATAAATGCTGTTAGGGTTTCTGTGTGGCCCGTGTCAGACGGCTCCGCGAGTTGCGGTGCTCGAAGCTGGAAACTCCGCGAGTCGCGGGGCATCAAATTTCAGATCAGGAGCTTTCGTTTGACAGGTTTATATTTTGTTTTATTTTTTTTATTTTTCTGTTTAAATTTTCTGTTTTAATAAATATATAAAATATTTATATAAATTAAATAAAAACTTATGTTTTAAAAACTAAAATAAAAATAGAAATACTTTATAATTTAAAAAAAATCTTAAAAATAGATTTATATATATATATTTTTTCGGTTTTTAATTTTTTTAATTTTTAAAATTTTAAAAAGTATATATTTTACAAAAACTAATTAAAACTTAATAAGAATTTTTTTTTATATATATTAGCGTTGCGCTTTCGGCTTTTAAGCTAGATGTTCCCCGGCAGCGGCGCCAAAAATAACTTGATGTTATGCGAGGTGTATATAAAATAGCTATTAAATTTTACAAGGAAATACTATTAAATACGATACAATTTTACACAAGATATTTATTTATTTAGAGAATGGATATACTTAAACCTTGCTACAACACTTATAGGCAGTGTACCTAATCGTACAGTAGTGTAGTTTTTAGTAAGTCCGGTTCGTTCCACAGGGAAAATCTTTTAATCAAAGTTTAACGCTATATTAGTTTAATTTTATAAAAATACAAATATATATATAAGTAATATTATTATTATAAAGGGGGTTTTTACCGTTTAATGACCGGTTTGTCGATTTTAAAACTTTAGTCGTAGTTAAAACAAAATGTAAAATATTAAATAAATAAAAGACTTAATTTAAAGCATAAAGTAAATAACGATAATGAAATTGCGAATAATAAAAGTGCGATAAGATAAACTTGCGATAATTAAAAAGTACGATAATTAAAAGTGCAATTAAATACAATAACAATAAAAATGCGATAATTAGAAGTGCAATTAAATATAAAATAAAGGAAATTAAATATGAAATAAAAGAATTATGCTTATTTAAACTTCCGTAATCATGATGTTTGACGTGTTGATTTTAGTTTTATGCCCATGGGTTAATTGTCCTTTGTCCTGGATTATTTAATATGTCCATCTGGTTTTTGTCCATAACAGTCCATCAGTCATAAATATAAAGTGCGAGTGTCCTCGTCAAATTATCCTTATACCCGAAGTTAAATATTCCAACTAATTGGGGACTTAAACTGTAACAAGATTTTAATACTTTGTTTAATAATTACACCAGGATGTCGACTGAGTGTAACCCAAGGTTTTAATACTTTGTTATCAATTATGCCAAGTGTCCTTGTACATAATTTCACCCCTGTTTTAATAATTCTAGTGACTATTAATCCATTCCCGTGTCCGGTTAAATGAACGATTATTCGTACATATAAATACCCCGCCCATCGTGTCCGATTGAGTGTATATGGTTATTTATAGGTACGTCCAATTGTAAATCTTTATATTAAAATTAACAAACTATCATTTAGTTAAACAAATATAAAGCCCATTAATAGCCCATAGTCTAATTTCCACAAGTGTCGTTCTTTTGTCCAAACCCCAATTATGGTACAAAGTCCAATTACCCAATTTTAGTAATTAGCCCAACATCATGATTACTTCGTTTTAAATAAGCATAATAATAACTTAGCTACGAGACATTAAATTAAAAAGGTTGAACATAACTTACAATGATTAAAAATAACGTAGCGCTACACGGACAGAATTTCGACTTACACCCTTACAACATTCGCTAACATACCCTTATTATTAGGATTAAAATTAAAATTAAAATTAAAATTAAAATATAAATATAAATATTTACGTATAGATATAGAGAGATTGATTATATATTGATATTAAAATTCGTCGAACTGCGTTGGCTTTTATAGGCATTTTCATTTTTTGGGGCTCCGCGAGTCGCGGTTCTTTTAGCCTTCGAACTCCGCAAGTCGCGGAGTTCGTTTTTACAGCTCATTCAACCTTGACTCTTTGTTTGCCGACGATTTTAAATAATAATATAATATATATATAATTTTTAAGAATTATTTATATATTATATTATATTCATGTGCATAGTTGACTTGTAATTTTTAGTCCGTTGCGTCGAGCGTTGAGAGTTGACTCTGGTCCTAGTTCCGGATTTTCGAACGTCCTTGCGTACAATTTAATATCTTGTACTTTGCGTTTTGAATCTTGTACTCTTGTAATTTCGAGACGTTTCTTATCAATAATTGGAACCTCTTTGATTGTATTTTGTACTTTTGAGCTTTTTGGTCGTTTGCGTCTTCAATTCGTCGAATCTGTCTTTTGTCTTCACCTTTTAATATTTAAACGAATATCACTTGTAAATAGAACAATTGCAACTAAAAGCTTGTCTTTCTTGGGGAATAATGCTATGAAATATATGTTCGTTTTTAGCATTATCAATTACCTACCCGTTAAAATATTTTCACCATTAACAGTTTGTACAAAAGAATTTTTAATTACAATCTTTATGAAAACATATATACATATATATTTTCTTCAGATGTAATCATGGATTTAATGAGTTAATATAATATTAATTTCATTTGCTTTTTGGTTTGAGCTAGAATAATTAATCTCTAAAACTTTTAGAAACCACATATATTCTTCACAGAATATTTCTTCAATGAAGTTATGGATTAATACTTCATCGTTCATTGTTGTTGGTACTCCTTCGTATCTATGGTGCGTATGACATTGATGTTCGAGGTACTGATTGTAATGTTGAGGTGCGGGATGCAGATGTTGCTGTTGGTGGTATTGTTTATGCTGCTGGTGCTGCTGCTGGTGTTTGTAACCTTTGCACCATATTCTCCAAAGCCACTACCCGAGCGCGAAGCTTATTGACTTCTTCTATTACACTGGGGTGATTGTCGGTTCGGACGAGCGAATAAATAAAATCTAGAATTTGACGTAGTATGTAATCGTGACGAGATACTCTGAAAATGAGAGAGAAAATGGTGTTTCGGACAGGTTCGCTGGTAAGTGCTTCTGGTTCTTCACCAAGAGGGCAATGTGGTGGATGGAAAGGATCACCTTCCTCTTGTCTTCAATGATTGAGGAGGCTACGGACCCATCCCTAATTCATCCAGAATAGATGATGGCTAATTGGTTTATCCATTCCGATCACACTGCTTTCGAAGCTTGAGTGGGATTCCATTTCGGAATCCGAGTGGCTTAAACTAATGACGAATTCCATTTTGTACGATTGAATAAAGGATTTTCGATATAAAATGATTTTCAAATATTGGATGATATTATAACTATATAGAATATCTATATATATAGAGAGAGAGTAAAAGGTTTCATAAATTACGAGGAATTTACGGGATATGTCAGACAAAGTTTACAGTAACAGATACACTAAGATATGATTTAGCAGATACGCTAAGATATGAATTTTGTCTATACACTATTCATGCAATCAATGCAATAAGATGTGTCTAGACTAAGAATGATAAGCAGACAATTTTTGACAAAAATGATAAGCAAAACTTTTGACATGCAGACACGGTCGAAGTCCAGACTCACTAATGCATCCTAACGACTTATCAGTTAGACACACTAATGCAGACCTGGTTCGCTAAGACCACCGCTCTGATACCAACTGAAAGGACCCGTTCATATACAATATAAACGATTCACAATAGTTGATTACGTCGCGAGGTAATTGACCTCTATATGATACATTTTACAAACATTGCATTCGATTTTAAAAGACAAACTTTCTTTACATTGAAAGTTGACGGCATGCATACCATTTCATAATACATCCAACTATAATTGACTTAATAATAATCTTGATGAACTCAACGACTCGAATGCAACGACTTTCAAAATATGCCATGAATGACTCCAAGTAATATCCTTAAGATGAGCTAATGCACATCGGAAGATTTTTTTAAAACTTGAGAATAAACATGCTTTAAAGTGTCAACCAAAAGGTTGGTGAGTTCATAGGTTTATCGTAAACAATAAAATTCATCATTTTAATAGACCACCAGATTTAGTATTCCCATTTCCCATAACCATTATGCATAAAATTCATTCATATGAATTGAACACCTGGTAATCGACCTTAACAAATTTCATATAGAATATCCTCATCATTTCGGGACAATTTCGGACATGATAAATTTGCCATCATTCCGGAAAAACTTCGGACATGATAAATTTGCCATCATTCCGGAAAAACTTCGGACATGATAAATTCGCCATCATTCCGGAAAAACTTTGGACATGATAAATTCACCATCATTCGATTTCGATAATTCAACCATAGAATGTAGTTTCGATTACTTGTGTCTATTTTGTAAAACAGTTATAAAAGTATTTCATGTATTCGCAGTTCAAAATATATTTTAAAAGCATTTAACAAAACAGTTATAAAAACAGAGCATGTATTCTCAGTCCCAAAAATGTAAAGAGTAAAAGGGAATCAAATGAACTCACCATACTGTATTTTGTAGTAAAAATACATAGAACGACATTGAACAAGTATAGGGTTGGCCTCGGATTCACGAACCTATACCATTTGTATATATATATATTAAAACATATAATCGTACTGAACAAAATTTATTTATTATATCCTAATTTATATATTATATATATGTTTAATTTGTGTATATATTCAAAATGATTAATATTTATATAGGTATTTTAATATATCCATATTTATATATATAATTGTTTAGTGTTATATTTAAAAATCAATAGTTTGTTATATATAAGTATTTATATAAATAATATTAATAGGTTTGATATATATAGTTATGTAAAATATTAATATAATTATAATATATGTAATAAGTATATTTTATGCACAAAATATTCATTTATTTAAAAAGATAGTTTTGATAATAATAACAATTTACTAATAATAATAATAATTTTACTAATAATAATACTAATAATGATTTTGTTAATATTGATACTTATAATAATAGTAATAGAAATCTCATTAATAATGATAATCATATTACTTAATAATAATACTTATTTTGATAATAATATTAATAATAACAATAATAATAATTATTATTATTATTATAATTGTAACTAGGGTTATAATAATAATAACAAATGTTAACTAATACTTATATTAGTAATAATAACAGCAATAACTAATATTCGTAATACTTAATAATAATAATAATAATTCTGATACTTAATGATAATAATGATAATATCCTAATCATAATAATACTTATATCAATATTACTAATACTAATAATATTTAATGATGTTACTTGATAACCAAATGATAATAATATTATTTATAATTGTATTATATTCATAATAATAACTAACACTTATTTTAGTATTACCAACAATAATAATTATAATACTTGTAATAATAATAATAACTAATAATGATAATCATAACAATAATTCTAAGGTTCACCATACTTAATAATAATACTAGCAAATAGTAATTATAATACCAATAATAACAATAACAAAAATAATATTAACAATTAATAATAATAATAATAATAATAATAGTAATAATAATAAATTTTAAAATGGAGAACTACCTCAAAAATTCTTTTAAAAAAGAAAACGCCTCCACCCGGGCTCGAACCCAAGACCTCTTGAATACCCGAAAACAACTCAAACCATCACTCCAATTCATTTTATCTGAATTAATATCCATCTACATATATATAAACCGAATTACTATCTGAATGTTTCTTCTTCATTTTGTCAAAATCAAATCACTCGAAAATCATAACACAAACATTGTTTGAATTAACAATGAACTTGATACATAAATTTATTATAATCGCGATTAATTGAATTGAGGAAGAAAAATAATAATAATATTAAAGCAACAAGACTGCTGCTGCTGTGTCGCAAGTTTTAAAGAGAGAAAAAAATGATTTCATTTTTGTGAAAGTTTTAGACAATATTTATAACACGAATTGTGTTTAAAATCACCCCTAGAAACATTATCAACCGTCAATTTAACTGGAATCATAATAGATAACACGAATTTAATTGAAGAACTTTAGTTGACTTTTAAAAACCAAAACTTTGACTCTCAAATTAGAATTCGATATAATGATTTGGAGTTTGATATTCTGCATTTAGTTTACATGAATGATCCCTAACACCATTGCATTTTTAAATTTTGAAAATTTATTTGATTTCAAGCTATTGTTAATCCCTATCAAGAACACCTTGAACACTAAATTGAATTTTGAAATTTAGAGAGTTTTAGATTATAATTACAACATGAATTGCGTTACAAATCATTAATAGAAACTTTCTGAATCATAAATTGATCCTGAAACATCAATATGAATTCGAATTTTAAGATGAACACAAATATTGACTTTTTGAAATTTAAGTTTGACTTCAAAATTCATGAGCAATTTGAGAAATTAAGGAATGAAAACTTACAGACAGATCAATTGGATGATTCCTAATACTTCTGCATTAATAGAATTTGATGATTGTTTCAAAAATGATCTATTGATTATTCAGGTTTACGAACAGAGCGGGAGTATATATTTTTGTTTTATTTTTCAAATGAAAATATAATGTATTATGTAGTGAAATCGAATAATTGATGCAGCTGTACAAATTGTTCCAGATTTGGCTGATAGCAATCGACAATTGATCACAGGTATATAGAAGAATAAAGAATTACGATGCTGATAGGAACAGATAACAAACTGGTTCCTTTATCCGATTTATATTTATATATAATTAATATTAAAAATTAATAAATATAAATATATTAAAATACTAATATTACAAAAAAATAATAATAAAAGAAAATACTACTAATACTATAGAAATAATAATGTTAATAATCGAAATAGTACTAATAATAAGAATGATTTCACTATTAATGATGTTTAATAAAAATGATAATTTTGTACATTATAACTAATAATTCATTTAAATTGTATTCTTTAGTAAGATCTTAATTTTTCAAAATATTAATATTAATAATAATAATAATAATCATAATAATAATAATTAAAATTATGGTTTTAATTATTCTTATAATAATATTTATATTTAATGTTTTTATTTTTATAATCATAACCTTTTAGTTATAATTATAACAATAATACTTATAATATTAATAGTACTAATATTGATATTAATATTAATAGTAATAATGAAAGTAATAACAATATTACTATAACATCTATATTTTTAACTTATAATTATATTTAATATATTAATATTACAATTAACCTATAATGAATATTTACATTTAATATATATCATTATATAATATGTGTTTGAACATTAATTATATTATGTATAAAAATATAATTGTTTTATGTTTATAAGTATATATATCATTATTTAAAATATTATGTTACTTCATCATGGAATTAAATATTATCATTTCCATCATGTAATATCTATATCATTTATATATATATATATATATATACATATGATACTAATTAGGTACCAAAAATCATATATCTATATATAGATTCTTTTTACTAACAACTTAATTAATTTGTATTTTTAATTTCAATTGATTAATCCATTTTTTATTATTTTTAATTATCATTTACACTTATATAAATAT
The DNA here is from genome assembly GCF_046630445.1 of Rutidosis leptorrhynchoides. NCBI lineage: Eukaryota > Viridiplantae > Streptophyta > Magnoliopsida > Asterales > Asteraceae > Rutidosis > Rutidosis leptorrhynchoides. The sequence continues at coordinate 390,308,387 of NC_092334.1, forward strand.
ATATTTTTAATTACCTATTTAATTACAAATAATTTGTTCGTGAATCATCGGGAGTAGTCAAAGGTCAAATGATATTATGAATATAGTTTACAACTTTGTTACTCAACATTACTGACTTTGCTCATCGTGTCGAAATCAAATACGAATTAAGTTTTTAAATTTGGTCGAAAATTTTCGGGTCGTCACAACAATCCCCATCCTCATCCATTCATCATCTTCATCATGGAGTGTCATCTTCATCCATTCAACACCTTCATCAGCATCAACCTACCACCTTCATCTTTAAAAAATCTAAATTAAACCCACTTTCTATCTTTCCAAATCAAAAGCAAGTAAATCAAAAAAAAAAAAATCAAACCCACCAAAATCAAACTCACCAAAGTACAAAATCAAACCCACTTTCGGTTCCTGTTCAGATCTCAAACCCACCAAAGTACAAAATCAAACCCACCACCACTGTCTCCTTTCACCTCCAGATCTAACGAAAATCAGAATCGGATGAACGAGGATCTAACGAAAATCAGAAGCAGATTAACTTTGTGTTGGTATCCCTATTAAATTTTTGAAGATATAGGTAACATCATGTGTTTGATTCTTGAAATTACGAACCATGGTGGATTTGTAAAATTAGAAGCAATCAGGTTTTTGATTTCTTGGAACAGTAGCATCATGGTTGAAGATATGGGTAACATCATGGTTGATTTCTCCAGGCAATTAATCTTTGTGCACTAGTTTCTACACCGTAACAAAAATTTTGCAACTGAATTGTTGAAAAGAGTTTTTTTTTTTCATCTTTATTTCTACTGATTATACAAATCTTGAATCTTGATATATACAAGTATTGAGAATGATTCGTACAACATAAAAGAGTGTTTTGATATATGTTTAAGGATATATGAATCTTTATATGGGTTTAATTCATGCTTTTTTTTTTCTTTTCAAATTACTTAAAGTTTTGATTTATTTATTTTTTACTTTAATTTAGATTAGATTAGATTAGATTGATTTGGTTTTGATTTAAAAGTATTTGGTTAAAGGTTTTGTTAAAGATAAAGATAAAAGGGGACACCAAAAATTGATAGAAAGACTAAAATACCCTCATGTGTCTTGCACATGGCATGGGATGAGATAACAGAAAAATTAGACGGGATATCGACGGAGGGTTGATCGGAGGTATAAAGTACTAGTTCAGGCACTACGCTAGCAAAGAAAAAATTTTAAGAATGACTTGAGAAGGTTGAATACAAGTTCAGGGACGATGAGCGTAATTTTGTCTTCATTTATTTACCTTCCTATTAACTTAAAATTGAAATTAAAATTAAAGTTATGCTACTCCTATTCAATATACATTATTATTATTTTTTTTGGTTTTTTTTTTTTCCTAGTTTACTTTTTTGTTTAAGTAAACAAATTAAGAATTGATTGTTTTTATAAACATAAATAAGTATAAATATAAATAAACAAATTAAACATTAAACATATATATAAAAATAAAAAAATAGACTAAACCAATCAATAGAAAATTAGAAACAAAGAATGACGTGGAGTTGACGCGCGTATCAAAAGGGGGTGGTAGGCTACAGTAGGAGGGACTTATCAACGGATTTCTCGGATCTGCTGGGGTGGGGGACAAGGTGGGCAGGGTAGGACGTTTGTCGTTTTATGATTTTCGTGAGGATCATTTGGTCTCTACAGTATATATTCATTTACTCGTATGTTATTTTAATTTAATTCTAATTTTGAAAAGTAATAAATTAAATAAATCCACTTTGGGGTTTTGCGGGTACGTGCCGATGGGTTCGGAAAGGTCACGTCCTTTTTGATCCACCTCAAACTAACCCCACCTAGCCGGCTAGCCCACTCTCTCCTACCCACACTATGAGCCTACGATTCTAGTCAATATCACTACGGAGTAGTGTGCCTACGATTCTAGTCAATATCACTACGGAGTACACCTTTAGGCTTTTTTTTTTTTTTTTTTTTTTTTTTTTCTTTTTCTTACCTTTGCGTTTAACAGAGCACCACTTTCGAGTTAAATCCAATAGAAAATACTATGATGTTTATTTTTACTAAACTTTAGCTAAGTGTTTACTTAAACTACTCACTAGAGGTGAATGAACATCAGTTATCGGATTTCTGATATCGTTATTGTGCTGTATTGTTACCATACTAAAGCGGTACCATAACACTTATTTTGAGTGAGGTACTTACATTAAGATAATACTTACTCCGTCCTATATTAATAGTCTATTGGAAAAAAAAAAACATACAGTTTTAAAAAATGTTATAAAAGTACTGTACTTTCTTGTTACTTTTCAGTTTTACTCTTACATTTTTTTTCTCCTTTAATCATATCCACATATATTAAGGGCATAATAGAACTTAAGTTTGATCTTCCATGTACTATGTGTCATGTGATAGGGAGAGATCATGAGTTCGATCCTTAGGGATGACATTATTATCTTTAAACCAATTGAACACCAATAATGATGTTATATATTGACTCTATAGAGATGTTTTACCGGATTCGTTCACGGACCTCTCCCCGGAACACTGCCCGAATGGATGTGTTCCCGGGTACCATCGATCGGGTTCGGGTTTCCGCCCGAACGTGTGTGTTACGTGCAAATGATGAGGGTCGTTGATATACTGATGCCAAAAAATTGCTTCAAAAAAATTAGTTTCTTATTCTTTTCTATTTATGGAAGTGGACTATTAATTTGGGACATTCCAAAATAGAATATTGAACTATTAATATGGGACGGAAGGAGTAATATTTATCTATTTTTAATACTGGCATGTTCTGATATATAAAGGATGAACACAAATTATGTTTACTTATTTGGATTAAAAATTACGAATATTATTAACTAGTCCGGGCCAGGTCGCGCGATGCGGCGGGGGCGTTCAGCCTACGTGTTCATATATAACGTAACTTTATGTATTTACAGAAGAGAAAACAGGCCATGTGTTAAGCGCCGTTGTAAGTGTCGTCGTCTTCACTGTTTTTTAAAATCTGTCCGGTTCGAACGTAGTTAGTTTCGTGTTGTTGATAAAATTATTTCGAGTCTAACGGTGCGGTTGAAAAAATTTAACTCGCGGCGAGGAGGAAGATACGTGATGTCGTTGTGTTTAACGTTTTTTAAAAAGTGTCCGTTTCGAACGAGTTTTTTTTCGTTTTGTTCATAAAATTATTTCGAGTATGACGCTGCTGTAGAAAAAATTTAACTCGAGGCGAGCGCGAAAATACAGGCTGTCGTTGTGTTTATCATTTTTTAAAAGTGTCCGTTTCGAATGTAGTTAGTCTCGTTTTGTTCATAAAAATATTTCAAGTTTAACGATGCGGTCGGTGGAATTTAACTCGGAGCGGGGAGGAAGATACGGGCTGTCGAAGTGTTTGGGTGAATTTTTTATTTTAATTTCAAGAATTTACATTTTAACCCCCTGAAATTTGGTTTAATTTTTGTAAGTTAGTTATAGTTTGGGGGGAGAATGTAAAATCAGTGTGAAAGGGGTTTGGTACTATTGTCGTTTTTGCATTGTGCAAATGACCACTAACCCCACCCATGAGTTTTACGATATAAAGGATTAATTATATTATATTATATAGAAAAATAAAGTTATATGTCGAAGGCATGGCACCATTTAATTAGTAAATTTTTTCAATGCTAATGTGATTTGTGAATTAATTACAGAGTAATAATTTAGTAACGACTTCACATATTACGCCATGAGGTCACGAAAACTAATAATTCAAATTTTTTTAGTAAAAAATACTTTTTAAATTTTATAAAACACTACTCAATTTAACTGTAAAACCACTATAATAACATTTAAATATAATTAGTACTGAAAATATTTTTTGAGACTCCATTAAATTCGGATCATGAATTGCCACCGAGTAATATGATGAGGATTAAAAAAGCACCGATTAAATAAATTTGTATACATGTTTCATGGATTCGAGAATGACCCAGGTTCGAGTCTAACAACTAACAACTAACCTTGCCTTTCAAAAAAAAAAAAAAAAAAAAAAAAAAAAAAAAAATTTGTATACAATTGTTGTTTCCTTCCTTATTAAAGAGTAGCTTTTTTTTTTTTTTTTTTTTTTATTTTAGAACAGCGATTGGGATCACCCGAGGGGGACTAAATCACCCGTTGCGATCATCTCCCGTTTCGACTATGTCGATGCAGCGATAATAACCCCGCCCCCATCACTACCCGGAAGGAAACCTTGAAACCGATCCAAGGGCAAGGGCAAGGTCAAGTAAAACCCCCTCCCCTTTACCTCCCAAACGATATGGGAAATGTGAGACAAACACCAAACGGATCGTTGTATGTTTTGTAACTTCGACATTCTTCAGAATACTAAGCTCGTACCATGATGAACAATAAAATTGTTTTCCTTTTCTAAATCAGAAGTATTATTATTATTATTATTATTATTATTATTATTATATATATATATATATATATATATATATATATATATATATATATATATATATATATACACACACACTAGATTTAAGAGTCCGTTGCATGAGGACTCCTAATCATACTAAATTGAAAAGTAAAATGTTATATTATTTAACGGTATGTTAAAGTCAATATCTCAAGTATCGTTGTGCATGATATAAACATAACGTTATATCATTTAAAAGCCCGAATGCCCCATTTGCTGTGCAACAACACAACTTTTAAGAAATTGAATGTTTTCTTTTTGTCAAATCCTAAGTAAAAAAAATAAGTACTTAATACCTTGGTTTTGTTTTCCCACAATATAAGTATCCACATTCGACTAACTTTTTATTACCTACATACATAATACAAGTATAAGTGAAGGATAAATTTTAGAAATAGTACATTTATACATGTAAGTGGATTTATTATTACTAAGCACTCAAAACCACTCAAAACCAAATAACCAAAAAACAAACTACCAAAGCTTGGTCACTAAAAGATAGATACACAAAAAGGTAACTACAAAGTAATCTTTTAGTTCTAGTTCTTTTTACGGATTATAAATAGCGTCAAATAGGCAACGATGGTAGATGAGTCAGCTCAAACATGTTTTGTCCCGTTACTCAAATGACCCGACTGGCCCTTAAAACCTCAAATATTCATGCCGTAAAAACTATTTGAAGTTTTGAGTCTACCTTATTATTGACCGTTCTGCACGAATGCAACTTTCAGTTGATAAATCGTGTATAGCAAAAGTTTAGTTGTGATTATGTGTTGAATTATAATGCCAATTGTAATTATACTTGAATCGAAAAAAGTTTATAGTAATCTCGAGTACATTTTGAACAATATGTACCTATGTAGTAAACTTTTATACAAATGCTGAAACCAACTTAGGCTCGACACTTTACACAAATCGCCGACCCGCCCAAGTTGCTACCAATGGTAATCTCTCATTTTGTGAAAGGCCAAACTTCACTTTCTACTCTTTGCAAAAGAAAAAGAACATTTTAATATAACATTGAGAAGCAAAAATGATCTATTAGATATAACTTAAAGCAAATTAGTCGCACAAATGAATAAACCTTATTAATAAATAAATATAAAATTAACAAAATAATAATTGTTGTCAATTAGATCACACCATTTTGCTAGTGTGATCAACTGCCTCAAAAACTAAATACATATGTGTCCGAAGATTTATCCGAATACCAAGAACAAAGCTCATTCTCTTTCAGCTAATTTTTGTACTTGAGTCACGTGAGATACTGTGAAAAACCATAACCCACATTGTCATCCTTCAAAAGTTAATGGGTAAAAATGACCACTTTTAGTATAAATGCTACCACATACACAGTGCAAATAGAAAGAAGTCAGAGAGAAACTGTCGACAGTAAGCATACACGAAGCGAGTAATTGGTAAATAGAATAACTACACTTATAGCTAATTAGAATTACTTTTCCCGTGCTATTTTATACAATAATCAGCGGGTACCTTTCGACCCATAGTTACTGTAACAACATCTGCAAGTTCTTCAACTCCTCTAACCATTAAAGCACCCATCTTGACACCTCTATATGTCATAGCAGGCTCAAAGTTTAAGAAACGGGCTAATAAAACAAACATGAAAAGCTCCAAAATAGCCTTGAGAAAAGTCAAATTAGTCACACATAAAAACTCTATTTGTTTACCATTCAAACCTTTTGCTTGAGAATCACCAACGTTTTCCAAATCCTTCCCTATTCGTTTACCCTTTAAACTCCTAGAGCTTTCTTCTTCTTGTGAACATAGTGAATCCCAACATTCTTTTGCACTTTCACATGAAATTATTTTTAATCTTTCTTCACTAGGAAGAATTCCATGAAATAGTGAAATTGCATCAAATTGTTTCAAAACATCATTGTTTTGAAATGTTGACTTCACTAGTCTTGAACTAGCTTGTGGTACAAACTCTCCTACTTTGATTATTCTCCACAAGTAGTAATCTTTGGATTTGAGATAAGACTCAAATCTTAATTTCCACACATCAATATTCATCTTATCAAAGATTGGTGCTTCTTTCACCAATTCTTCCAAGTATCTCATAGTTTGAGTTGATCCGAGAATTGTTGACTCAAGTTTTTGCACAAAACGAATTTTGACGCTTTCGCAATCGTTTATAGAGCAATGATTTTAGCAACCGCTCTGATACCAATTGTAAGTAACTAGAAGGGGGGTGAATAGTTACTTAATACATTTTTAATAACTTTTCGACTGATCACCAAATTCGATTAACTTTGATCAACCAATTCAACTCAAACTTGATATGTGTAGTGTATATGTTCAAAATGATAAATGAAGTAATGTAAAGAACATAGACACAAGGATTTATAGTGTAACATCCCGCCTTTTTCCGTTAGACTATTTTAAAGTCCGTTATGTATTTATAAAACTTTACGTTAATACGCGTTTTAAATTATCTCGTTTAGGTAATTCACGCACCCGAATGAAACTTGAGGGACTAGACTTGCCAAATGACCAAAGATGTTACTAGGTCAAAGAGTCAAACCTCCTCTCATCCATTCATTTCATCTCTTTCTCTTTACTACTTCAACTTTTTCTCTCAAAATCAAAACCAAAGAATCATCATCCAAATCCGATCTAGCAAGAGTTTTGAAAACAAATTACATATTTGGAATCCTTGCATCTTCCTCTTCGATTCCATACCGATTTCATTACATTTGGGTAACTTTCTAAAATCACTAGATTTTGTGTTCTTGATGTTTTTAACTTATAAAAGTGTTAATTAGTGTCTATGGCTCAAGTCTAACATGAATATATGATTTGTATGCTCGATCTTGTTGTTTTGAAGTAACTAGCATGAACTTAAAGTTTGGTGTGTTGTTCTTGAGATTTAGTTGCTCAAAAGTTGTTAGATGTTAAAAGTTCATGTTTTAATTGTGTTACTAGTATCACTAGCTTCAATTTGATGTGTAGGTTATTTTAGAAAATTTCATAAACTTGATTATTGATTTTGGTGATGTTGGTTAAGATTTGGTAGAATTAAATGTGAACATTTGATGCATTAAATGCCATGAATTGTTGTTGGTAAGTGTTTAGTTGGATTGTATGCTTGATTACCTACGAAACGGCGTATTGTATGTAGGTAGTAAGTTCCCGAATCATCAAACCGCATTTATGAACTTGAATGTAATAAATGTTGAGCATTCAATGTGATTTTAGTTGTTGTAAGTGTCAAAGTGATTGATGAAATATGCTTAGTTTTTTTCCTCGTCAAAATACCTTTCCGATGATATAAGATACATGTTTTAAGTGTTTTCGGATCATAAATTGTGTTTAGTTGAGTTTTGGTTCGTGCACTTGTGTGTTTGTAGCATAGCAGACCTGTATACCAATCTGGAAGCCGTCCAGATTCTTGGACACCGTCCAGTCCTTCAATGCTGGACGCCGTCCAGCAAATCTGGACACCGTCCAGTTGCACTGCCAGTGACTGTTTTGTTTTGCCATTTTACGAAAAATGTTTGCTATGCTACGCACCTTCAATTCACATGTAACTTGTTCTAACATGCTCATATATGATTAAAAACCTCAGAAAAATAGTTCGAGACCCGACCCGAACGTGTTGACTTTTTCGTTGACTTTGACCCGACCAAAGTTGACTTTTAATCAAACTTAACCAAATGTTTATGCAATCGTTCTAACATGCTTTTATACTTGTGTCTTGCATGAAACGTGACAACTTGACTCACATGCTATAGTAATCGAGTCGTAACGAGCCATAGGACTAATTGAACACTTTGACCGACCGTGGTTACCGATATTGATACAAACCTATTTGTTTAGGTCAAGACTAGCATTCGTCCTTGCACACGTTTAGTGGTTGAAGTACTTTTATATACGTGCACTCAAGGTAAGATCATAGTCCCACTTTTACTCTTTTGAACTTACATTTGGGATGAGAAAACATAAACGTTTCTTTTACTAAGTGAACGCAAGTACAGGAAAACAAACATTCTACATACGAGTTTAGAACAAAATCCTCAATTCGATTATCATTAGTTACACTTGCCGGGTGTAAGCAAGAACTTATGTTTTATGGATCCATATGGGTTTGACAAACCCTCATTCAGACGGTTCGCTACCGTCTACGAATGAAATATATTTTCGAGAAACAGTGTATGTTCTAACACTATTGTGATGGGGTTCTATGGAAGGAATGTTAAGCCTTGATAATTGGGTGCTCGTGATAACAATTTTTGGAATGGTTAACTATTATTTCAATGATATAAATCTTGTGGCTCACTTGTACTTACTTACTTAAACCTATGATTTCACCAACGTTTACGTTGACAGATTTCTATGTTTTTCTCAGGTCCATGAACGTTTTGTGATACATGCTTCCGCTCATTACTTTTGATACTTGCTTGGATGTCGAGTATACATGCATACGTGGAGCGTCTTTTGGCTACTTTTAAATTGTGTCGCATATATTTCAATTGTACTTTAAACTTTGTAATGTAACTAGTTGTCGAACTACTTTGTAAACCTCGAAACATCTTTACTTTTGAAATAAATGCGACATACTTTTGGTCAAATGTTGTTTTAAAGACTTATAACCACGTAACGGGACCTAAGTAGACGGCACCGTCAATGACGATATTGCCGGGTCGCTACAGATGGTATCAGAGCGTAGGTTATAGGGATTTAGAGTTCATTGGTGTCAACCCCGAGTCATAGGGTACATTAGTGAGTCTAGACTACAACTGGCATATAGACTTGAAGTAGGAATTACTTGACTACTTGTGCATTTATACTCGAACGTTTCTACTCATATCTACTCTTATTTCATCTTAATCTCACGTTGTTTAATTTGATTGACCCGCCACCTTTACTATACGAAATGATGTCGAATGCACATATGAATTAGGGTAATATAATTTCCGGGATTATATTACGGTGACTCATATGAACGTTACGACATTATGACATAAAGAATTTAAGGCGAGTCAAGGAAAATTTTCTCTTTATCCTCATTCCAAATCACGGTTAATATTATTAAGAATACTAATCAACGATATTCTTGTGTTTTGAAGGAACAATGCCTCCTCGCCGTGTGCCACGCCATGAGACTCCCGAACAAGCCCTTCAACGGATGATAGTGTTACACCCCCAAATAGGGCCGGGGGTATTTGTGACCAATTATATCAAAACAAGTATTGTACATAAACGAGAACGACTCTATATGAGACGTTTTATAAAAGTAAACTTCTTTATTTGCAGCGGAAGTAAATATTGTCTTTACATTGAAATAACAATGTATTATATGAAACTAAAATAAATGATGATATTATGCAGACTCCATGTAAAGCTAGCAATCCATATTATCAGCAGCTTAATTACCTGAGACAAAACATGCTTTAAAAAGTCAACACAAAGGTTGAGTGATATCATAGGTTTATAATTATTCATGAATTGTTAAGACCACAAGAATTCAATAAAGTAGACTGACATTCATCATATCAATCTTTAAAATATATGCCGAATTGTAATATCGAGACTAAACGGTAACCCCAAGGCTCTTTCTGGCCCCAAATCATTATTATGTGTCCACAACCATAGGTTAATGGACAGAGGCGTTACCCTCAACAGCGCTATTCATAATAAGCAAACTCACTAAACATAGCAATTAACGATATTACTCTAAGGGGAATTTAATATGACTTAAGCATATAACATGGCATTTTAAGATTTTGTACTTGTGTCTAACATGTAAAACATTTAAAAGATAGCATGTGTCTCACCCCAAAATATATAAAAACAGTAAAAGAAAATGGGGCTATGAAATCACCTTAAATAGCACAGAAGAGATATTCCACAAATGAGAGGATTGAACGGACGAACGTGATCGAGATCTCAACCTAGAGATAGAATGCATGATCAGATATTGTCTAATAGACATAAGTATAGTAACCATACTAATGATAACGGTTTTCTAAAAGAGTTCTATTTTCGAAAAGTTACTATTTTTGAAAAGTTTCCATTTATAGTAAGTTTTCAAATTTAGGAAGTTCGGGTTATAATCTTTCTTAAGATGTTGTACAACTTTACTCAAACTTCGTTGCTATCAAATAAGTCAGGAATGACCAGATGTAACCGGGAGCCCAGGACTCTTGACCAGAATCTAAGTCATGGCATTCGAGATCCACAAACTTACCCATAAATGGCAACCTAGACATCATTCACTTACGACCGTAAGTAGCGGTGAAATTCGCATGACTTGTACGTTATCTTTTGATTAACCTTCACTTTAGGTTTAAGTCATATTATTATATTATAAGTTATATTATACTTATTTATTAATGACATATTATTCATTTTTAAATCATACTTATAATAAAGTATTAACAGTTACATTATAATTATTCATTATTAATGTATTACTATGGTTAGTATTATTAATTATTATTAACTTTTAATTATTATATAATAACTAATGTATTTTAATAAGTTATAATATAAGTATTTATTAATAATGTATTATTATTATTATTAACTTATATTATAAACATTATACTTATTATTTATTTCCTTAAATTCGTTTTTAATTACAATAAATACCAAATAAATATAAATAAAATTTTTATAAGTTTATTTAAGTATTATAAACTGTGTAAAATTTTATAAATATAAATATAGCTCATTTTTATATTTCTTTCGTATTTTCTTTATATATACATATTCGATTCATTTTAATCAAGGTTAATTAGTTATTAATTATTAATTCGACCTAATTAAAAACTTTTATATTTTTTTATAGGTTCTATATTCTGAAAATATATTAAAAAATTATAAATACAAATTTTATATAAATATATTATTTATTTAATATTATCTTCTCATTTAACCATTAAATTAGGCTTATAATTGAATAAATAAGATAAATTAATTTAAAATAAATTTTTATAATTTTTACAGTACCTATACATCCTATTGATTATATAAAAATTTTATATTAACAGATTTAATACACTTTGGTAATTATTTTGTATTTCTTTTTCTTTTCCTTCTCGGTTTACAATTAAACACAAACAATTTCTATTTAATTACTAGATCGACCTATATATATTTTTTAATAATTTTCGCAGCTTTATCTAAGTATAATAATATCAGAAAAAAATTTATAATTATTTTTATTTATGTTTAATATTTATTACGAATCTCACATAGTTTTTGTGTTTAATTACTACTTAATTCGTATTTAAATATAATTAATATTACAAAATTTATTATAATTATTTTTAGAAGTACTACTACTGTTACAAATAGTTTCTAATCAAAAATAACTGATATGAATATTTGTACTTAAATTAAATTCGTTTTTACATATTTAATCAGTTTAAAACAACTAATTATTGAATAAATTTATAAAATGTTATCTTAAATAATTTTTCTCATCCAATAATTTTTATATTTCTTATAACATCTGTAAAAATTATCATAACAAATTATAAGTATTTATAACAATTAATTTTAATTTTTGCATGTTATTCGATACATATAATACAATATATTTTTATTAATTCGAATTAAATATTCCCAAATTCCACAAAAATTATTTTTGATTACTAATACATCATATTATAATTATAAAACCTGTAGAAATTATTTTTATAATTATTTTGAATTTAATTCTGAATATTCAATCGTATATATCTAAAAATTCGTTTTTTTTAAATTGTATTTAAATAAACTCAGAATATTTAATTAAAAAAATAATTTTAATACATTTCATAACACAATACTAATTGTATTATACTCTTGTTAATCTTAATTTGGTGTTCCAATTTGTTACGAATTTAAAACAGAAACAAAAAAAAAATAAAATACTCGGCATAAAAAAAATAAAAATAAAATATAAGACCGAAAATAATAAAAAAAAATTGATGGATGGGAGATACCTCCAACTTGATACGTCTTTTTCTTGAGAGAATAAGTGATAAGTGTTTTTAAAAAAAATTATGTATGTACTAGTATTTATAGGATAGAACTTGTTAAAATAAATTAAATAAAAATAAAAAATGCAGCATAGATGCCGAGTTTTTGGTGGATAGATTTTTAAGTTTGTTAAAAAAAACACATGGTCAAATATTTAAATTTTATCTTCCTAGAAAAGCTAAACAAGTACTTTCCCTTTTTTTTTAGCCGTGACTTTTAGATAAGCATATATATATAAATTTTTTTTTTTTTAGATAAGATTAGGATTATTCTAGAATTGTTAGGATTCCACTTTTATTTTTTATTTAATTATTAATTAAGAATTTTATACATATTTATTTATATTTTTGGTAATTAACAATATTAAACTTTTATTTTTAAATTATCAACTTATAGTTTTTATTATCTATAGTTGTGACACATTACTTATTTTTTTTTTTTTTTTTTTTTACTAAGTTAGTTATGTAACACTTTCATTATTAACAAAGTTAATATAAGTTTCATATATATACATATTATTAATACTTCATGTACTTAAATAATTTTTTTTTTAATTAGGGTTTATATAATGAGTTACTATTTAGGGTTAGGGTTTTGAATAATTAAGGTTTATAGTATTGATTACTAATTAGGGTTAAGCTTATAATATTAATAAATGTTTAGGGTTTTATGCCATGAATTATGGTTAGGGTTTAGGTTTATATTTTACGAGCATTTAATATCTCAGTAACAACCCTAGTGACAGTATACAGGATCAGACAAAGAAACCCTAAGGGTAAATTAGTAAATTCAGAATGGAAAAGTGAGGGTTGTTATAGATAGCCACCGCCGTGATGCGGCCATGGCCGGTCACTCCTCCAACAACAACAACCACAACAACAAGGAGCCGGTAACTCAAGCGAAGGGTGCTCCTACAAAGCCTTCATGGGGTGCAAACCTCATACTTTTGATGGGACCGGGGGACCGGTTACTCTTACTCGATGGTTTGAACAAACGGATGCCGTTTTTAGCATAAGCGGTTGTCGCGACTAAGATAAGGTCAAATACTCCACTCACACTTTCGCCGGTGTCGCCCTCACATGGTGGAACACCTATGCACAATCGGTGGGCACCGATGAAGCTCACGCCCTCTCTTAGGCCGACTTAAGGGAAAAGATGATCGTCGAATACTTCCCTCGTGAAGAAACCCGAAGGCTCGAACAAGAGCTAAGAACTTTGAAAGCGGTCGGAAACGATCTCAAGGCCTATAATCAACGATTTTCCGAACTAGCCTTGATGTGCCCAAACCTAGTGAACCCCGAATCTCTAAGGGTTGAACTTTACATGGATGGTCTTCCAAAGAGCATCAAACACAGGGTAATGTCATCCAAACCCGCTAATCACCAAGAAGCTTTGAACATGGCCCGCAAATTGATAGAAACGGTGGACGAAATTGTAGTGCCGGCACCTAAATCCGAGGATAAGTCAGGTAACAACAAAAGAAAATGGGAAGCCCCCCAATCAAGCAACAACAACTTTGCCAAGAAGCCTTTCACCTCCGACGGCAAAAAGGGTTATGCCGAAAACCTACCTCTTTACAACAAATGCAACAAGCATCACTTTGGTGAATCTGGCAAGTTAATTTGCCATCGGTGCCAAGGAGTTGGTCATAAAGCCAACGAATATAAAAGTGTCTCCCCCGTCTCTCGAAAGGGGCCCAATGCACCAAAGACGGTCACTTGTTACGAATGTGGCCAAACGGGCCATTATAGAAATGCATGCCCGAAGAAGAAAGATAACCCCAATACGCGCGGCCGAGCTTTCAACATCAACACCAAGGAAGCCCGAGATGATAATGAATTAGTCACGGGTACGTTTCTTCTCAACAACACTTATGTTACTTGTTTATTCGATTCGGGTGCCGATAAGAGTTTTATATCCAAGACTTTGACTCATTCTTTTAGCACTCCACCACTTCCACTAGATACCACTTATACCATTGAAGTAGCTAACGGGAAACTATTGAGTGCCGACACATATTACCGGGGGTGTACGTTAAACATTTTGGGTAATGAGTTTGAAATTGACTTGATACCCATGGAACTAGGAAGTTTCGTTGTAATAATCGGTATGAATTGGTTAGCCAAAACGAAATCTCACATCCTTTGTGATCTTAACGCAATCCGAATTCCTATCGAGAATGGTGAACCCTTGATTGTTTATGGCGATAAGAGTTGCTCCGGACTCAACCTCGTTTCTTGCCTTAAAGTTAGAAAACTACTCCGTAAGGGTTGTTTTGCGATCCTTGCCCATGTTAAGAAAGTTGAGTTCGATGAGAAGCATATCGATGATGTGCCAATTGTTAGTGACTTTTCCGATGTATTTCCCGACGAATTGCCGGGTCTTCCACCTCATTGACCGGTTGAATTCCAAATCGATCTTATTCCGGGAGCCGCACCCATAGCACGTGTGCCGTATAGACTTGCTCCATCCGAAATGAAAGAATTACAAAGTCAAATCCAAGAACTACTTGACCGTGGTTTCATCCAACCTAGCCACTCACCATGGGGCGCTCCGATTTTGTTTGTTAAAAAGAAAGATGGATCCCTACGAATGTGCATCGATTATCGTGAACTAAACAAATTGACGGTTAAGAACCGATATCCTCTTCCTCGCATCGATGACCTCTTTGATCAACTACAAGGATCTCGTGTATATTCGAAAATCGATATACCCTCGGGTTATCATCAATTAAGGGTTAAGGGGGAAGATGTCTCCAAAACCGCTTTCCGGACTCGTTATGGTAGTTATGAATTTATTGTTATGCCATTTGGTCTCACTAACGCATCGGCAGTGTTCATGGATCTTATGAACTGCGTGTGCAAACCGTATCTTGACAAATTTGTTATTGTATTCATCGATGATATCTTGGTCTATTCTAAAAGCGAAGAAGAGCATGAACAACATCTTCGACTTGTGCTTGAACTCTAGAGACAAGAACGACTCTATGCCAAATTCTCCAAGTGTGAATTTTGGTTGAAGGAAGTTCAATTTCTTGGTCATGTTGTAAGTGATCAAGGTATTAAAGTCGATCCCACGAAAATCGAAGCCATTAGTAAATGGGAGACTCCTACTACTCCTACTCACATTCGTCAATTTTTGGGTCTCGCCGGATACTATCGTAGATTCATCAAGGATTTCTCTTTGGTTACTCGTCCTCTAACCGCGTTAACTCACAAGGAAAAGAAATTCATTTGGGCAACCGAAAAAGAATCCGCATTTCAAATCTTGAAGACAAAGCTAACCACCGCTCCTATCTTGTCACTTCCTGAAGGCAATGATGATTTTGTTGTATATTGCGATGCCTCGAAAATGGTTTTGGGTGCGTATTGATGCAACGAAAGAAAGTCATTGCTTATGCCTCTCGACAACTCAAAATTCATGAACGAAACTACACGACACATGATCTCGAACTCGGAGCCGTTGTCTTCGCACTTAAAATGTGGAGACACTATCTTTATGGAACCAAAAGTACCATCTTCACCGATCACAAAAGCCTCCAACACATATTCGATCAAAAGCAACTAAACATGAGACAACGACGGTGGATTGAAACTTTAAACGATTATGATTGTGAGCTTCGTTACCATCTCGGGAAGGCAAACGTAGTAGCCGATGCCTTAAGTCGAAAAGAAAGAGTGGTGCCTCTTCGTGTCCGAGCTTTAAACATCACCATTCACACCAACCTCAATAGTCAAATTCATGTAGCCCAAGACGAGGCTCTCAAGGATGAAAACATCTCTCTCGAACACTTGAACGTCCTCATCTCTCGATTCGAAGTTAAGGAAACCGGACTCCGATATTTTGCCGGAAGAATTTAGGTACCTAGTTTTGGGGACTTGCGAAGCCTTATTTTAGACGAAGCCCATAAGTCAAGATATTCGATTCACCCCGGTGCCAATAAGATGTACCACGACCTCAAGGAACAATATTGGTGGCCGAACATTAAAAGAGACGTTGCTACTTACGTTAGAAAATGCCTAACTTGCTCTAAAGTCAAAGCCGAACATCAAAGACCGTCCGAACTACTTCAACAACCCGAAATCTCGCAATGAAAGTGGGAAAGGATAACGATGGATTTTATCACCAAACTACCAAAGATGGTTGGCGGTTATGATACTATTTAGGTTATTGTTGACAGTCTCACCAAATCCGCGCACTTTCTAGCCATGAAGGAAACCGACAACATGGAGAAACTCACACAACTTTACATTAAAGAAATCGTAGCCCGTCATGTGTACCCTTATCGATTATTTCCGACCGAGATGGTCGTTTTGTCTCTAGATTTTGGCGTACCTTACAAGAAGCGTTGGGAACGCGTTTAGACATGAGCACCGCATATCATCCACAAACCGACGGACAAAGCAAACGCACAATTCAAACTTTGGAAGACATGCTACGAGCTTGTGTTACCGACTTTGGAAAAGCTTGGGATAAGCACTTGCCTCTTGCCGAATTCTCCTAAAACAATAGTTATCACGCGAGTATTAACGCCGCACCATTCGAAGCTTTATATGGCCGAAAATGTCGTTCACCTCTTTGTTGGGCCGAAGTAGGCGACACACAAATCACCGGACCCGAACTCATTCATGAAACAACCGAGAAGATCATTCAAATCCGAGATAGGCTTAGGACGGCTGTAGTCATCAAAAGAGCTATACCGACAAACGATGCAATAACCTCGAATTTCAAGTCGATGACCGCGTAATGTTAAAAGTCGCACCTTGGAAAGGTGTAATCCGTTTCGGGAAACGCGGGAAGCTAAATCCGCGGTATATTGGTCCTTTTGAAATCTTGGAGCATGTTGGAACCGTTGCTTATCGTTTAGATCTTCCACCTCAATTGAGCTCCGTTCATCCTACTTTCCATGTATCCAACTTGAAAAAGTGCCTTGCCGAACCCGATATCGTCATCCCTCTCGAGGAGCTTACCATTGATGACAAACTTCATTTCGTGGAGGAACCGGTTGAAATTGTGGACACCTCCGTCAAAATGTTAAAACAAAGCCGAATTCCAATTGTCAAGGTCCGTTGGAACGCCAAAAAGGGACCCGAGTTTACTTGGGAAAGGCAAGATCAAATGCAAAAGAAATACCCTCAATTATTCGCGAATTCGGAAACACAAGGTCTCGAGAAAGTAACAACAACTACTACGCCTACTTAAATTTCGGGACAAAATTTCTTTTAAGGAGTAGGTAATGTAACATCCCGCATTTTCCGTTAGACTATTTTAAAGTCCGTTATGTATTTATAACACTTTTCGTTAATACCCGTTTTAAATTATCTCGTTTAGGTAATTCACGCATCCGAATGAAACTTGAGGGACTAGACTTGCCAAATGACCAAAGATGTTACTAGGTCAAAGAGTCAAACCTCCTCTCATCCATTCATTTCATCTCTTTCTCTTCACTACTTTAACTTTTTCTCTCAAAATCAAAACCAAAGAATCATCATCCAAATCCGATCTAGCAAGTGTTTTGCAAAACAAATTACATGTTTGGAATCCTTGCATCTTCCTCTTCGATTCCATACCGATTTCATTACATTTGGGTAACTTTCTAAAATTACTAGATTTTGTGTTCTTGATGTTTTTAACTTATAAAAGTGTTAATTAGTGTCTATGGCTCAAGTCTAACATGAATATATGATTTGTATGCTCGATCTTGTTGTTTTGAAGTAACTAGCATGAACTTAAAGTTTGGTGTGTTGTTCTTGAGATTTAGTTGCTCAAAAGTTGTTAGATGTTAAAAGTTCATATTTTAATTGTGTTACTATTATCACTAGCTTCAATTTGATGTGTAGGTTGTTTTAGAAAACTTCATAAACTTGATTATTGATTTTGGTGATGTTAGTTAGGGTTTGGTAGAATTAAATGTGAACATTTGATGCATTAAATGCCATGAATTGTTGTTGGTAAGTGTTTAGTTGGATTGTATGCTTGATTACCTACGAAACGGCGTATTGTATGTAGGTAGTAAGTTCCCGAATCACCAAACCGCATTTATGAACTTGAATGTAATAAATGTTGAGCATTCAATGTGATTTTAGTTGTTGTAAGTGTCAAAGTGATTGATGAAATATGCTTAGTTGTTTTCCTCGTCAAAATACCTTTCCGATGATATAAGATTCATGTTTTAAGTGTTTTCGGATCATAAATTGTGTTTATTAAGTTTTGGTTCGTGCACTTGTATGTTTGCAGCATAGCAGACCTGTATACCAATCTGGACGCCATCCAGATTCTTGGACGCCGTCCAGTCCTTCAATGTTGGATGCCGTCCAGCAAATCTGGACGCCGTCCAGTTGCACTGCCCGTGACTGTTTTGTTTTGCCATTTTACGAAAAATGTTTGCTATGCTACGCACCTTCGATTCACATGTAACTTGTTCTAACATTCTCATATATGATTAAAACCCTCAGAAAAATAGTTCGAGACCCGACCCGAACGTGTTGACTTTTTCGTTGACTTTAACCCGACCAAAGTTGACTTTGTACAATCGTTCTAACATGCTTTTATACTTGTGTCTTGCATGAAACGTGACAACTTGACTCACATGCTATAGTAATTGAGTCGTAATGAGCCATAGGACTAATTGAACACTTTGACCGACCGTGTTTACCGATATTGATACAAACCTATTTGTTTAGGTCAAGACTAGCATTCGTCCTTGCACACGTTTACTTGTTGAAGTACTTTTACATGCGTGCACTCAAGGTGAGATCATAGTCCCACTTTTACTCTTTTGAACTTACATTTGGGATGAGAAAACATAAACATTTCTTTTACTAAGTGAACACAAGTACATGAAAACAAACATTCTACATACGAGTTTAGAACAAAATCTTCAATTCGATTATCATTAGTTACACTTTCCGGGTGTAAGCGAGAACATATGTTGTATGGATCCATATGGGTTTGACAAACCCTCATTCAGATGGTTCGCTACTGTCTACGAATGAAATATATTTTTGAGAAACAGTGTATGTTCTAACACTATTGTGATGGGGTTCTATGGAAGGAATGTTAAGCCTTGATAATTGAGTGCTCGTGATAATAATTTTTGGAATGGTTAATGTAACAACCCGTCCTAATCCATCTGGACGAATTCATCAACATTTGCTCCCATTGCGAGGTACTGACCTAAATATGCCATGAATGACTCCAAGTAATATCTCTAAAATGAGCAAATGCACAGTGGAAGATTTCTTTCATACCTGAGAATAAACATGCTTAAAAGTGTCAACCAAAAGGTTGGTGAATTCATAGGTTTTTCATAACAATCATTTCAGTATATTAATAGACCACAAGATTTCCGTTTATAAATATATGTACACTCGCAAGTGTATAAAAGTATTATATAAGTTGTAGGCACCCGGTAACAAGCCTTAACGTTCATGTTTTACCCTCTGAAGTACACCAGATCAGGTGTGTTTAAAATAACCTCGAAGTACTAAAGCATCCCATAGTCAGGATGGGGTTTGTCAGGCCTAATATATCTATCTTTAGGATTAGCGCCTACCGTAGATAGACAAATAGTTTAATGTTACCAAGCTAAGGGTATATTTCTGGTTTAAACCCACATAGAATTAGTTTTAGTACTTGTGCCTATTTCGTAAAACATTTATAAAACAGCGCATGTATTCTCAGCCCAAAAATATATATAAAAAGGGAGTAATGAAACTCACCATACTGTATTTTGTATCAAAAATACATATGACGTCATTTAACAAGTGTAGGGTTGACCTCGGATTCACGAACCTATATCATTTGTATATTTATTAATATACATAATTGTAATCGAACAAATTTATATATTATATCCTAAATTATATATCTTATATATTTAATTTGTATATATTTAATATAGTCAATGTTTATATAGTATTATATATATACATATGATTAGTATTATATCAAAAAAATCAACAATTGGTTATATGTAAATATTTATATAAATAATCTTAATATATAATTAGATGTATTGAGGTTGTTGTAAATGATATACTCTTATATAGAAAATATTTATTTGTTATAATAATATTGTTAATATGAGAGTAATAATGATAATAATAATAATAATAATAATAATATTGATACTTTTGATAATTCTAATAATAATATAGATTTTGATGATAATAATAATAATAATATTAATAATAATAATGTTAAAGATAATAATTTTAATGTTAAAAGTAATAATGACGATAATACTAATAATAATGTTAATAGTAGTAATAATAATAATATTCGTAATACTTAGTAATAATAATAATAATAATAATAATAATAATAATAATAATAATAATAATAATAAAAATAATAGTGATACTTATTTTTATTAATTCATAAAATGATAATAATAATAATAATAATAATAATAATAATAATAATAATAATAATAATAATAATAATAATAATAATAATAAAGATGTTAATATCCTAAACTATATTAATAATCATTTCTTTAATATTAACAATAACTAACATAATAACAATAATAATAATAATAATAATAATAATAATAATAATAATAATAATAATAATGACAATACTAATAAATAAATAAAATTTTTAATAACAAGAACTACCTTAGAAGCTTTAATAAAAAGAATGCCCCGAACCGGGCTCGAACCCGTGACCTCTTGAACACCTATCAACACTTTAAACCGTTGGGCTGAAGCCCGTATTCTGTTATACTCCTAGTTCTAAATAACTATAGTCTATTTCATTTGTTCATCATCCTTGAACATTAGTCGACCAGAGAAACCACCCCAACAATCAAATCCATTATTTACGAATCAAGTACTAAATTTTAGGATAAATAAACGAAATAGGATCGATGGTTAACTAATTGTGATGTTTGAATTAATAGAATGAAAAAAAATAAAATAAAAATAAAAACGACTGAAGAACACGTTGAACTTAAAATCAATTTCAAATTTTTCAAACATTTTAGTTCATATTTCCTGAATAAAATTAGTTCTAAATCAATCCTAGAAACTCTCTGGATTATCAATTTAATTCAAAACACCTTAACAAGTTCGAATTTCCTCATAATCAAATCGTTTGACTTTTTAAATGGAAATTTTGACTCAGAAATTAGAAATCATGAAAAAGAATTGGAGTGTGAGATTTTGTAGGTAGATTAAGTATTTGATTTCTAAGACAACTGCATTTAAAATTTTTGACATTCGATTCAGAATCGAGCTATGATAATTCATATTCAGAAGCAGGGGTATCGACTAGTTTTAAAAAAAAAATTTATTACGCTGTTATATAATATTAATCACTGGAAGTTTTTAATGGATATAGAGGATGGAGAAGTCGATTAATATTTCAAAGACAAAGGGTATCGATCGTTTTATATATGATGAACTGGTCGACAAGGTAGTCAGGAAACAAAAAAAAATATAATAATAATAATAATAATAATAAAAATAAAGAGAGGATATCGATGGATAACTGCTTTTGTTTTAGTTCTATACCTGATTTCAATTTGTTAACAAATTAAGGGACACAGACAAAAATCTAATACAGTTACATGATGTAATCGAACTCCTTCTTGTACCTTATATCTATTTTTATAATTTATTCAGGCTATAAATCTTTAATATATATAAATCTGTTAATAATAATATTGTTATTGATATATAACAATAATAGCTAATAATAATAATAATAATATTAATAATAATATTTGTAAAAATAATAATAATAATACATTCAATAATACTAATAATGCTAATAATTTTATTAATAATACTTAATACTAATAGTAATAATAATTAATAGTAATTATGTTAATAACCATAAAATGATATTGATAATATTATTAATGGTAAAAAAAATAATGATTTTTGATGATAATAATATCTAATGACAATACAAGTAATAACTTAAGTGTAATAAGTTACATGTGTCAAATTTCATCTCTATATATTTTATTAAAATAGTATCTTTCATAATACTGATGTGAATGTTGTTATTAATATCTATTTTAATAATAATTATGAAAGTAATAACAATTTCTGCATCTCAAATTTCATATTTATATGTTATATAGTTAAAATAATAATATTAATAATACTAACATTGTTATTAGTATTAATAGTAATAATATTTATGACAGTAACTATAACAATTATATTATTAATCTGTACTCAACTGATTATATTAATATTACCTATTATCAATTTTGTAATATATAATAACGTATGTTGAATATTTATTATTCATACATTACAATATAATAATATTTGTTTATTGAAATCATATACATATTCATTTTAATTACAACTTATTTATTTTATATATTATCTTTACATTTTTAAATTCCAATTGGTTAAAGTGTATTTTATTAATTCCAATTATTATATATATACTTATATTTATATATATTTATATTTACATATTTATTTACACATAATTGTTCGTGAATCATCGGGCACCGTCAGAGGGTAAATGAATTCATGTAAACTATTTCAAAGATTTTGAGACTCAACTTTACAGACTTTGCTTTTCGTGTCGGAATCCTATAAAGATTAAGCTTAAATTTGGTCGGAAATTTCCGGGTCGTTACAGTACCTACCCGTTAAAGAAATTTCATCCCGAAATTTGATTGGGATGGTTATGGCTGACAATAAGTATGTTTTCATGACGCACACGAGTTGATAAATAAAGTTTTATTGCTGTTGGGTAATATGGATAAGATAATTCGATTAGTCGAAGAGTACGAGTGATGCTATCACAAAAGATTGAAATAAAGAATTAGAGATTCGTCTTAACTTTTGACGTAGTCATGGTTGATTTCCGGAATTCAAGGGATTTAGAGAAAATCGTCGAGATCTGAAAGATTTGATTCTTTGGTGAATAAAATCTCTTTAATTAAATGCGATTATCTGCCTCGATCTCTTTATCAGATATTTCACTATAAATTAACCGTTTCCGTTTCATTACTTTTATCACTCCTATACTAAATTCCCAATTTCAAAAGATTGTGAAAATGCTTAATTCAGTTCTAATCCTTGTCCTTATCCTTACTATTGCAACAATCATTCTCCTTTTCCAACTTATACTGGAGGAATCTGTTTTCTTCTACTTCGCCCTTGGGGTTATAGTGTTTTTAATTCTCCCGTGTCTTTATGTTGCGATTAACATTGATATACACGGTTTGTAATTTCTGTGTTGTTATTGGGCTTTATATTTTCTCTTATATTTTTGGAGCTCTTTGCCTTTTTTATTATCTTTTCGACCTCTATTAAAGCGAGTAACGGTCCAGAATTCGTAAAGCATGGAGTTTCGAATGAACTTGATGTTCTAAACAAGAATAAACGTAATGGTACGATTTGATTTGTCAATTTACCAGAATCATTAAGGATAGAACTATCAAGAGTATACCTTCTTGATATGTTCAGAAGTTAAGTAAATGAAAGAGTCGCGTAACATGGCACATGATGAGGAGAAGGTCTGTGAATCATCATCACGTTACATTAGAAATTTAGCATGACCTACTATAATATAACCACGTTGGCCGAGCGTCATTATATTATACTAACTCATGCTTCAATTCCCAACAATACTCTAGAAACATTCATAATTTAAACTCAAATTTTACAGAATGATAGAAACCAAAATAGTTTCTTTTATGATGTAACATAGATAGCACGAGGAGATAGATAATTTCGGACAAGAATATATATGCATATATCTTCAGAAATATCGAAGATATTTATGACGATATTTTGGAATTTCTAAGATTGAAGGTTGATGAAGAAAATCCTTTCGCAAGGATTTAGAATAAATAATGAGCGAGATATTCGCTAAAGAGTTCATCAGATACAGAATCATCTGGATTCATTAAATACAGGTTTAACCCTGGTGATTTGTCCACAACCTCCTTCATAGTCTTGCATAATCCGTTTTTCAGTATCAATTTTCTATTAAGTGTTTCCAACACTCTTTTCTTTATCATCAAACTTTTGACCATTAAGACCATCTATAGTTTTGCTGCTTCATCAGCATTCAAAGTCATCATAACTGAATCATTGGTTATCAATCCGAGGTGTTTCAAGAATTTCGAAGGATTTTAATGCAGATTGTAATCGTCAAGATACAAAAGATTCTTTAAGATGAAATCAAGTGGCAAACTTGAAGAAATGTTTAGTTTCATATATTATAATCAATATTTTAATACGTTTTAATTGTCCAATATTAGTAGTCCAATGTTAGTAGTCCACAGTTAGTAGTACGTATATAGTTCAATATATAATCTTAGAATTAATCGACGTATCATGACCCATTGTACAACTTATTGTCTTAGAATTAATCCGACGTATTGTGTACATGTGTCCCGATTTATCCGACGATATGTAAAGTGTGTAAAATAAATAACAGTATTTAAATGACGATAAATAAAGTGCGTAAAATAAATAACAGTATGTAAATGACAATAAATAAAATTGCGAGAATTAAAATTGCGATAAATAAATTGCGATAATTAAAATGTAATAAGGAATTAACAGTTAGTTAGGAACAGTTAGCTAGGATTTTGTTAGCGTGGATTCTTAACAAAATTTCTCATAGTTAATTTGTTTGTTTCTAACAAATTATATTTTTGTCCAATGTTTTCTTCATTATGCCACTTGTTGGATTCTGATAGGTCAAAATCCAAATATGAAATTGAATTTGAATGAAAATAGTTGTTCTTTGGTGAACGGATATGTACATGTGTGGATTTGAGCAGTATAGTTAATGATTGCTGAATCTGAGTTGAAGAATGTACAGTGTAACTTATTAATGTGAAATCTAAATATTCCTCGGGTATTACCTACCCGTTAAAATATTTTTACCATTAACAGTTTGTACGAAAGAATTTTTAATTACAATCTTTATGAAAATATACTTACATATATATTTTCTTCAGATGTAATTATGGATTTAATGAGTCAATATGATATTAGACTCATTTGATTTACCGTTAGAATAAGAATATATAATCTCTAAAACATTAGAGATTACATAATCGCCATGTCGAACGAAGATAATTGATGTAAAATGTTATGCAGAACGTAGATTAATGATATAGAGCGATATGTAGAATGATGCTTATGCTCGAGATATAGATTGTGATGTCAAGGCTGGTGATGCGGATGTTGCTGTCGGTGGTACTTGGGCTGTTGATGCTGATGTTGTTGACGTAAGTCTATCTTCCAAATTGTGTACTGTACTTTCTAGATACTCCATTCTTTCTTCAAACCTAGCATGAAGCTCCCTGACTTCTTCTACTAATCCTATTTGATTAGTAGTCAGGAGTAGAGGTTGAATCACCAACATAACTCTATGAATGCGTTCTTCGAGGCGGAATATTCTGGCAAAGAGTGTAAAAACGGTATTGCGTATTGGTTAACCGGTGAGTGCGTTAAGTTCTCCGATGTCGGGAGGTAAATTTGGTTCACGGTAGGGTTCTCCCTCTTCATTTCTCCAGCGAGTGAGTATGTCTCGAACCCATCCCCATCTCCTCTAGAAAGAAGTGCAGTTAACCAGTTGGGGCACTTCGGTCACACTACCTTCAGAGTCTTCAGAATCGCCTTCGGGATTATATGAATTCGAATTTAGTACAGGATCCATCTGACACGATCAGCTAAAGGATTTTCGATACGAAATGATTTTTGGATATCAGATGATATTCAAATTATATAGAATATCTATACATACTTCCAAAGATCCCGTGGATTACGGAGGAAATTAAGGAAACGTGTCAGACAAGGTCTAATGTGATGGGATATGAATTGTCTGTACACCATCTATGCAATAATTGCAATAAGACGTGTCGAGACTGAAAATGATAGGTAGATATTTTTCGACAAGGAATGGTAAGTAAAACTTTTGACATGCAGACCAGGTTCAAGTCCAGACTT
The DNA here is from genome assembly GCF_046630445.1 of Rutidosis leptorrhynchoides. Classification (NCBI taxonomy): domain Eukaryota; kingdom Viridiplantae; phylum Streptophyta; class Magnoliopsida; order Asterales; family Asteraceae; genus Rutidosis; species Rutidosis leptorrhynchoides. Next base: position 390,334,799 of record NC_092334.1, read on the forward strand.
AGTAATATATTCTAACAACTACTAGATCGAAGTCCAGACTCATTAATGCATCCTAACAACTACCAGTTAGACACACTAATGCAAGACCTGGTTCGCTAAGACCACCGCTCTGATACCACATGAAACAACCCGTCCTAATCCATCTGGACGAATTCATCAACATTTGGTCCCATTGCGAGGTACTAACCTAAATATGCCATGAATGACTCCAAGTAATATCTCTAAAATGAGCAAATGTACAGCGGAAGATTTCTTTCATACCTGAGAATAAACATGCTTAAAAGTGTCAACCAAAAGGTTGGTGAGTTCATAGGTTTATCATAACAATCATTTCAGTATATTAATAGACTACAAGATTTCCATTTATAAATATATGTACACTCGCAAGTGTATAAAAGTATTCTATAAGTTATAGGCACCCGGTAACAAGCCTTAACATTCATGTTTTACCCTCTGAAGTACACCAGATCAGGTGTGTTTAGAATAACCTCGAAGTACTAAAGCATCCCATAGTCAGGATGGGGTTTGTCAGGCCCAATAGATCTATCTTTAGGATTCGCGCCTACCGTACATAGACAAGTAGTTTAATGTTACCAAGCTAAGGGTATATTTCTGGTTTAAACCCACATAGAATTAGTTTTAGTACTTGTGCCTATTTCGTAAAACATTTAAAAAACAGCGCATGTATTCTCAGCCCAAAAATATATATAAAAAGGGAGTAATGAAACTCACCATACTGTATTTTGTAGTAAAAATACATATGACGTCATTTAACATGTGTAGGGTTGACTTCGGATTCACGAACCTATATCATTTATATATTTATTAATATACATAATTGTAATCGAACAAATTTATATATTATATCCTAAATTATATATCTTATATATTTAATTTGTATATATTTAATATAGTTAATGTTTATATAGTTTTATATATATACATATGATTAGTATTATATCAAAAAAATCAACAATTGGTTATATGTAAATATTTATATAAATAATCTTAATATATAATTAGATGTATTGAGGTAGTTGTAAATGATATACTCTTATATAGAAAATATTTATTTGTTATAATAATATTGTTAATATGAGAGTAATAATGATAATAATAATAATAATAATATTGATACTTTTGATAATTCTAATAATAATATAGATTTTGATAATAATAATAATAATAATAATAATAATAATATTAATAATAATAATGTTAAAGATAATAATTTTAATGTTAAAAGTAATAATGACGATAATACTAATAATAATGTTAATAGTAGTAATAATAATAATATTCATAATACTTAGTAATAATAATAATAATAATAATAATAATAATAATAATAATAATAATAATAATAAAAATAATAATAATAATAATAATAATAATAATAATAATAAAAATAAAAAATAAAAAATAGTGATACTTATTTTTATTAATTCATAAAATGATAATATTAATAATAATAATAATAATAATAGCAATAATAATAATAATAATAAAGATGTTAATATCCTAAACTATATTAATATTCATTTCTTTAATATTAATAATAACTAACATAATAACAATAATAATAACAATAATAATAATAATAATAATAATAATAATAATAATAATAATAATAATAATAATAATAATAATAATAATAATAATAATAATAATAATAATAATAATAATAATAATAATAATAATGACAATACTAATAAATAAATAAAATTTTTAATAACAAGAACTACCTTAGAAGCTTTAATAAAAAGAATGCCCCGAACCGGGCTCGAACCCGTGACCTCTTGAACACCTATCAACACTCTAAACCGTTGGGCTGAAGCTCGTTTTCTGTTCTACTCCTAGTTCTAAATAACTATAGTCTGTTTCATTTGTTCATCATCCTTGAACATTAGTCGACCAGAGAAACCACCCCAACAATCAAATCCATTATTTATGAATCAAGTACTAAATTTTAGGATAAATAAACGAAATAGGATCGATGGTTAACTACTTGTGATGTTTGAATTAACAGAATGAAAAAAATAAAATAAAAATAAAAACGGCTGAAGAACACGTTGAACTTAAAATCAATTTCGAATTTTTCAAACGTTTTAGTTCATATTTCCTGAATAAAATTAGTTCTAAATCAATCCTAGAAACTCTCTGGATTATCAATTTAATCCAAAACACCTTAACAAGTTCGAATTTCCTCATAATCAAATTGTTTGACTTTTTAAATGGAAATTTTGACTCAGAAATTAGAAATCATGAAAAAGAATTGGAGTGTGAGATTTTGTAGGTAGATTAAGTATTTAATTTCTAAGACAACTGCATTTAAAATTTTTGACATTCGATTCAGAATTGAGCTATGATAATTCATATTCAGAAGCAGGGGTATCGACTAGTTTAAAAAAAAATATTTATTACGCTGTTATATAATATAAATCACTGGAAGTTTTTAATGGATATAGAGGATGGAGAAGTCGATTAATTTTTCAAAGACAAAGGGTATCGATCGTTTTATATATGATGAACTGGTCGACGCCATAACAGGTAGTCAGGAAACAAAAAAAATAAATAATAATAATAATAATAATAATAATAATAATAATAATAATAATAATAATAATAATAATAATAATAATAATTTTTTGACAGGGTCTTCTCCTTTGACACAGTCTGGGCTTTCTGACTTTGTCCCTGGACGTGCTGTGGTTGATGTGGCTTGTCGAAAGAGGGTCAAGTACGAATCTAGCTGTCAGGCCATTGGTTATGGTTTCATTCCTTTCTCATTTTCTTCTCTTGGGGAATTAGAGAAGGAGGCTGTTTCTTTGCTAAAGCGGGTTCAGAAGAGTTCGATGGCGCAAGATATTGGTGTCGGTGCTGCTGCTCATATTTTTACTAGGATAGGTTTTGCTATTGCTAGAGGTGTGGGGGCCCAGATTATCTCTAGGCTTCCCGCTAATTTTTTGTTAGTTTTAATACTTTTAAGTTTATAATAATAATAATAATAATAATAATAATAATAATAATAATAATAATAATAATAATAATAATAATAATAATAATAATAATAATAATAATAATAAAAATAAAAATAAAGAGAGGATATCAATGGATAACTGCTTTTGTTTTATTTCTATACCCGATTTCAATTTGTTAGCAACTTAAGGGACACAGACAAAAATCTAATACAGTTACATGATGTAATCGAACTCTTTCTTGTACCTTATATCTATTTTTATAATTTATTCAAGCTATAAATCTTTAATATATATAAATCTGTTAATAATAATATTGTTATTGATATATAACAATAATAGCTAATAATAATAATAATATTATTAATAATAATATTTGTAATAATAATAATAATAATACATTCAATAATACTAATAATGCTAATAATTTTATTAATAATACTTAATACTAATAGTAATAATAATTAATAGTAATTATGTTAATAACCATAAAATGATATTGATAATATTATTAATGGTAAAAAAAAATAATGATTTTTGATGATAATAATATCTAATGACAATACAAGTAATAACTTAAGTGTAATAAGTTACATGTGTCAAATTTCATATCTATATATTTTATTAAAATAGTATCTTTCATAATACTGATGTGAATGTTGTTATTAATATCTATTTTAATAATAATTATGAAAGTAATAACAATTTCTGCATCTCAAATTTCATATTTATATGTTATATAGTTAAAATAATAATATTAATAATACTAACATTGTTATTAGTATTAATAGTAATAATATTTATGACAGTAACTATAACAATTATATTATTAATCTGTACTCAACTGATTATATTAATATTACCTATTATCAATTTTGTAATATATAATAACGTATGTTGAATATTTATTATTCATACATTACAATATAATAATAATTGTTTATTGAAATCATATACATATTCATTTTAATTACAACTTATTTATTTTATATATTATTTTTACATTTTTAAATTCCAATTGGTTAAAGTGTATTTTATTAATTCCAATTATTATATATATACTTATATTTATATATATTTATATTTACATATTTATTTACACATAATTGTTCGTGAATCATCGGGCACCGTCAGAGGGTAAATGAATTCATGTAAACTATTTCAAAGATTTTGAGACTCAACTTTACAGACTTTGCTTTTCGTGTCGGAATCCTATAAAGATTAAGCTTAAATTTGGTCGGAAATTTCCGGGTCGTCACAGTTAACTATTATTTCAATGATATAAATCTTGTGGTTCACTTGTACTTACTTACTTAAACCTATGATTTCACCAACGTTTTCGTTGATAGATTTCTATGTTTTTCTCAGGTCCTTGAACGTTTTGTGATACATGCTTCCGCTCATTACTTTTGATACTTGCTTGGATGTCGAGTATACATGCATACGTGGAGCGTCTTTTTTCTACTTTTAAATTGTGTCGCATATGTTTCAGTTGTACTTTAAACTTTGTAATGTAACTAGTTGTCGAACTACTTTGTAAACCTTGAAACATCTTTACTTTTGAAATGAATGCGACATACTTTTGGTCAAACATTGTTTTAAAGACTTATGACCACGTAACGGGACCTAAGTAGACGATGCCGTCAATGACGATTTTGCCGGGTCGCTACATATAGTGGTTCGGGTGGATGTTAACTTATCCACCTTAATCCACTCCCCGATTTCACTAATCGGGATTTGTTGCTTCACTAAGCACTTTTCTTCAAACCCGGTGGAGATCCGATTTACAAGTCTTCAACTTCTTTGGTAGAAAACAAACCTAATCTTTCTATCCCTTTGAAAGATCAATTCTAACCTAGATCAACTTGTCTTCAACTTGGACAAGTATTAATCTCCAAATAAGATTAATCAACTTTCTAAGTCCCTTTAAGGAAGCAGATCACTAAGCTAGCCTATGCTTCTACTAATTGAAGTTACAAGACTTATACACTTTGCAATGATGATCCTAAGATAACACTAGGACATACATTACACTAAGTAAACTCACAAGATTAATGATTTTGATTAGTAAGTTTACAACAACCAAATTCTATATCTCTAAGATCATAGAATCTTCTCTTGCTTGATCACATTTGAGTAGTAATTAGAACCCTTGTGATATCTGGAAATGTGCCTTTGAAATATGCAAGAGGGTTAACTTCAAATGCTCTTTAATGTTTGCTTTTATAGTGGGATTAAAAAAATAGCCGTTGACACACGGTTGCCTGCACGGACGGCGGTGGTGCGACCGTGCGTGCTCCAGTCCAAATTTGGTATTCGTTGTATAGCCGTTTGAATCAAATTTGAACACCATATTTTGGCACCTTTACTCCTTCTAGCACCTGCAAAAGAAACCAAACATCCTATACAAGTACTATATGCATTAAGTGTGTGAGATTTGGTCCTATTGTATGAAAGTGACTTAACATTCCAAAAGTAGCAAACCCAATATTCTTGGAGAAGTGTCTTGATTGATATTTTGGGAAATCTCAGTTTGGTCAAGACTTAGTTAGTCAAATTAATGCCTTTGGTTCAATTCTAAAGACTAGTCACTATGTCATTAACTTCCTAGTTTCAATTAATCACAAATCATGTTCCATTTGAGTTTAGGTAGAGATTAATTGAGTGATGTCTCTAAAAGATAATCATGAAGTATGTAGAGACATTAAAGTTAAGTCATTCTTGAATAAGAAATCACAATTAGTTACTTAGAATAGACCAAATAGACAATTGACTATGATTTCATTGTGAACCATTTTACACTTAATTTATTGGAGTAGGTTAGTTACTTGAATCCTAACTAGTGAGCACATAGCAAACATATTAATCAAGTTGACAAGTTTATGAGTATTAAGCATATTGTCAAGTAACAAGTAATACTCACATAGCAAGAGATAGTTATTCTAGGATCAATCATATAGATACTTACACAACTTATAATTCAAGCTTTTAACAAGTTTAATTGCAATATAACATATTGCTTGATTAATGTGTAAGCACACATTAATGTCCAACACATGCACAAGGGAAGAGCAATCTCTAGTTGGGACTTGGTGACCATCCTAAATATATCTAAGTGTGTTTTAGGATTACAAGTCATTACTAGTTAACCTTGACAGCATTGTTCCTCATTTAGTCTTAATTAATCACTAAGTCATTTCTAATAGCAATTATTGTTCTAGTGACATTGGCTTAAGTGTGTTGGTACCTGATGATCATACTAAGGATATCTAGATAAGAATTAAGATCACAAGTTGTTGATTAACACTTATGTGTTATGCCTAATCTTGGTTAATTTGTCATTAAGATGTCATTAGACGTAATTATCCACAATTAGTGTTTTTATGACCAAAACTCAATTGAGTATGGAGAGGGCATCTATTCTAAGTATGTTGAGAAAAGTTTCATGAAATATAGATGTCGGGAACTAGTCAAACTTTATTTGGTCAAAATCGGTAACCGAGAAAACTGCGGTCGCACTGCGGTTGACCGTGGTGGCAACCGTGCAACTTGTTTTCATAAAACTGCGTTGCAAATCAGTTTGGGGTTTCACGGTTGACTATGCGGTCGACCGTACCTCGACCGTGTGTTTAGCTGAACTTTTAATTTTATTCTTTAACCTATGTTTGAGTTGGTCGTTTGCAAGATAAAGTATGGATTAGTGACCTTGCGTGTTTTATGTTAAGATGTCAGTCGTCACTTATGCATATGTGTGTGTCATCATCAAAACATATTCTTTGGTTAATCATCATAATTAAGTTTGTCGTTTAGTTTATTAACCAACATTCAACCAACATTCTCCCCCTTTTTGATGATGACAAACATACAAGTGATGAGGGACATTTTGCTATAAATACGCAAGTGTTAACAATCACTTGTATCCATCTTTCTTCCCCCTTTTGTCGAAGCAAAAAGGTTAGCTCCCCCTAGAAGTAAGCTCGCCCTTAGAGCAAAACTCCTCCTTAAATTGTGTACGTTGGAAAAACATTTATTAAAACATAACAAGCACACATTTTATTCAAAGCAAGCACGAAACATAGTGATGCATATATGAAAATATGCATGGAAAGTACAGTAAATTAGTCCTCCTAGAATGCTTGAACACATCTTGATGGAATTAAGCATGGGTGATGGTGCATTTGTTTCCTGTAGAAGATGTGAGGTTTAGTGCGTCTAGATGCTTGAACAAGAACGTCAAGCGGTGACCATAGGGATAAGGTTGCGTAAGATCTTTTTTGAGATCTTGCATCCTTGAAGCCATTATAAAGGCAAGATTTACTAGTATGGACTTGGTTAGACACCACATGAGTCCAAGTTCAGTTGCGGACATTTGATCGTCACCTTCTTTTCTGAAGAAAATGTTGTGACTTATGATCGATTTGCACGTTCCATATTCTGCTCGAATATCACTGTCAAAGATGCCTTTTTGACAGAGAGTGCTCAGTTTGAGTTCGAGATCAATGAATAGTGAGGTTAGTGCTCTTCTTGGAATGAACTTGGGAAGGAGTTGTATATGATTCTTCGTAATAAAACTCAACTCCTTTAGTTGGCACTCTAAGGATGTAGCCAAATCGCTTGAGTGTCATCACATGTTCTTGATCAAACAGGGTAAATTTCACCTTTTTGTTAGAGGTAAATTCAAACTTTGAATAGAATTGTTTGACAAGAGAGGGAAAGGTGTAGGTTTTGAGTGAGAGAAATGATCCCCATCCAATTTTATCAAACTCTTTTTGAAGAGTAGGATAGTCGTAGAACAATTCATGTTCTTCTTAGATGTCTCTTGAATCATCTTGAGAGTTCTTCTTTTCATCACATGGAACTTTGTTGAGAACTTTTATCATTTTGAGATTTGAGTGATGTTTGGAGTTTAAGAAGATAAAGGGTTTTGAAGAGTTGATTGTTTTGGGGTGCAAGATGTTCTTTGAGATTTCTCAATTTAAAGAATCTTGAGTAAAGGATTTTCATCCATTTTGAGTAATTGTTTTGTTCAAGAACTTTAAAGAAGGAGTTAAATTTGATTGCTTTTGGATATTGTTTGTAAGTTAGTGGTATTGATTTGCTATTGGTGTGTATTTAATAAACCTTGAATGAATTACAGTCAATCTGCGGTCACTGTCACGGTCAGCCGTGCCTGCGACCGCATGTTATCTGCAACACATTTTTTTGTTATTTAATCTTTCGTATTTTTGAGTAAGATTAAGGCATTACAATATTCGAATGCGTTTTGTCTACATTCAACCATAGAGTCATAGCATAACTGTCTTACACATTCCTTACCACAATTATCCTTCTTCAAGGAATTCCTAGATTGATTCACTTGAATTTTCATCCTCCGTATCGCTTGTCTTGTAGGTTAACTTCTTTATTATCCCTTTCATCATCTTCATTGTTTTTTACTCCTTTTTGAGGTTCTTAATTTGTTCCTTGTAGATTTTGTCCATCTTTGCCATTATTTTACACTCTTGTTCATCAGCTTCTTCCTCTTCACTGTCAGGTATCACAGTATTTTCTCTACTGGTCCCTGCTTCACTTGACATCCTTTTTCGTTTTCGGGTGGTTACTTATGAGGTTTTTGGTCCTTTGAATATGGCAAGTGTAGGTTGATGAAAGTTATCACTTGTGACACCCAAATAGTCAAACACTTTATTGAGATCTAGTCCGTAGGGTAATGAACGAGTGGTTTCCGTAATAGTTCCGTTCATCCTCGATGCTATGAGATATGCCATGTTTACTTTGATGTCATTTTCTAAGCACCACATCAGAGCAAATTGAGTGACATGGACATTTGAGTGATTACCAGATTTGCAATAGATGTTGTGGATGATGATTTTGTTCCAAGTGTCATACTCATGACGAAGGTGTTTTCCTTGTACACCAGATTTCTCAATTTCGGCTCTTGGAGCATCATTCTTGCACAGTGTATCGATTAGAGGAGTTTTGTCTGAAATGAAGTCATGAAGATTCGAAAGATCATGGTGCATGTTGTAGAATTTTTCTCCCTCAGTGGGAATATCCAACATGATCCCAAAATCCTTAAGTGAATAACGATAATTAACGCCCAGAAGATTGAAGAATACTTCATCATTCACAAAGTTAAAATTAGTGTAAAATTCTCGAATGAGTGAGGGATGGATAGGACCGTTTAGAGTGAGAAAGGATTTCCATTTGAGTTTTTCAAACTGCTTTACCAGTTTAGGCATTTCAGTGTGAGCAACTCTTCTCCCTTTGGCAATTTTTCTGCCTGTCAGAAATTCAATGTTGTAGGCAATTCTCTCTTTAAGATCAGATGGTGGATCATATGAGTCTTTTCTTTTTGCTACAACGGTCTTGCCTTTTCCTCTCGCCATTTTCTACACGATGATACTTTAAATTAGTTCAAAGTGTATAATTCAATTGTAGGCAACAAGTTTTGCAAACTTTAATTATCATCAATACTTAGAAGTTTTGATGTTAATATTCTTCACATTTTCACTCTTCATTAGTGTCAATGAGTTTGCAACTAGATTAAGATTTTCACAAAGTTCATATGTGTTCTAGACTTTTGAGATCAACATCAACACATGTTTTGACATTCAACATTATTACACTCAATTAGCAACAATGTCATTCATATCATATGAACAATGATTCTATGAAAATCTAACCTAGATGTATAATGAACCCTATAATCATTCAATGTTAAATTAACGCATAGATAAGTACTACTACAATCATTTTCAAGTTGTTCTTCAAGAACAATTTTGATTGTTTGCATTAATTTAAGTTTTGATTCATTCTATTTAGGGTTTCTTCATAACCCTAATTCATCATACAAACACAATTGAATGCTAGGAAAGCAAGGATTAATCATACCGAAAGTAGGAATTGAGATTGAAGGAATGAGCGTTCTTCTTCGTGCGGTCGATCTCCTCAGCCGTGTGAAAGTGTGTGTTTTGAAGTGGGTGGAAAAGAAATAAAAGTGAGGGTTTAGTTTAATTTAAAACAGAATCAGACCACGCACGGTCGTAGCACGGTCGACCTTGGTGTTAGCAGTGCAGGAATTTTTACGCGTACAGGACAGGAATCTGCGGTCAGGTATACAGTCAGCCGTGGTGCTGCCGTGGATCCTTCTGATCACTTATTTCTTCACTTCTTCTTTCTTTGAACGCGTTTTTACGATTCTTAGGTTCTATAGAATACTCGAGGACAAGTTTTCTTTTCCTAACATTGAATGATTACATCCTCCCGATGTTTAATCATCAATGACACGTAATATAATATATCTATATGTGTGTGTGTGTGTGTATATATATATATATATATATATATATATATATATATATATATATATATATATATATATATATATATATCTATATGTGTATACACACACACACACACACACACACACACACACATATATATATATATATATATATATATATATATATATATATATTCAATTATTCACATAGTATACACAAAATGCATCAATCTTGTATTTAGCATGCAATACATAGTTCCACATAAACACACAATCCTAAAGAAAGTAAGCCTCCTCCACTAACCTTTTAAAATCATTTTTCAACAACAATTTTGCATTTGTAAGAAAAACCTTTCATTAATATAAAGTCTTTTTGAGAAGGTTATTCTCATTAGCATTTTGATCATTGATTTTGATTGATTTTAAGATTACCCAATCCTTGACTTATCCCTACCATAGAATTGCTAGCTTGGTCCATTTTTCCCATATTCTCAATTTTTCTAATAATAGACAATGGACTTTGATTACAAGATTTGTGTTTCCTAGAGTCGTGACATATATTCATTTCACGTTTACCTCTTGATGAATCACAAATAATCATACTTTCAAATTTTCTTTTCAAAGCGTTGTTTTCGTCAATTAAGGTTTTGTTAAGTTGTCTAACATTGTGTAATTCTTTCTCTAAAAGTTTTACTTTGTCACGAATACTATCATACACAAATTTAATAGTCTTGTAATCATCTGTCACACCTCCCAAAATGGACCAGGGGTAATTGTGACCAATCATATCATAACACAGTTGTATAAACGAGAACGACTCTATATGAGACTTTTTAAATAAAACCTTTGTTAATAAAACAGCGGAAGTAGTATTAAAACGTAAAATAAATGTTTATGAACTAAAATATAATATGCGATGTGGACTCCATGCAAGCATCAAATCTATCAACACAAAGTTGCAAATAGCTAGCTCAATCATCACCTGAGACAAAACATGCTTAAAGTATCAACCAAAAAGGTTGAGTGAAATTCACAGGTTTATAAATAATATCCAAAGTTTTAGACCACAAGATTTAGTTTAAAGTTGATTGATATAGAAATATCAATCTAAAAATGTTGCTGCATTTTGTAATATCGCTACTAAACAAGTTTACCCTATGACACCTTGTACTGTCAGTGTCGTGGAATCATTATTATGTAACCAAAGACCAACGGTCGAATGGTTAGAGACGTTACTCTCAATAGGCCTACTCACAATAATTAAGTTTGCATTTAAACGTAGCAATTGACGATATTACGGTAGGGATTTAGCATGAATCAAAGCATGACAGCATAGTTAACAATTTAGTACTTGTGTCTAAGTGTAAAACAGTTATAAAGCAAGCATGTGTCTCACCTCAAAAGTTATAAATAGTTAAGTAAACGGTAAAAGTGGGGCTATGAAAATCACCTTAGTAGCACAAAAGAGTATTCCATGAAAGAATTGAACGGAAGGACGTGACCGAGATCTCAACCTAGAGATAGAACGTATGATCAGACATTGCCTAACAGACAATAGTATATAGTACTATATTGATAGTAATGGTTCACTAAATAATTTCCATTTTCGGAAGGTTACAATTTATGAAAAGTTTCCACTTATAGTAATTTTCCAATTTTAGAAAGTTCGGGTTAATCTTTAGCAAGACGTTGTATAACTTTATTTAAACTTCGTTGCTATCAAATAAGTCAGGAATGACCAGATGTAACCGGGAGTCCAGGATTCTTGACCAGAATCTAAGTCATGGCATTCGAGATCCACAAGCTTACCCATAAATGGCAACCTAGACATCATTCACTTACGACCGTGAGTAGCGATGAAGTTCACATGAATTATACATTATCTTTGATTAACTTTCACTTTAGGTGTATACACACAACGAATTATTAATGTACTTAATAATTATATATGTGATAATATAACCTAAGTTTTATTTAATATTTAGTTATTATACCTTAGTATGTCTTATATATATTAAATATAATTACCTTTAAATAAATACCTAAATTACTTCAAAAATAATAGTGTTTTATTAATCGAACATTATTCAAAAATGTCTAAATAATAAATTAAATATCTAAAAATTACATACATAATTTTTATAGTCTTAGTTAATCATATAGATTAGTAAAAAAATTTAAGAAAATGTTTTTATTATATTTTTGTATTTATTTTGGTTTTTACCCTTAATGTATTCACAAAACAATTTTAATTCTACGTAATTACTAAATAAATCCAAATAATTATTTTTATAATTTTTATAAGTTTCTATCAGTCTAATAACCTGTAGAAAAATATTTAAAAAAATATTTTTTATTATTTTATATTTATTCTTAATTTACCTTCAAATTATATAATAATAGAGTTTAATTATATAATAAATACCAATTCGACCCAAGTAATTATTTTTATAATTTTTTCAGATCTATATAAGTTTTAAAAACTCAGAAAAAAATTATATATATTTTATTTTTGGTTAAAAGTATTTATTACGAATTTTATATTGTTTTTACATTTAAACACTACATAATTCGTATTTAATTATAAATAATATTCCATAAATTATCAAAGTTATTTTTATGCATCATAACACTTATAATACTAATTATAACATATAAACATAATTAATTTTGAATTTTACAAAGAATATACAATAAATATAAATATAAATGACAAAATAAAAAAAAATTAATAAAAATAGAAAGTACCTCAAATTTTCTTCAAGGTTTTGAGAGAATAACTTAAGTTTTTGTGTTTGGCAAGAAAAAATGAATGAGGAGCCATGTATTTATAGGTAAAAAATGGTTGGTGAAAAGAAAAAAAAATAATAAAATAAAGGTGCCAATTTTGACAAAATAATAAAAACATGTTAAAAATATTTTTAATAAGTTTTTGTTTTTGAAAATATTTAGTCAAAATTCATGGGCTCATTATTTAATTTATAAAAAAAATCTTATTTCTTTTTATTTTTATTTTTTTTATAAGCTAAAAATATATATATAATGATTAAAATAACTTATCATTTAATTAATAATTATGTTACATATAGTTTTAAATATAATACACATTAATATTAACTAAAGTTATTTTATATAATTAGTGTAAACTTTAGTTAACAGAACGTGTCGACTAAAAATAAATATTTGATCAACGTCGAATTTAATTATATATTACGTATGGATAACAACCCTATAGTCAAATTAGTCAATTCAGGCATGGAAATATGAGGGTTGTTATAGTACCTACCCGTTAAAAGAAATTTCGTCCCGAAATTTAGTTGTTGCCATTAATCAGTGTTGTTCGTACATAGACGAGGATATTTACGTTTTATTTGGTTTTCACGTTCCCAGGTATGCTCGGGGCCTTGCGTGAATTCCAACGGATAGAATATTGTTCTGTTTCAAGAATTAAAATCATACAAACCATAATTTCTACAAGTTCTTCTACGAAGTGCATTTTATTATTAATGCGGTGTCATTCAAAATGATGATGTTATACAAGTCATTTCAGTAAATTGGATATATAAAATGTGTTATGAATAATATCGAGCTCATTTAAACCTTGAGCGTTTATGCCACCACGCTAGGGTAGACAAAATAGAAAGGAGTTCATGAAAATCATAGTCGTGAAATTTGATAGAGATTGTCATTCTTTACAACAAGAATGATGAATATGAGTTGAAAATATTGTTTTATCAACATTGGGTAATATGGATAAAACGATTCGATTATAGGAAGAGTATAAATGAAGTTATCTTAAAAGTTTGAAATAAGGAAATATCAGTTTGCCTTAACTTTTGACATAATTAAAGGTGATTTCCGGAATTCAAGGGATTTAAAGGAAATCTTTATAATCTGTATAAGATTTGATTCTCCGATAATTAAGGAAATTAAAATTGCCTTGATTGTTGTGTCTAGAATTTTGCTATAAATTAGCTTCTTCCGTTTCATTATCTTCACCACTTCTATACTTTCTTCCTAGATTCATACTTCCAAAAGATTTGTTAATATGCTCAATCCCGTATTGATATTTGTTATTATATTGACCATATATGCAGTCATGCTTCTTTTTCTTTTACCACCAGAGGAATCTGTTTACTTCTACTATGCTCTTGGGGTTATAGTGTTTTTAATTCTCCCGTGTCTTTATGTTGCTATACGCATTGATATACACGATTTGTAATTTCCGTGTTGTTATCGGGCTTTGTATTTTCCCTTATATGTCGGAGCTCTTTACCTTTTTATTCTACTCTCGACTCTAAGTTAAGCGAGTAATGGTCCAGAATTTGTAGGTATGAAGTTTCGAATGAACCTAATGTTCTAAGCGTAATATCACGATTTGATTTGGTAAATTACCAGAATTACTGAGGATAGAACTATCAAGAATATATGTTCTTGATATGTTCAGAGATTAAGTAGAATGTAAGAGTCGTGTAACATGGCAAATAATGATTATAAAGTCTATGAATCATCATCTTCCATTAAAAATTTAGCATGACTTACTGTAATATAATCACGTTGGCCTGACGTCATTATATTATACTAACTCATGCTTCAATTTCCAACATTTCTTCAAAACATTTATAATTTAAACTTGAATTTTACTGAATATAGAAACTAAAACAGTTTCCTTTATAAAGATATCGCAAAGAGATACTTAATTGTGGACAAGAATCGTTATGAAAATATCTTCAGAAATATAGAGGATATTTATAACGACATTTTGGAATTTCTAAGTTCGAAGGTTGATGAAGAAAAATTTTCCGCAAGCTTTTAACATAACTTCGGAGCAAGATATTCTCTAAAGATTTCATCGGATCCAGAATTACTTGGATTCTTTGAATATAGGGTTTGGTCCTTGTATTTGTCCTTGGTCTCCTCCATGGTTAGCTCAATCCGTTTTTCAGTTCCAAATTTTCTTTTGAACTTTTCCAACGTACCATTCTTTATTATCAAACTTTTGGCCATTGAGACCATCTACAATTTTGCTGTTTCCTCTGCATTTAATGCAGCCATATTTGATTCATCGGTTATCAATCCGAGATGGTTTCAAGAAATTTCATTTTTAGATGATTAAACGCTGATTGTAATCGTCAACGGATCTAATGGTTGATGAATAGGCGTTGTTGATTTCAAAAGTAATGAACGATAATTTCGGTGGTTTGATGTGATAATTCATCATAGAATACAAATGAATATAATTCATGAATGTAGTGATATTTAGGAAGATTACACTTGCTAAAGCTTTACTTGGATTCCGATATATCCAAATCAGAATAGGTAATTAAATTTGTATGAAAATGGTTGTTCTTTAGTGAACGGATACATATGTGGATGTAAGTAGTATAGTTACTAATTATTGAATCAGAATTTGAAGAATATACAATGTAAGATATTGATGTGAGATATAAATATTTCTCGGGTTTTACCTACCCGTTAAAATATTTTCACAATTAACAGTTTGTACAAAAGGATTTTTAATTACAATCTTTATGAAGATATACGTTCATATATGTATTCTTCACGTATAATATAGATTTAATGAGTTAATATACTATTAAAATCATTTGATTTGCGGTTGAAGCGAGAATAAATAATCTTCAAAACTTGAGAGATTACATAATCATCGCAGAATCTTTCTTTAATGAAGTTATGAATCAATACTCCATCGTTCGTTGTTATTGATATACCTCGGTATATGATGTTGATGCTCATGGAATTCTTGTGAAATTCACAAGGCACGAATGATGTTTTCTAAAGAGTTTTGAGTACATCGAAAATGAAAGTGTAAAACCAAACATGTATTTGAATAATACACTTAGTTTATTATGAAATGGAGTTTATTGTGATGAAGCAGTGATTAACGAGGAATGTATATCATAGCATATTAGTGATATGAATTAACCAAGTAGTACATACTATTTAAGATTCACACGTAATAGCTTAATATGAAAAGATTTATTATTGTTCCAAACCATATATATATATATATATATATATATATATATATATATATATATATATATATATATATATATATATATATATATATATATATATAATTTTCAGGAAGAATGAGTCAATACATCTTAACTCATTATTACTAATATTCCTTGGTATCTATGGGGCGTATGATGTTGATATCCGAGGTACAGATTATGGTGTTTTTTGTTGGTGAAGCTGATGTTGTTGGTGGTGATGCTGTTGGTACTGGTGGTGATGCTGGTTATGCTGCTGGTGCTGCTGCTGGTGCTCGTAGGTTTCGCACCATATTCTCCAGATCCACCACTCATGCGCGAAGCTCATTGACTTCTTCTATTATTCCGGGGTGATTGGCGGTTCGGACAAGTGGATGAATAAGATCTAGAATTTTAGATATTATATATTCGTGACTGGATACCCTGGAAATGAGGGTGAAAATAGTGTTCCGAGCGGGTTCACCGGTAAGTGCTTCTGGTTCTTCACCAAGAGGTGAATTCGGTTGGTGGAAGGGATCACCTTCTTCTTGTCTCCATTGATTAAGTTTACTACGAACCCATCCCCAATTCATCCAAAATAGATGATGACTAATTGGTTGGTTCATTCCGGTTACACTGCCATTGGAGCTCGAGGAGTTCGAGGAATCATGTGAGAAATCCATATTATCTGATCGGAATAAGGGTTTTTGTTATGAGATGAGTGTTGAATATTGAATGATATATTTGTCTTCTTGATATACGTATATATAGCAAAAAGATTTCCGTAATTTACGGAGGAAATTTAGGAAAAGTGTTAGACAAAGTTTATTAAGATAGATATGATAAGATATAATAAGATATGATGTGTCTATAATCCAATAATAGCAGTATGACGTGTCGAGATCATAAAATGATAAGTATGTAATCTGATAATCTTTCGATTAAAGACTTTTAATTCGTAATGGCCTATTCAGGTCTAGGGGCTTGAGCTATAGGATCCTTTAAATCGGTAATCCAAACCCTTCCATTCTAGAGTTTCGTAGACGCCATCCGTCAAGAAAATTCAATAACGAGAAATAAAAGGTATAAAAGTAATGAATATGAGTAGTGATGACATTATAATGTCTTTGAGATTCTCGATAACTCAATGACATTTTTCGGTTTGCAAACTGATGCATAAAGGGATAAAGCATATAGGTACGTGATATAACAGGGAGTTATATACGTTTGAGTATGAATAGTAACAAATATAGGAGTTTCAAAAATTCATGGATAATATTTCATGTAATACATATGTAATACACAAAACCATGATAAATGACATAGGAATGTCGAGAACGGTGTCGCATTTAAATGTGGTGGCGGAATTGAAAACTACTTAGGAGAATGAGCAGACTTCTTAGATTGGCTCGGCATTCTAAGATAAGTAAAGTTTCTAAAGTATAGTGTAGCATTTAACAGTTAAAGGCAACAATTAAAGGCACTATAGTCAAAGGAAGTTGTAGTCCTACATTGCTAAGGTGCCTAATTGTATAAGGCACACATAAGATGCAATCCTGGTTCTCTACATCAGCCTGCTCTGATACCAATCTGTCACACCCCACAAAATGGACCAGGGGTAATTGTGACCAATCATATCATAACACAGTTGTATAAACGAGAACGACTCTATATGAGACTTTTTAAATAAAACCTTTGTTAATAAAACAGCGGAAGCAGTATTAAAACGTAAAATAAATGTTTATGAACTAAAATATAATATGCGATGTGGACTCCATGCAAGCATCAAATCTATCATCACAAAGTTGCAAATAGCTAGCTCAATCATCACCTGAGACAAAACATGCTTAAAGTGTCAACCAAAAAGGTTGAGTAAAATTTACAGGTTTATAAATAATATCCAAAGTTTTAGACCACAAGATTTAGTTTAAAGTTGATTGATATAGAAATATCAATCTAAAAGTGTTGCTGCATTTTGTAATATCGCTACTAAACAAGTTTACCCTATGACACCTTGTACTGTCAGTGTCGTGGAATCATTATTATGTAACCAAAGACCAACGGTCGAATGGTTAGAGACGTTACTCTCAATAGGCCTACTCACAATAATTAAGTTTGCATTTAAACGTAGCAATTGACAATATTACGGTGGGGATTTAGCATGAATCAAAGCATGACAGCATAGTTAACAATTTAGTACTTGTGTCTAAGTGTAAAACAGTTATAAAGCAAGCATGTGTCTCACCTCAAAAGTTATAAATAGTTAAGTAAACGGTAAAAGTGGGGCTATGAAAATCACCTTAGTAGCACAAAAGAGTATTCCACGAAAGAATTGAACGGAAGGACGTGACCGAGATCTCAACCTAGAGATAGAACGTATGATCAGACATTGCCTAACAGACAATAGTATATAGTACTATATTGATAGTAATGGTTCACTAAATAATTTCCATTTTCGGAAGGTTACTATTTATGAAAAGTTTCCACTTATAGTAATTTTCCAATTTTAGAAAGTTCGGGTTAATCTTTAGCAAGACGTTGTATAACTTTATTTAAACTTCGTTGCTATCAAATAAGTCAGGAATGACCAGATGTAACCGGGAGCCCAGGATTCATGACCAGAATCTAAGTCATGGCATTCGAGATCCACAAGCTTACCCATAAATGGCAACCTAGACATCATTCACTTACGACCGTGAGTAGCGATGAAGTTCACATGAATTATACATTATCTTTGATTAACCTTCACTTTAAGTGTATACACACAACGAATTATTAATGTACTTAATAATTATATATGTGATAATATAACCTAAGTTTTATTTAATATTTAGTTATTATACGTTAGTATGTCTTATATATATTAAATATAATTACCTTTAAATAAATACCTAAATTACTTCAAAAATAATAGTGTTTTATTATTCGAACATTATTCAAAAATGTCTAAATAATAAATTAAATATCTAAAAATTACATACATAATTTTTATAGTCTTAGTTAATCATATAGATTAGTAAAAAAATTTAAGAAAACGTTTTTATTATATTTTTGTATTTATTTTTGTTTTTACCCTTAATGTATTCACAAAACAATTTTAATTCTACGTAATTACTAAATAAATCCAAATAATTATTTTTATAATTTTTATAAGTTTCTATTAGTCTAATAACCTGTAGAAAAATATTTAAAAAAATATTTTTTATTATTTTATATTTATTCTTAATTTACCTTCAAATTACATAATAATAGAGTTTAATTATATAATATATACCAATTCGACCCAAGTAATTATTTTTATAATTTTTTCAGATCTATATAAGTTTTAAAAACTCAGAAAAAAATTATATGTATTTTATTTTTGGTTAAAAGTATTTATTACAAATTTTACATTGTTTTTACGTTTAAACACTACATAATTCGTATTTAATTATAAATAATATTCCATAAATTATCAAAATTATTTTTATGCATCATAACACTTATAATACTAATTATAACATATAAACATAATTAATTTCGAATTTTACAAAGAATATACAATAAATATAAATATAAATGACAATATTGAAAAAAATTAATAAAAATAGAAAGTACCTCAAATTTTCTTCAAGGTTTTGAGAGAATAACTTAAGTTTTTGTGTTTGGCAAGAAAAAATAAATGAGGAGCCATGTATTTATAGGTAAAAAATGGTTGGTGAAAAGAAAAAAAAATAAAATAAAGGTGCCAATTTTGACAAAATAATAAAAACATGTTAAAAATATTTTTAATAAGTTTTTGTTTTTGAAAATATTTATTCAAAATTCATGGGCTCATTATTTAATTTATGAAAAAAATCTTATTTCTTTTTATTTTTATTTTTTTTATAAGCTAAAAATATATATATATATTGATTAAAATAACTTATCATTTAATTAATAATTATGTTACATATAGTTTTAAATATAATACACATTAATATTAACTAAAGTTATTTTATATAATTAGTGTAAACTTTAGTTAACAGAATGTGTCGACTAAAAATAAATATTTGATCAACGTCGAATTTAATTATATATTACGTATGGATAACAACCCTATAGTCAAATTAGTCAATTCAGGCATGGAAATATGAGGGTTGTTATATCATCTAACAATTCTTCATAATTAGAAGGATAGAATACATGTACCTCATTACAATCCATGCTTGAGACATCATCTTCCTTGAAAGGAGATTCAACCTCTTCTTCACTTTGACCATCTTGATCCAAATCATTCCAAGAACTCATGAAGCAAAAGTCTTCATTTCCATTCAAACCTTTTGCTTGAGAATCATCAACATTTTCCAAATCCTTCCCTATTCGTTTACCCTTTAAACTCCTAGAGTTTTCTTCTTCTTGTGAACATAGTGAATCCCAACATTCTTTTGCACTTTCACATGAAATTATTTTTAATCTTTCTTCACTAGGAAGAATTTCATGAAGTAGTGAAATTGCATCAAATTGTTTCAAAACATCATTGTTTTAAAATATTGACTTCACTAGTCTTGAACTAGCTTGTGGTACAAAGTCTCCTACTTTGATTATTCTCCACAAGTAGTAATCCTTGGATTTGAGATAAGACTCAAATCTTAATTTCCACACATCAATATTAATCTTATCAAAGATTGATGCTTCTTTCACCAATTCTTCCAAGTATCCCATAGTTTGAGTTGATTCGAGAATCGTTGACTCAAGTTTTTGCACAAAACAAATTTTAACGCTTTCGAAATCGTTTATAGAGCAATGATTTGAGCAACCGCTCTGATACCAATCATATAGATACTTACACAACTTATAATTCAAGCTTTTAACAAGTTTAATTGCAATATAACATATTGCTTGATTAATGTGTAAGCACACATTAATGTCCAATACATGCACAAGGGAAGAGCAATCTCTAGTTGGAACTTGGTGATCATCCAAAATATATCTAAGTGTGTTTTAGGATTACAATTCATTACTAGTTAACCTTGAGAGCATTGTTCTTTATTTAGTCTTAATTAATCACTAAGTCATTTCTAATAGCAATTATTGTTCTAGTGACATTGGCTTAAGTGTATTGGTACTTGATGATCATACTAAGGATATTTAGATAAGAATTAAGATCACAAGTTGTTGATTAACACTTATGTGTTATGCCTAATCTTGGTTAATTTGTCATTAAGATGTCATTAGACGTAATTAACCACAATTAGTGTTTTTATGACCAAAACTCAATTGAGTATGGAGAGGGCAGGGCATCTATTCTAAGCATGTTGAGAAAGGTTTCATGAATTATAGATGTCGGGAACTAGTCAAACTTTATTTGGTCAAAATCGGTAACAGAGAAAACTGTGGTCGCACTGCGGTTGATCGTGGTGGCGACCGTGCAACTTGTTTTCATAAAACTGCCTTGCAATTCAGTTTGGGGTTTCACGGTTGACTATGCGGTCGACCGTACCTTGACCGTGTGTTTAGCTGAACTTTTAATTTCATTCTTTAACCTATGTTTGACTTGGTCGTTTGCAAGATAAAGTATGGATTAGTGACCTTGCGTGTTTTATGTTAAGATGTCAGTCGTCACTTATGCATATGTGTGTGTCATCATCAAAACATATTCTTTGGTTAATCATCATACTTAAGTTTGTCGTTTAGTTTATTAACCAACATTCAACCAACATTATTATTATTATTATTATTATTATTATTATTATTATTATTATTATTATTATTATTATTATTATTATTATTATTATTATTATTATTATTATTATTATTATTATTATTATTATTAATATTATTATTATTATTATTATTATTATTATTATTATTATTATTATTATTATTATTTTGACATGCAACAAATCCACTGGGACCGCCTGTTCTGCCATCGCTAGCTAATCATAAAGAATAGTTGAGGAAGGATCATTCACATTGTATTTATTCATTCAATGGAAGATAGCTCAGCTAGTTAAAACGACACTACAATATTTAAACAACCATTGAAGCCAAATACTCCAAATAAACAACCATTGAAGACAAACAAAAAAAAAAAAAAAAAAAAAAAAAAAAAATCCTAAATCTTATCAGAAGAAAAGAATATCAAGCAACTAAGAAACCCTAAGTCAGATGGAAAAAAAAAAAAATACCTGATGAACAACCAAATAGCAAGCGTAGAACGTAAATGCAAAGAAGAAGTTCAGTTTTATTAAAATTAAAAATAATATTATATCAAAAGTTGTAGGTTAAAGACGTGTATAATAGGGTACACATGCAAAAATTATATAGCGGTTGAACATGGAATGAGTCAAGCACCATTGACAACGTTTATTCCAATGAAAAAATCCGACCCATTTCTTAAAAAGCGGTTGACTTGATTAATAAACAGGTCAAACGTGTAAAATGTGACACCTTTGTCAATAATGAAATGGATCAAAAGGTGTACCTAACGTTTATTCAGTGAGTGTTTAAAACCACAATTGCTTTATCCACTTAAGAAACATTGTACTTTCATTATACAGTTTATAATCATAACAATTTCAGTTATAAAACGTTGAAAAAATGGAGTAAGAACAACCCTGACCCAACTTGTGTTCACTTGCTGCCATAACCCACTTGACTATTACCATTTTGGCTGTTTATAAAAAATAATAATAATAAAATAAGATACATTAAAACGAACCAGAGTAGTGTTCAGTGGCGGCTTTAAGTTAACCCAGCGGGGTCCCGTGAAACCACTAGTTTTCGAAATTTATCACAAAATTTTTATTTATTTTTTATATAGGACACCACTAAATATAATAATGGGATCCCATAAATTTTTTGAGGTTATAGTTTAATAGTTTAGACTACTAAAATATTTGAAATTAACCCACTTATAATTTTATAGTATGAGCAATTGAATATAATAGATATAAAAATAAACAAACCATGTCCAATTCCAATTTTTTTTACTTTCTTCCACATCAAAATTTCTTACGGTTCTATCTTCTTCCTTCATTCTAGGGATGTCAATGGATCAGATATGGATCGTGTGAGAGCGTGAGGCCATATCCATATTCATTTAGTTTTTATTCATTCATATTTATTTCCATATTCATTTAATTTTAGTTCATCCATCTATATTTATATCCAGTGGATTAAGTGAGCTAATCAATATCTATTGGATATCTAAGAAATCTTATAATATTTTCAAATATATAATGAAAACAAAAACGTAATATATATAACATGACATAATGCAAAATTCTACCACCAGAATTTGTAATGTATGTCTAAAAATAAATATAATTGTTAAATTTACTATCAAACTTATTTTATGACAAATAATGTGTAATTTTTTATGTTAAGATATACATGTTTTATTGTGAGTACTTATAGTGAATTCATTATATGATACAAGTAAGATGTATGTGTAGTAGTAAATATATTTGTAATAGTTATTGTATATGAATCTCTAATCTCATAACTATCTAACTTATTTTTTTAAAAAGTCAGGGGAACTGCAATTTTGTATAGGTCATTGTTGGTTTAAAATTGCTACTGTATATGCCATTAATTGCTACTTAATATGAACAACCTTATATTTTGCGAGTATTATTGAATTTTATGTTTATGTTTTGGGTGCGAGCCGACCCGGCCTGATTTGACCCGACACATTCAATATTTGTGCAAGAAAGTTATCGAATAAATTTTTGGGACCCCATTGGGTTTTGATCCTAGAATCACCACTGGTAGTGTGACCAAGAAGTTCACGTACTCAGCCAATGGATGTTCAGCGTGAAGTACTTATACAATTTGATTCAGAACCTGAAAATTTGCAAACTTAAAAATTGTAACATACTTATAATCAATTTATCAGCTACTAACTTACTATTATAACCTATGATATATCATATAGTATATGAAAAATTGATCAAATCCTACAAATATTAGCTGACATTAGCATGAATTACTATAGACTAACCTCTGCTTTGTGGCCAGCATGCAATCGTATACCAGTTGCATCATACATCACCAGCCATCCATTTATAAGTATATCATAGATTCTTAGGTACTCTTTAAGTTCTTTGTAAAACATATTATCAAGTAAGTATACATATTTGATTTGGTATATAGAACAAAAGCCATCTACATAGGCCAAGCTGGAAGTATAAAACAAATACACATATTAGTCATAACAGGTCAAATAAAACACAATTTAAGAAGATATTAAACAACTAATATATAGCTAAAAGTAAACCATTTAGGAGGTTAAGTGGCATTATGGATTAAAGTACACTTTGGGTTAGTTTTTCTTCATTTCATCTGTTCCTTTTCAAGATACTTCATTTTACATGATTTAGATTATGTATAACCGAAATCCTACATATTCTTAACCTTATAGGTTAACCAGCTATAACAAATTATAGCATAACAAATTACATTGTAGCTCTATGAACAATAAATCACCTGTTTTTCTATACACTGTTCAAGTTGGTCAAATAACCTAACTCAAAGCGGTCAAAGATGGTAAATCAAAGAGGTCAAGTATGCTAGGTAAAAGTGATTAAATATGGTAAGTCAAGGTGCTAAAATATGCATAGTCAAACTGGTAAAATGGCTTAATAAACATAATAATTCGGAAATCAAGATTGACTATTATTATAGCACAACAAACTGGATTGCAACTACTTTAAAATGAAATTGCATTTTTTTCTATACACTATCCAAATTGGTCAACAAATTAGTCAAAATTTCTAAGTAAAACTGGTCAATTATGATAATTCAAACTAATCAAATTTGTAAAGCCTAAGTGGTGTACAACCTAATAAATTGTTATATCTAAAAGTGTGTGACAGTTTGTTTTAGTGAAAGGTCAAAGTGCTCTAATGAGTTAACAAAGAAAATTAGTCTTAAGTGAAGATTGACTATTCTTATAGCATAACAAATTGCATTGCGATTACCTTAAAAAATGCATTTTTCATAAACAAAATGTCTTGGTCTACCAATCCATGCTGCAAGTCCTTGTCTGCTTACTTTAATATCATAATTCCTTACATCTAGCAAGTATGGTTGAATGGTTGATACCTTTCGATGAATGGAGCATATGCTATATCAACCTGTACATTACGTCACATTACACAATACACATACACGCTATATATAATCTTAAAACAGTAGCGAATAAATTAGAATCTAGTTATGGTTTATGTTGCTTACCAGGCTAAACTAACCTAAAAAGAACGGTCCATCATCGAACTTGGAAAGAGACTTTTCAATAGAATTAAAACCAGTAGTTTACACAACTACAAATACCATGTTATATCCGGTTTGTTTAAGTCGAATATATATATATATATATATATATGGGGGCAGGATCAATGGGGAAGTAACCAATCGGAGGAAAACGGGGGGAAGAAATATATTTTTTTTTTTTCGTTTTTTTTGGAATTTTTTTTTCCGGCATCAAGATCACACGAAAATATGAACATTTAGAAGAGACACTTCATGAGGAATGTTATTATTTAGGCGGAAAAACGATCGACAAAAATAACATTCAAGATAATATTGTTCGTGAAGAATATGAACGTTTTTTTTCTTCATGTTTTGTGAAGTAAAATTTAGCCCGATTTAGAGTTTAGGGTTTAGGGTTTAGGGTTTGGTGTTTTG
The DNA here is from genome assembly GCF_046630445.1 of Rutidosis leptorrhynchoides. Lineage (NCBI taxonomy): Eukaryota > Viridiplantae > Streptophyta > Magnoliopsida > Asterales > Asteraceae > Rutidosis > Rutidosis leptorrhynchoides. The sequence continues at coordinate 390,360,706 of NC_092334.1, forward strand.
GGTTTATTCCATAAACCCAAAACACCAAACCCTAAACCCTAAACCCTAAACTCTAAACCGTTCGTGTTAAAAACTCAATCTAAATCCTAAATCTAACCCCTAAATCTAAACCCTAAACCCTAAATTTCTAAACCCTAATATCTAAACCCTATAAACCCTAATATCTAAACCCTAATATCTAAACCCCAATAGCTAAAACCTCAACATACGCTCGAAAAATACGATAATTGTTATATATTACTTCTTCGAGCGTTTTCCCGCAAAAAAAAAACATTTATCACAAAGCGTCTCTACTAAATGTTCATATTTTCATCCCATCTATAATGTTCGTGAACAAAGTTTTTTCAAAAAACGAAAAAAAAAAGTTTTTACTTCCCCCGCTTCCCCCCGATTGGTTACTTCCCTCTTGATCCTACCACTATATATATATATATATATATATATATATATATATATATATATATATATATATATATATATATATATATATATATATATGTGATGACCCGAAAATTTCTGACCAAATTTAAACTTAATCTTTAACGTTTCCGACACGATAAGTAAAGTCTATGAAGTTGAATCCTAAAATTCTTGAACTATTCAAATACCCTTCGATTGTTTTCAACGATTCGCGAACAAATATATGTAAATAGATACATATATATACTATAACTTGAAAACGTAACAAAGTGTTATAAAAAAAATACTGTGCATTAACCTTATTGGTTTGATTATCTGATTGATATATTTAACTACGGAGTTAAAAGATTATGTCAAACGATTGAATTAAAAGATATTTATTGAGTCCCTTAAAGATTATGATATTATTACGAGTCACTGTTGTGAGGTCCACGTTGATTTGAGAAATCGTTCATTTTTAACGATATTCGAAATAAATGGTAAAGTGTTTGTTTAAATAACGTAATTTGGAGACATACAATAATAAGGAATATTAACTGTTGGAATTAGATATATGAATAACTTGTGATATGTATTTTAAAACGTATATATTAATATTGAAAATATATAAAATATAATATTAAACTGGTCATAAAACGAATTGTTATTATATATATATTAACAAATAGCGAGACAATGATTTATAGAAGTAAATGACCAAAACACTCGAAAGTTTAATATATACTTTGAGTAGTATAGTTTAGGTATAATTTAAGGCTATATTTTGAAAAAGGTACGTGACACGAAACGTAAAATGCAAGTTTTCTAAGCGTACGAAAATGCGTTCGAGAAACCGGAACCGGGACATGAGTCGAGTGATGAAGTACGACTTATCGGAACAAAAATTACAAGTCAACTATGCACGTGAATTTAATATAATATATAATTAATTATTTAAATTAAATATATTATATATATTATATAAAAATATGTCGACAAGCTAAAAGTTAAAAAATTATGAGCTGGATTTTGGGGCCATGCGATCGCATAAAAATAGGCATAAAACCCATGCGATCGCATGGGGTTCAGTTTCAGCAAATGTACTATAAATTCTCCAGTTTTCTGCGAATGTTTTTCACACACATCTGTATCTCTACTCTCTATATTTATATTATTATTATTATTATTATTATTATTATTATTATTATTATTATTATTATTATTATTATTATTATTATTATTAATTCTAATATTATTATTAGAAATATTAGTAGTAATATTAATTAGTACACGTTGGTTTGCGTGTATTGTACATGTTGGTTGCATGTATGTTAAAACAGGGGTACTTATTATATAGATGTTAAAGTTTAGTTACCAGGGTGCTCAATCTTGTAGAATTTTTTGATAAACGTTTCCGGATGAAAAGACTGAAATCTTGTGATCCACCTTTATGTACAGATTATGCAAAACATTAAAACTATGAACTCACAAACCTTTGTGTTGACACTTGTTAGCATGTTTATTCTCAGGTTCCCTAGAAGTCTTCTGCTGTTTGCTTATATGTTAGACAAGCTATGTGCATGGAGTCTTACATGGCATATTTTTCAAGGAAACGTTGCATTCACCAAATCATCACCATGTATCTTATTTTGACTGTATTGTCAACGGAAGTACCATTGTAAACTATTATTTACGGTGATTGTCTATATGTAGATATCATCAGATGTCGAAAACCTTTGATTTAAATATTCATTTATGGTGTGCCTTTTCAAAAGAATGCAATGTTTACAAAACGTATCATATCGAGGTCAAATACCTCGCAATGAAATCGATGAATGATGTGTTCATCCATATGAATTTGGAGCGATCGTCACAGTTGGTATCAGAGCGTTGGTCCTAGCGAACCAGGTCTTGCATGAGTGTGTCTAACTGATAGTTGTTAGGATGCATTAGTAAGTCTGGACTTCGACCGTGTCTGCATGTCAAAAGTTTTGCTTATCATTTTTTGTCAGAAATTACCTGCTTATCATTCCTAGTCTAGACACATTTTACTACATTGATTGCATGAATAGTGTATAGACAAAATTCATATCTTAGCGTATCTGTTACTGTAAACTTTTCCTGACATCTTCCGAAAATTTCTCCATGATTTATGGAATTTGGTATTATATATACATATGTAATTTATGTATTGAAGAATACCAAACTAAATTCTGTAATCTAATTCATATCAAAAATCATCTCCCTAATTATACAAGATGGATCCCGTATCTAGTTCAAATTCCTTAAACTCTGACAGCTATTCTGATATGGATATTCACCTGAATTCCGAAGACAGTGTAACCGGAATGGATCAACCAATTAGCCATCATCTATTCTGGATGAATTGGGGATGGGTTCGTAGCCTACTTAATTATTGAAGACAAGAAGAAGGCGATCCCTTCCATCCACCACATTGCCCTCTTGGCGAAGAACCTGAAACACTTACCGGCGAACCTGTTCGAGACACCATTTTCTCTCTCATTTCCAGAGTATCTCGTCACCATAATATACTATCTCAAATTCTGGATCTTATTCATCCACTCGTCCGAACCGCCAATCATCCCAGTGTAGTAGAAGAAGTCAACGAGCTTCGCGTTCGGGTAGTGGCTTTGGAGAATATGGTGTAAAGGTTACAAGCACCAGCAGTATCACCGGCATCAAAAGTACCACCGACAACAACACCAACAGTACCATTACCACCACCAACAATATTCGCATCGTAAACCTCAACTTCACAATCTGTTCCACGAGCATCAACGTCATACGCACCGTAGTTACCAAGAAATACCAGCAACAACAACCGATGAAGTATTAACTCATTTCCCCTGAAGAAATTTTATGTATATTTAATATATATGAATTTTGAAATCAAAATAAATCTTTTCGTACTAAGCTATTACGTGTGAATCTTAACTGGTAGGTACTACTCGGTTAGTTCATATTACTAATATGCAATGATGTACATCCTTCCTTAACAACTTAACCATTGTTAACTACAATCTCTGTTTCAACTTAATGAATTTCATTTCATATTAAACCAAGTGTATTATTCAATTACATAATTGATTTTACATTTTCATTTTCGATATACTCGAAACTTTCCAGAAAACATCATTTTTACCTTGCGAAGTTAGCAAGAGTTCCATAAGCACCAACATGATTCACTGAGGAAATATCAATAAAGCTGAATAATGAAGTATTGATTACATTAGTAAAATACTCCACGAAGATTATGAAATCTTTAATGTTTTAGAGATTATTCATTTTTAATCCAGCCAAAAATTAAATGAGCTTAATATGATATTAACTCATTAAATTTGTGTTAAATCTGAAGAAAATATACATACATATATTTTCATAAAGACGGTAATAAAAATTCTTTTGTACAAAGTATTAATTGTGAAATCTTTAACGGGTAGGTAATACCCGGGAAATATATAAGTTCGCAATTAATATGTTACACTGTACATTCTTCAACTTTGATTCAAAAATTATTAACAATGCTCACAATGATATACAATTGTTTTCATACAAATTCAATTACATATTCTGATATTGACGGATCAGAATCCAAGTCATAACTCTGAACCGGTGACATTATTCTTAGATCTCTACATCTTTCAAAGCTATACTTTGACTTTAAATCTGTGCAAGATCCATTAGCATTGTTTTTACCGAAAATAACCTTGCAATTCCTTTTCAAAGTATCCAGTATTATCAACCGTTCAACCAGTCAACGACGACCTTTCTGACTTGTAACTTTGGCATATACGTTTTTGTTACTGGGAACCTTTTATGTTCCACCACATTAACAGTAAATGTACCAGCAAATTCATTAATCTGTGACTTAAAGTCTCTTTGAAAAACCATTATAATTGTTCATTGAAACCCTATCATGTACTCATCCACATCTTGTAACGGTAATTGCCATACCAACTACCGGGAATAAGTAATAAGTATTTCGAATTTCGCAGCAATTCTACGCCAACAGTTATATATATACATATAATTTCTATCTCCTAGACTTATTTACTTCGAAGGTGAAGTTTCTGAAAAACACCCAAACTGCGAAACTAGTTCTCCGATTTTTTTTGAAAAATGCTGATGAAGCAGCAAAAACTGTAAACGACCTTAACAGTCAAAAGTTTGATGATAAAGAATAGTATGGTGGTAAAGCTGAGAAAAAGAGAAGGTTTGGAACTGAAAACGGATTGAGCAGACCATGAAGGAGGCTGTGGACAAATCACAAAGACTAAACCTGCCTTCAAAGAATACAAATGATTCAGTATCTGCTGAAGTCATTAACGAATACCTTGCTCCTGACTCAAAATACTTTACGAACAAATCTTCTTCATCATCCTTCGATATTAGAAATTCTAAGATATTATCATATCTTTTATTATAAATATCTTCGATATTTCTGAAGATATCTTCATAACTATTATCATCCGAAATTATTTATCTCTTCATGCTATCTGTGTTACATCATAAAAGAAACTATTTTAGTTTCTAATTTATGAAAATTTCAAAAAATGGATGTTTTTGAAGTAATGTTGGGAATTGACGCATGAGTTAGTATAATATAATGACACTTGATCAACGTGATTATATTACAGTAAGTCATGCTGAGTTTCTAATGGAATGTGATAAAGGTTCACAGATCATACCCTCATCATGAACCATGTTACATAACTCTTTCATTCTATTTAACCTCTAAACATATCAAGAAAATATTTTTCTTGATGATTCGGTCTTTTTCGAGGTATTCTGGTAATTTGACAAGTCAAATTGTGCCATTACCATTTCTTTCTTAGTATATTAATTATGTTCATTCCGAAATTCATACCTACGAATTCTGGACCATTATTCGCTTGACTTAAAGTCGGGAAGAGAAAACGAAAGCATGAAGCTCCGAAATATAATGAAAAATATAAAGCCCGAAAACAATCCCGAAATTACAAACCGTGTATATCAATGCGTATAGCAATATAAAGACACGGGAGAATGAAAAACAATATAACCCCAAGGTAATAGTAGAAGAAAATAACCTCCTTTGGTGGCAGATGAAAAAGAAGAATGAATGATATGATAGCCAAGAAAATATCAAGAATCAGAACTGGATGAAGCATTTTCATAAATCTTTTGTAAGTATGAAATAGGGAAGAAGATTATAGGAGTGATGAAAATAAATGAAACGGAAGAGGTCAATTTATAGTAAAATATCAGACATAGCAATCGAGGCAGATTACGCATTTAATCAAAGGAAATCCTAATTTTCTTAAATTCTGAAGAATCAAATCTTATTTAAATTATGAAGATTTTCTATTCCTTAAATTCCAGAAATCAATCGTTACCACCTCAAGAGATAAGACGAATCTCTATTCTCCATTTCACTCTATTACGATAACTTCCCTCATACGCTTCGAGTAATTGAATTTTTTTTATCCATATTATTCAACGGTGATAAAAATTCTATTTATCAACACATATTCGTCATTAAAACATTTTTATTGTTAGCCATGACGACCTCACTCAAATTTCGGGACGAAATTTCTTTAACGGGGAGGTACTGTGATGACCCGAAAATTTCTGACCAAATTTAAACTTAATCTTTAACGTTTCTGACACGATAAGCAAAGTCTATGAAGTTGAATCCTAAAATTCTTGAACTATTCAAATACCCTTCGATTGTTCTCAACGATTCGCGAACAAATATATGTTAATAGATACATATATATACTATAACTTGAAAACGTAACAAAGTGTTATAAAAAAAAAATACTGTGCATTAACCTTATTGGTTTGAATATCTGATTGATATATTTAACTACGAAGTTAAAAGATTATGCCAAACGATTGAATTAAAAGATATTTATCGAGTCCCTTAAAGATTATGATATTATTACGAGTCTTTGTTGTGAGGTCCACGTTGATTTGGGAAATCGTTCATTTTTAACGATATTCGAAATAAATGGTAAAGTGTTTGTTTAAATAACGTAATTTGGAGACATACAATAATAAGGAATATTAACTGTTGGAATTAGATATATGAATAACTTGTGATATGTATTTTAAAACGTATATATTAATATTGAAAATATATAAAATATAATATTAAACTGGTCATAAAACGAATTATTATTATATATATATTAACAAATAGCGAGACAATGATTTATAGAAGTAAATGACCAAAACACTCGAAAGTTTAATATATACTTTGAGTAGTATAGTTTAGGGATAATTTAAGGCTATATTTTGACAAAGGTACGTGACACGAAACGTAAAATGCAAGTTTTCTAAGCGTACGAAAATGCGTTCGAGAAACAGGAACCGGGACATGAGTCGAGTGATGACGTACAACTTATCGGAATAAAAATTACAAGTCAACTATGCACGTGAATTTAATATAATATATAATTAATTATTTAAATTAAATATATTATATAAAAATATGTCGACAAGATAAAAGTTAAAAAATTGTGAGCTGGATTTTGGGGCCATGCGATCGCATGAGAAATAGGCATAAAACCCATGCGATCGCATGGGGTTCAGTTTCAGCAAATGTACTATAAATTCTCTAGTTTTCTGCGAATGTTTTTCACACACATCTGTATCTCTACTCTCTATATTTATATTATTATTATTTATATTATTATTATTATTATTATTATTATTATTATTATTATTATTATTATTATTATTATTATTATTATTATTATTATTATTATTATTATTATTATTATTATTATTATTAATTCTAATATTATTATTAGAAATATTAGTAGTAATATTAATTAGTATTATACAAAAAATACTACGACGAGGTCATAAGCGTGTCACTTTCAAAATAGGTTTTCAAGCGGGATAGAGCTAAGGAAACTTTGGGTTATAGCTATGAAGGTTATGGGTAATATTCATGGGTACTATTTGCAAGTCAAACCTAGTGTTTATCATCTCCGTTGTGTCTACTTACTTTCCTGTAATATTGAATCACAATATTGATACGTGAGCATTCATATCTTATCTTTTATATATTAATTGTGTATCCATGTCTAGTGCTCGAGTATATATGTTTATGCATGCTTGTATACTAAATTTCATCGTTAAACAGTTTATAATGAATCACGAATTAAATACATATATTACTAGTAAAAGGTATATGATATACATGTTTTTGGAAAGCTGACGAAAAATCAATAACTTTTCATTTAGATATCGAATAGTTTCGATGAACGGATTAAAAGATATGATCAACTGAATTATGATTGACGTTAATTGAAATTGCTTTTGAATCTGCAGTTAAGATTTAAACAACTTGTTTACGAGATTGATAAAATGGATTTTTAAATATTACCAGCCGAGTAAATGAATTCTTATATAAAGCACGTCTCGTTTTGTTGAACTATTGTCAAAATTGACTTTTTGAAACAACTTTGGATAACTTTTGTATGTCGATCTCGAGCATTAGGATTATGATACACTATGACCAGACATAGCTTGGTAGATATTTATTGACCAACATATGCTCTCTAGGTTGAGATCTACGGTTATTTGGTATTCCGAGTTTCGATCACATTTTGGTGAACAACTTTATGTACTGCTAAGGTGAGTTTCATTTGCTCCCCTTTTAATTGCTTTTGCAATCTATATTTTTGGGCTGAGAATACATGCACTTTATTTCAAACACAATGGATACAAGTACATACTAAATTCTACACCGAGTTTGAATCGAAAATCCCTTAGCTTTGGTAACTAGTAACTGCCGGTTATAAGAACTGGTGGGCTCGAGTAGTTATATATGGATCTATAGGGCTTGACATCCATGTCTGTTCCAGGTACAGAAACCCTTGCCTGAACTATTAAACAGACGTATGCTATTTGAGTTTAGTACACGTTGGTTTGCGTGTATTGTACATGTTGGTTGCATGTATGTTAAAACAGGGGTACTTATTATATAGTCGTTAAAGTTTAGTTACCACGCTGCTCAATCTTGTAGAAAATTTTGATAAACGTTTCTGGATGAAACAACTGAAATCTTGTGATCCACCTTTATGTACAGATTATGCAAAACATTAAAACTGTGAACTCACAAACCTTTGTGTTGACACTTGTTAGCATGTTTATTCTCAGGTTCCCTAGAAGTCTTCCGCTGTTTGCTTATATGTTAGACAAGCTATGTGCATGGAGTCTTACATGGCATATTTTTCAAGGAAACGTTGCATTCACCAAATCATCACCATGTATCTTATTTTGACTGCATTGTCAACAGAAGTACCATTGTAAACTATTATTTACGGTGATTGTCTATATGTAGATATCATCAGATGTCGAAAACCTTTGATTTAAATATTCATTTATGGTGTGCCTTTTCAAAAGAATGCAATGTTTACAAAACATATCATATAGAGGTCAAATACCTCGCAATGAAATCGATGAATGATGTGTTCGTCCATATGGATTTGGAGCGATCGTCACAATATATATATATATATATATATATATATATATATATATATATATATATATATATATATATATATATAGATAAAACGACAGTTGAAATACCAATGTCATCAACTCCGTCTCCCTTTATATAGATGAAGACATATATATAAAACGAACCATTCGATAGCATCTCATCTCTAAATTCCTTCTTCACAGGATCCTATTATTCTTTAGACTCGTAGTTCGAACTTCTAATCAACTGAATGAATATAATAATTTTACATAAAAAAAATTATCTGTGAAAGTGATTTCGAATTCTTACTTCGTGATAAAGCGAAGGTCCTTCACAGTTGGTGTCAATATAATTGATCAAATCAATGCTCTCTCCCTTAACTTCATTGTTGTACTCTAATGCCGTAACCATAAAATTATCTTCAACCTCTTCAATCGGCTAAAATCGCAGTCGGTGGAAGCAAACTTACGACTGTTAAAAAACCTGATCATTTGGTAATCTATAACATGAATGGAATACTATCACAAATCTGATAATCTTTAAAACGAAATGTATGATTTAGGGTTAGTATGATTAACGAAAGGAAAATAATATGATTAGGATTAACATGGTTATCTTACGAAGTTGGTGAAATCGGTAAATATATGGTCAACAAACCTTATGAATCGACACCAACATCACCATTTGGTTGTTTCAATTACTACAGATTTAAAGCAATTTTGTGAACCCTAAAATTGTCATCGTATTCGTAACGATATCTGATTTGTAATCGAGAATCAAGTTTATGACTCGAAATTGAAGAACGAAATCAAGACACAGATTGAAATTGCGTTAATATATAAAATTTGTATGAGCTTTCTTTAATGACCCGTCCTACTCCATCTGGACGAATACATTACAATTGGTTACATCGCGAGGTACTTGACCTCTATATGATACATTTTACAAACATTGCATTGGTTTTTAAAAGACAAACTTTCATTACATTGAAAGTTGACGGCATGCATACCATTTCATAATATATCCAACTATAGATGACTTAATAATAATCTTGATGAACTCAACGACTCGAATGCACGTCTTTTGAAATATGTCATGAATGACTCCAAGTAATTCTCTAAAATGAGTAAATGAACAGCGGAAGATTTTCTTAATACCTGAGAATAAATATGCTTTAAAGTGTCAACCAAAAGGTTGGTGAGTTCATTAGTTTATCATAATCATTCATTTTCATCATTTTAATAGACTACAAGATTTCATATATTGTCACGCGTAACCCGCGAATTAAAATTCATTCATCTAGTGAACACCTGGTAACCGACCTTAACAGGATGCATATAGAATATCCCCATCATTCCGGGACTCACATCGAACATGATAAATTGAAGTACTAAAGCAGTTCAAATTCTCTGAATGGGGCTTGTTAGTACCCATAGATCTATCTTTAGGATTCGCGTCAATTGGTGGCAATTATAATAAACACCAATTCTTAGGCTACCAAGCTAAAAAGGGGCATATTCGGTTTGATAATTCAACCATAAAATGTAATTTCGATCACTTGTGTCTATTTCGTAAAGCATTTATAAAAGCAGCGCATGTATTCTCAGTCCCAAAAATATATATTGCAAAAGCATTTAAAAAGGGAGAAAATGAAACTCACAATACTGTATTTTGTAGTAAAAATACATATGACGACATTGAACAAGTGTGGGGTTAGCCTCGGATTCACGAACCTATATCTTTTGTATATATATATTAACACATAATTGAAGTCGAATAAATTTATGTATTATTATTAATATAGTTGTTATTTCAGTAGTTCATGTGTTTCATTATTAACTCAATATTTATAGTAATATTGAAAATATAAATGGTATGGTTGTAATAATAATCCTAATGGCAAAAGTAATAATAATGATAATAAATAATAACAATAATATCTATAATACTTAATAATAATATGTGACAACCCGAAAATTTTTGACCAAATTTAAACTTTATCTTTAAATGATTTAACGTTTCTGACACGATAAGCAAAGTCTATGAAGTTGAATCTCAAAATTTTAGAACTGTTTCATTACATTTGACTTCTCTCGACGATTAATGAACAATTATATGTATGTATATATATATATATATATATATATATATATATATATATATATATATATATATATATATATATGTACAAGTAAAAACGACTTTCCTACAGTAAAACACTATTTGCTACAGTGAAACTGTATTTTGCTACAGTGCTACAGTGAAAACGACTTGCTACAGTGATTTGCTATAGTAAACACTATTTGCTACAGTAAACACTATTTGCTACAGTACACTATTTGCTACAGTACACACTATTTGCTACAGTAAACACTATTTGATGTGGACGAACTAGCAAACAAAAACGGATAAGGCGGCCATGCGATCGCATGGCAAAAACACTGAAAACTCATGCGATCGCATGAGGTACTGTAGCAGGCCACATACTATAAAAGCTCGGTTCATTCCTCCGAATTATTATTTTTTATATTATTATTATTATTATTATTATTATTATTATTAAGATTAATATTATTATTATTAATCTTATTATAATATTATTATTAGTAGTATATATACCTAAAATACTACGACGAGGTTATGAGCGTGTCACCTTCAAAATGGGTTTTTGAGCGGGATAGAGCTAAGGAAATTATGGGTTATTGCCACGGAGGTTATGGGTAATGTCCGAGGGTATATTTGTGAATCAAATCTAGTATTTATCATCTCTGTTGCGTCTACGTACTTTCCTACAATATTGAATCTCAAAATTGATACGTAAGCACTCATATTTTATCTTTTATACATTAATTGTGTATCCATGTCTAGTGCTCGAGTATATATATTTATGCATTCGTTAAACAGTTTATAATGAATCACGAATTAAATACATATATTACTGGTAAAAGGTATATGATATACATGTTTTTAGAAAGCTGACGAAAAATCAATAACTTTTCATTTAGATATCGAATAATTTCGATGAACGGATTAAAAGATATGAGCAACTGAATTATGATTGAAGTTAATTGAAATTGCTTTTGAATCTACAATTAAGATTTAAACAACTTGTTTACGAGATTGATAAATTGGATTTTTGAATATTACCAACCGAGTAAATGAATCCTTATATAAGGTACATCTCGTTTTGTTAAACTATTGTCAAAATTGACTTTTTGAAAGACTTTGGATAACTTTTGTATGTCGATCTCGAGCATTAGGATTGTTATACACTATGACCTGACCTAGCTTGATAGACATTTATTGACGAACATATGTTCTCTAGGTTGAGATCTACGGTTATTTGGTAATCCGTGTTTCGATCACATTTTGGTGAACGACTATATATGCTGCTAAGGTGAGTTTCATTGCTCCCTTTTTAATTGCTTTTGCAATATATATTTTTGGGCTGAGAATACATGCAATTTATTTTAAACGCAATGGATACAAGTACATACTAAATTCTACACTGAGTTTGAACCGAAAATCCCTTAGCTTTGGTAACTAGTAGCTGCCAGTACATAGGATATGGACTGGTGGGCGCGAATAACAGTATATGGATCCATAGGGCTTGACATCCCCGTCTGAGCTAGAGCGCTAGCCTTTTAACGGACGTGTGTTATTTGAGTTTAGGACACGTTGGTTTGTGTGTATTAAAACGAATGGGGTATTTATCATTATAACGTTAAAGCTTAGTTACCAGGGTGCTCTGTTACGTAGAATCTATTGACAAACTTTTGATAAACGTTTCTGGATGAAACAACTGAAATCTTGTGATCCACCTTTATATACAGATTATACGAAACATTAAAACTATGAACTTACAAACCTTTGTGTTGACACTTGTTAGCATGTTTATTCTCAGGTTTCCTAGAAGTCTTCCGCTATTTGCTTAGATGTTAGACAAGCTATGTGCATGGAGTCTTACATGACATACTTTTCAAGGAAACGTTGCATTCACAAAATCATCACCATGTATCTTATTTTGACTGCATTGTCAACGGAAATATCATTGTAAACTATTATATTACGATGATTGTCTATATGTAGAAATCATCAGATGTCGAAAACCTTTGATTTAAATATTCATTTATGGTGTGCCTTTTCAAAAGAATGCAATGTTTACGAAACGTATCATATAGAGGTCAAATACCTCGCAATGAAATCGATGAATGACGTATTGTCCATATGGATTTGGAGCGATCCTCACAGTTGGTATCAGAGCGTTGGTTCTAGTGAACCAGGTCTTGCATGAGTGTGTCTAACTGGTTATTGTTAGGATGCATTAGTGAGTCTGGACTATGACCGTATATGTTTTTACCAAGTTTTGCTTATCGTTTATCGTCGGAAATTACTTGCTTATCATTCCTAAGTCTAGACACGTCTTACTACATTTACTGCATAGATAGTGTACCGACAAAATTTATATCTTAGCATATCTGTTACTGTAAACTTTTCCTGACATCTTCCGAAAATTTCTCCGTAATTTACGGGATTTTGGTATTATATATACATATGTAAATTATGTATTGAGGAGTACCAATCTAAATTCTATAATCTATCTTATATCAAAAATCAATTCCCTGATTATACAAGATGGATCACGTATCTAGTTCAAATTCCTTAAATTCCGACAGCTATTCCGATATGGATATTCACCTGAACTCCGAAGACAGTGTAACCGGAATGGATCAACCAATTAGCCATCATCTATTCTGGATGAATTGGGGATGGGTTCGTAGCCTACTTAATTATTAGAGACAAGAAGAAGGCGATCCCTTCCATCCACCACATTGCCCTCTTGGCGAAGAACCTGAAGCACTTACCGGCGAACCTGTTCGTAATACCATTTTCTCTCTCATCTCTAGAATATCTCATCATGATCATATACTCTCTCAAATTCTGGATCTTATTCATCCGCTCGTTCGAACCGCCAATCATCCCGGTGTAGTAGAAGAAGTCAACGAGCTTCCCTCTCGGGTAGTAGCTTTGGAGAATATGGTGCAAAGGTTACAAGCACCAGCAGAATCACCGGCATCAACAGTACCACCGAAAAAAACACCAACAGTACCATTACCACCACCAACAACATCCGCACCGCAAGCCTCAACATCACAATATGTACCTTGAACATCAACGTCATACGCATCGTAGTTACCAAGAATTACCAGCAACAATAACCGATGAAGTATTAACTCATTTCCCCTGAAGAAATTTTATGTATATTTAATATATATGAATTTTAAAATCAAAATAAATCTTTTCGTACTAAGCTATTAAGTATAAATTGAAAAAGGGTAAATACTACTCGGTTAAATTCATATTACTAATATGCTATGATGTACATCCTTCGTTAATGACTTAACCATCGTTAACTACAATCTCTGTTTCCAACTCAATGAATTCCATTTCATAATAAACTAAGTATATTATTCAATTACATGGTTGATTTTATACTTTCATCTTCGATGTATTCGAAACTTTCTAGAAAACATCATTCGTACCTTGCGAAGTTAGCAAGAGTTCCATGAGCACCAACATGATTCACTAAGAAAATATCAATAAGACTGAGTATTGATTACATTAGTGAAATACTCCGTAAAGATTATTAAATCTTTAATGTTTTAGAGATTATTCATTTCTAATTCAAGTCAAAAATCAAATTAGCTTAATATGATATTAACTCATCAAATCTGTATTACATCTGAAGAAAATATACATACATATATATTTTTATAAAGACGGTAATAAAAATTCTTTTGTACAAAATATTACTTGTGAAATCTTTAATGGGTAGGTAATTCTCGGGAAATATATAAGTTCACAATTAATATGTTATATTGTACATTCTTCAATTTTGATTTAAAAATCATTAACTATACTCACTATCTTCACAATGATACACAATCATTTCATACAAATTCAATCACATATTCTGATATTGACGTATCAGAATCCAAGCCATAACTCTGAACCAGTGACATCATTCTTAGATCTCTACATCTTTCAAAGCTATACTTTAACTTTAAAACTGTGAAAGATCCTTTAGCATTGTTATTACCGAAAATAATCTTGCAATCCCTGTTCAAAGTATCCAGTTTTACCACACTTCCAACCAGTCAACTTCTAATTTTCAGATTAGCCTTATTATAACCTTGATATATACGTTTTTGTTACTGGGGAACCTTTCATGTTCCACCACATTAGCAGTAAATTTACCAACAACTTCATTGATTTTTGACCTTCCGAAAAATCCTTATACTCATTGAAACTGTATCATGTACTCATCCACATCTTGCAACGGTGATTGCCATACCAACTATCGGGAATTAGCAATCAGTATTTTGAATCTCGCAGCATTTTCTACGACAACAGTTATATATAGATAACATCTATCTTCTAGACTTACAGATTTCGAATGTGAAGTTTCTGAAAAACACCTTAAACTACGAACTAGTTCTCGAAATCTTGAAAAATGCTGATGAAGCAGCAAAATTGTAAACGACCTTAACAGTAAAAAGTTTGATGATGAAGGATAGTGTGCTGGCAAAGCTCAGAAAAAGAGAAAGTTTGGAACTGGAAAACGGATTGAGCAAAGTATGAAAGAGGCTGTGGATAAATCACAAGGACAAAATCTGTCTTCAAAGAATCCAAATGATTCAGTGTCTGCTGAAACCATTAATAAGAACCTTACTTCTTATTCTAAACCTTCACAGACAGATTTTCCACATCATCATCTGATATTAGAAATTCTAAGATATCGTATCTTCCATTATAAATATCCTCCATATTTCTGAAGATATTTTCATAACTATTCTTATCTGAAATCATTTATCTCTTCACGCTATCTTTGTTACATCATAAAAGAAAATATTTTAGTTTCTAAAATCTGAAAAATTCAAAAAATGGATGTTTTGAAGTAATGTTGGGAACTGAAGCATGAATTAGTATAATATAATGACACTTGATCAACGTGATTATATTACAATAAGTCATGCTGAGTTTCTAATGGAACGTGATAAAAGTTCACAGATCCCACCCTCATCATGAACCATGTTACATAACTCTTTTATTCTATATAATCTCTAAATATATCAAGAAAATATATTTCTTGATGATTCGGTCTTTTTCGAGGTATTCTGATAATTTGACAAGTCAGATTGTACTATTACCATTTCTTTCTTAGAACTTTAGTTATGTTCATCTGAAACTTCATACCTACGAATTCTGGACCATTATCCGCTTAACTTAAGGTCGGAAAGAGAAAACGAAAGCATGAAGCTCCGAAATATAATGGAGAATATAGAGCCCGATAACAAACCCAAAATTACAAACCGTGTATATCAATGCGTATAGCAATATAAAGACACGGGAGAATGAAAAACACTATAACCCCAAGGTAATAGTAGAAGAAAATAACTTCCTCTGGTGGCAGATGAAAAAGAAGAATGAAGGATACGATAGCCAGGAAAATATCAAGAATCAGAACTGGATTAAGCATTTTCACAATCTATTGGGATGTATGAAATAAGAAAGAAGATTATAGGAGTGGTGAAAATAAATGAAACAGAAGAGATCAATTTATAGCGAAATATCAGACATAGCAATCGACGCAGATTACGCATTTAATCAAAGAAAATCCTAATTTCTGCAAATTCCGAAGAATCAAATTTTATTTAGATTATGAAGATTTTCTATTCCTTAAATTCCGGAAATCAATCGTAAATACGTCAAAAGTTAAGACGAATCTCTATTCTTTCATTTCACTCTTTTACGATAACTTCTCTCATACGCTTCGAGAAATCGGATTGTTTTATCCATATAATTCAACGGTGATAAAATTCTATTTATCAACTCATATCTGTCATGAAAACATTTTTATTGTCAGCCATGACGACCTCACTCAAATTTCGGGACGAAATTTCTTTAACGGGAAGGTACTGTGACAACCCGGAAATTTTTGACCAAATTTAAACTTTATCTTTAAATGATTTAACGTTTTCGACACGATAAGCAAAGTCTATGAAGTTGAATCTCAAAATTTTAGAACTGTTTCATTACATTTGACTGCTCTCGACGATTCATGAACAATTATATGTATGTATATATATATATATATATATATATATATATATATATATATATATATATATGTACAAGTAAAAACGACTTTCCTACAGTAAAACACTATTTGCTACAGTGAAACCATATTTTGCTACAGTGCTACAGTGAAAATGACTTGCTACAGTGATTTGCTATAGTAAACACTATTTGCTACAGTAAACACTATTTGCTACAGTAAAATACTATTTGCTACAGTAACACTATTTGCTACAGTAAAACACTATTTGATGTCGACGAACTAGCAAACAAAAACGGATAAGGCGGCCATGCGATCGCATGGCAAAAACACTGAAAACTCATGCGATCGCATGAGGTACTGTAGCAGGCCACATACTATAAAAGCTCGGTTCATTGCTCCGAATTATTATTTTTTATATTATTATTATTATTATTATTATTATTATTATTATTATTATTATTATTATTAAGATTAATATTATTATTATTAATCTTATTATAATATTATTATTAGTAGTATATATACCTAAAATAATACGACGAGGTTATGAGCGTGTCACCTTTAAAATGGGTTTTTGAGAGGGATAGAGCTAAGGAAATTATGGGTTATTGCCAAGGAGGTTATGGGTAATGTTCGAGGGTATATTTGTGAATCAAATCTAGTATTTATCATCTCTGTTGCGTCTACGTACTTTCCTACAATATTGAATCTCAATATTGATACGTAAGCACTCATATTTTATCTTTTATACATTAATTGTGTATCCATGTCTAGTGCTCGAGTATATATATTTATGCATGCTTGTATGCTAAATTTCATCGTTAAACACTTTATAATGAATCACAAATTAAATACATATATTACTGGTAAATTGTATATGATATACATGTTTTTGAAAAGCTGACGAAAAATCAATAACTTTTCATTTAGATATCGAATAATTTCGATGAACGGATTAAAAGATATGAGCAACTGAATTATGATTGAAGTTAATTGAAATTGCTTTTGAATCTACAATTAAGATTTAAACAACTTGTTTACGAGATTGATAAATTGGATTTTTGAATATTACCAACCGAGTAAATGAATCCTTATATAAGGTACATCTCGTTTTGTTAAACTATTGTCAAAATTGACTTTTTGAAAGACTTTGGATAACTTTTGTATGTCGATCTCGAGCATTAGGATTGTTATACACTATGACCTGACCTAGCTTGATAGACATTTATTGACGAACATATGTTCTCTAGGTTGAGATCTACGGTTATTTGGTAATCCGTGTTTCGATCACATTTTGGTGAACGACTATATATGCTGCTAAGGTGAGTTTCATTACTCCCTTTTTAATTGCTTTTGCAATATATATTTTTGGGCTGAGAATACATGCAATTTATTTTAAACGCAATGGATACAAGTACATACTAAATTCTACATTGAGTTTGAACCGAATATCCCTTAGCTTTGGTAACTAGTAGCTGCCACTACATAGGATATGGACTGGTGGGCGCGAATAACAGTATATGGATCCATAGGGCTTGACATCCCCGTCTGAGCTAGAGCGCTAGCCTTTTAACGGACGTGTGTTATTTGAGTTTAGGACACGTTGGTTTGCGTGTATTAAAACGAATGGGGTATTTATCATTATAACGTTAAAGCTTAGTTACCAGGGTGCTCTGTTACGTAGAATCTATTGACAAACTTTTGATAAACGTTTCTGGATGAAACAACTGAAATCTTGTGATCCACCTTTATATACAGATTATACGAAACATTAAAACTATGAACTCACCAACCTTTGTGTTGACACTTGTTAGCATGTTTATTCTCAGGTTTCCTAGAAGTCTTCCGCTATTTGCTTAGATGTTAGACAAGCTATGTGCATGGAGTCTTACATGACATACTTTTCAAGAAAACGTTGCATTCACAAAATCATCACCATGTATCTTATTTTGACTGCATTGTCAACGGAAGTATCATTGTAAACTATTATATTACGATGATTGTCTATATGTAGAAATCATCAGATGTCGAAAACCTTTGATTTAAATATTCATTTATGGTGTGCCTTTTCAAAAGAATGCAATGTTTACGAAACGTATCATATAGAGGTCAAATACCTCGCAATGAAATCGATGAATGACGTATTGTCCATATGGATTTGGAGCGATCGTCACCTAATAATACCTAACAATAATAATAATAATAATAATAACAATAATAATAATAATAATAATAATAATAATAATAATCATAATAATAACAATAATAATAATAATAATAATAATAATAATAATAATAATAATAATAATAATAATAATAGTAGTACTACCTTAAGATAGTAATAATCCTCTAAAAAAAATGTCACTGCCCAGGCTCAAACCCGTAACCTCTCGCTCAACAAAACCCCTTCCAATTCACTCGTCTGACTTGGTTTTTCCGATTATAACAGTTCTTAATTTTTATTTAACCCATTTTTCCACCATACACATACACAACATTTCGAACATAAAATCATACTATCTTCATCCTAACATCATATCATCACATCTAACATCTCCCGGTATTCTCGTCATTCAATATCCATGATCATAATACCATTATCATTATCTATGTTATACAATCATCATAAAAACTTTATGATCCTAAACATCATCATCACTCAAAACCTCATCGTTTCCAACTTTTATTATCATCATAAGGATCATCATTATCATGACCTATCACTAATATCTTCATCTTAATCTTAATCATCTATTATCATAACAATTATCATTTAGCATTATCTAATCATCATCATTCTCATACGTACCACCATCTTTATCATATCTCTCGTCTCCTCAGCAAGATGAAACCTCGGTCCAATATGGAAAATTGAATCACGGTCCATGTACTATCTAGCCGAAACATGGCAGCCCCTTCATTTGATGAAGCGCAAGGAGAGAAAAAATATATATAGCTCGTTTATTTTAGAGGAGCCCAAAGAAAAACAAGTAAGACCCGATATTTGATTTGGGAATAAGCTTTGTAATATCATTCAGTGGAGTCCACGATACAAAGTAAAAGGAGAAAAAAATGGCACGTTCTTGGGTAATTTCTCCACTTGTCGACAACATAAACCCCACACAGGGACCGCCCAACTTGCCTCCAATGAGTTGATGGCCTAAAAACAAAAATTAACACCTACAACTAAAATTAATCTATCACCTATAATTTGTCAAACGTACATGAGTATACCGAGTATATGATATATGATGGCTAAATAAATTGTAGGCCCAAGTAACTATCAAAGTCACATATCCACTTGATTAATGAATATCGGTTCACTTTCCTTCTTGCCCGCTGTATGGTGAAAACATAAACAGACTAGCAGTAACTATACGTGTGGTGGTGGTTAATATTAGGGAAAAGCAGTCGCCGGAACACAACAGTAACAGCAGGAACTGTGGTGGCGGTGTATGGTGGTTTGGTTTTTATGATCGAAACAGTTAGAGAAGAACCCTACGTAGCAGTCATGGGTTTTCAAGTTGTGGTGGTTTAAAGGTGTTTATGTGGTATGATAGGGTAGTGGTATTCGTTGATGGGCAGAAAAACAAAACGAAACAAAGGTGGGCTCGTTCAAAATAGAAATAGCAATGGCTGCGAGTTAACATCATGGTTTGATGATGGTTCATGGTGTGTTTGAATCGAAACAGAAATAGTAGCTAGTTATTTATGGTGTTTAGTTTGGGTTTGAGCAGAAAAATAAATAAGAGCAAGAAACACAAACAAGTGTAGCAATAGTAGAAATAAAGCAACAGTTTTGTGGGTGTTCGGGTTGGGTTTATATCGAGCAAGTAGTGTTTGTGTGGAACCAGACCTGAAACAGAAACGGTCACAAGTGGTGATCGGACTAGAACTAAGAACAAGTAGTAAGCAAGTGTAGTAATCGAGTAGTAGAGGTAATATTGGGTGGAGATTTAAGGTGGTGATCGGTAATGGTGAGGGTGATTTCATGGTGATCAATGAAGGTGGTGATTAATTAGCATAATGATGATCGAGCATAGTGGTGATCGAGCATGATGGTTTGGAGATGGCGTAAAAATGGTACTAGGTGGTGTGAATGTTCACAGGAACACAAAAATATAGTTGGTGATATAGAAGTGGGTACCAATATGTAGGCATGTATATATAATAATGTATACTCAGTTAATATGATTACGAATGAAAGAGTCAAAAGTTTACAGTAACATAAATAAAATATCTAAATGATTCTAAAAGTATAGCAGCCACTTAATTGGATTTATGTACCGAAGGTTTTCACGGATAGTGTAACACTCTCGAAGCGGGCCTAGCTGTTAGATTACTATTTTGCCCTCAGGTTGTGTGGTGTTATTATATGCTTTTATTCTAATTTTATATTTTGTATTATTTAATATTGTGGATAGGACCAGTTTGTGACAAGGGTCACAGAACAGGTTTGTTTATTTAATTTGGACTTAAATTGGGTCACCAAATGAGATACAGAAGAATTCAGATAACTGATAAATACCCGTGTGTTGTGATGTATGGATTTTTAACCCTTAAGTGTGTAGGTGGGGAGAATTATCTTCATTTTTCTAGATTCTTCCCCAAATATTACTCCCGTACGTTCATCTCCATCTCACCAAACCCTAATTATCAAAACTTGTTCTTGGGCTCAAATTGATCTTGGAATCGTGTTCTTTGTTGTCTACTGATTCTAACAAGGTAAGAATCACAAGCCTTCATGCTTTAATCTTTGAGAAAATGGAGTTTTGTGTTAGTTTTTACAAAGTGTGTAATTTAGGTCAGAGTGGTTAAATTTGATATTGTTTGAGTCCAAATCTTGTGGGTTTATGTTTCTACATGTTTAGTGTCTTTGATTTGGTCAGTTTTGAGGTCGTAATCGAGCTCTAGAGTAAGAATTGGTCGATTTTGGGTGAAACCCGTCACTTTGTTCTTCAGCTTCTGCAGATAAACACAGTCGGTCGACTGTCTCTTGACAGTCGACCGACTGACTCGACCATCGACCGACTAACTCGACCATCGGCCGAGTGTGTCTGTGAGAGACCATCGACCGAGTGTCTAGACAGTCGACCGAGTGTCTTTGGCAGTGTAAAATTTTACTAAGTGTTGATTTTTAACCGTTATGCTGCCCGTTTGTATTTTGATATTATAACTAACTTGTGAGTATTGTTTTCAGGTGATACAGACGATGAGAAGACTCGGTGACATTAGACTACCGAGAGATGTCGGTATCGGTGAGTGGGACTAACTGGAGAAAATAGTATAGAGAAGCATGTTATATTATGATTGCCATGCTTGTTAGATATACTTATTATTGTGGTTCGTTAATACGTTGTGATGACTGCATGTTAGTTGATGCTTGTCTGCTGGAGCCCAGTGCGTCCCTATTATGTGGTAGCCTCGGTAGGAGAGATCAACCTGCGGGTTGGGTGTAATGACCCGGATTTTTTTCGATCGATCTATACTTATAAGATTAATATTTACATAAATTAAACCTTACCAACATGATAAGCAACCCAAATTGTTGAGACTTATGTTTTTGAAAAGAGATTTACACAACGTTTGACCGTCTAGTTTGACCGATGATATCACGAACTATATAACAGATGATAATTATACGTTTGTGTATATATATGTATATATACATATTTAACATGATCTAAGGATGTTTTAATATCTCATTTTGTATTAATAACAATAAGTTATAAGTATATTTTGAAACTACTAACTTAAGTTTTCAAAACGATAACTTTAAGTAACGTTTTTTGATATAAATACTTATAACCTATAATGTTTATACATATATCATATATGTAATGTATTTAATCACTTTTTAAGGACTTAAATACATAAAACAATATAAGTATATTCACAAAAGATAACTATATTTGAATCCTCGTTCCGTTTTCACAAGATTTCTATACGTATATTTAGAGTATATGTACTCGTAACATACCTAGCTTCTATACGTATTTACTATTAGTATATACACATCAAATCACCACCAACCAGCCCTTGTTCATGCCTTAAGTATAGGGTAATTAGAGATTGGAAGTTAGTATGACAAATTGCACAAAATAACAACATGAAATTTTGTTCTTGTCTTCCCATTTTCACGCCACCACCACCATAAGAGTACCCTCCATCTTCAAACTTTGCTACATCATTTTTCTAGCTAGGAACACACACTTTCAAGTCTCATGTATCCCTAAGTAATCCAGCAAAAATCCTCTCAAGAATCACCCTAAAAACCACCATATCAAGATCAAACAAAACACTACAAAATACTACTTTCATTTCAAGTTTATGTCTTAAGTTGCTTCCAATCTTCCATTCAACTCCATCACTCTTTTGGTTCTAGGTTTTTACTCCTCTTTTACAGCAACCTTGTCCAAGTAACTTGAGGTAGTAACTTTGTTCATAACCTTATTCGATTTATATATATATAGTTATCTTATTTTATGGTATACAATTTTAACAACAAGAACATAGTTTGAATGATTTCAAACTTGTTTGCAAACTAAATAGATCCTTCTAACTTAACTTTTAAAATACTTCAAGACCTGTAATATATCATAAATATATGCTAATTTAACAAGGTATAACTTGGTTTTTCAAAGAACACCTTAAA
Organism: Rutidosis leptorrhynchoides; assembly: GCF_046630445.1. Lineage (NCBI taxonomy): Eukaryota > Viridiplantae > Streptophyta > Magnoliopsida > Asterales > Asteraceae > Rutidosis > Rutidosis leptorrhynchoides. The sequence goes on from NC_092334.1 coordinate 390,384,385, forward strand.
AACTGAATTTACGACGTCGGAGTACAACCGGGGGCTGTTTTGGGTTGGATAATTAAAAACTATTTTGAACCTTGAATTGGAGGCTTATTTTCTGGAAAATTGATATTTACTATGAATATGTTAACACATAAGAATTTCATGATTTAACTCAAAGTATAAGTATTTTTAGAAAAATAATCATTTAAGGTTGTTTACATGATGGAAAATGATCAACTTCATAAGTTTCACCAAAGTTTGACCTATGACCTGTGATTTCGAATACAAACTAAGGTATTTACAGTTCATATTCTTAAATAAGGACTCGATCCAAGGAAGTGGCAAGTTGAACCAACGAAAACGGAGTTGTAACGAAGAAACTATGACTAAAACAAGATCGGATATCCAAAACTAGTTTAGCCACGAAAATAATTGGAGAAAAATTAAATAAATCACATCTTTCTAAAATAACATGATATTTTATATATATGTACTCATAATTTAATTTTATATATTTCAGGATCACCCGTAAACAACACGAGAAGATTAATCATAAGACCTCATGTACGTACGCAACACGTCATTTGACAACACCGGTACTTTATGTACGCAACACGTCATTTGACAACACGGTACCGTG